>NC_083869.1:5757575-6060606 GCF_032452875.1 Bos javanicus
TTAGTGGTTGGAGCATAGACTTGGATTACTGTGATGTTGAATGGTTTGCCTTGGAAACGAACAGAGGTCATTCTTACATTTTTTAGACTGCACCAAATACTTCATTTCAGATTCTTTTGTTGAAAATGAGGGCTGCTCTAATCTATGCCAGCTACATATGTTCATGGGATGATGGGTGGATATGGATTATAAATGTCATTCGTATATTCATATACGTTTGTACACCAGATTTCCAAATCTAGTTGCTTCCCCTCATCTCCAGGGAAGACACCACTCCTGACATTTTGATAGCAGTTCTATCATGGGAGTTTGTATTATATATAAGTTGATGATAAAGGTAAAAATATTAGGTCTTGATAGTTTTCTTCCAGTGATACAAATCTTTTTAAAAAAAAAACTTACTGTTTTGTTTTTGGCTGTGCCCAGGCTTGCCAGGTCTCAGATCCCCAACCATGGATTGGACCTGGGCCCCTGGCAGTGGAAGCGCTGAGCTCTCACTGCCAGGAATTCCCACTGTCATCATCGTTTGCTAGGAAGGGCTTCCCTGGTGACTGAGACGGTAAAGAATCTGCCTGCAATGTGGGAGACCCGGGTTCGATTCCTGTGTTGGGAAGATCCCCTGGAGAATTAACTGGCAGTCCATTATTCTTGCCTGGAGAATCCCATGGACAGAGGAACCTTCAAAGACAAGCAATCAATGCTTTTCTGTAGAAAGAAAGGAAAGTTAGACCTACATAAGAATAAGCAGCATCTCAGGCTTGACAAGCTTTTCTAAGAAGTCTTTTTTCCCTTCTCTGCAGAGAACCCCTAACATGGGACATGAGTTTGGTGAAATATGTGCCCATGCAAATCTTTTTCTCTATTTTCTATAATCACCATCTGAAACCAGTAAGTGAAGGACACCACAGTGTAATATATCTTACTATTCATCTTCATACTTTAAAATAAACATGATTTATTGGTGAGTATACTTGAGAAGTTTTCTATTTAAATTGCATATTATGTATGATACCAATTTTTAAAAACTGTGTGTGTGTGTGCATACATAGGGAAAAAAAGTCTATATGTGTGTTTACCAAGATGTTGATTGTTTTCTTTCAGTAGTATGTATGACTTCTCTTTATACTCATCTGTATTTTTTACAAAGATTATTGATTTCTTTAATATTTAGAAAATTGCTAATTAAACACAAAATGTTTATGTATAGCCTTTTCAAATGGCCTTCCTTGTCTCTCTGATTCACTGGAGTTTGTACCTATTCATTCAATAAGTAATGAATACCTGTCATGTTCAAGGTCCTGTGCTAATGGCTTAGATAGTTTTGCTGTTTTACAAAACCCAAGCCTGTCAGCTCACAGATATTCAGAGTGCCTGCGATGTGTTCATAGCTGCCCGGTAGGAGCTCTGTATCCAATAATGAACAAGAGAGCGTTCTTTCTCCAGGAGCTTATATGCCATAACCATGTAAACAGATAATAAGTCATAGTGTCCAAGACATATGTTATGAAGAACATTTGGGGGTAATACCACAGATAGTGACTAGGAGGGTGGGGCTGCTTTAGCTGAGGGTTTGTGGAAGGCCTCAACTGATGGCCTTCAACCCAAATGTGACTGAGAAGGTCACGTTTGGGTTGAAGCTAAATATTAGGAAAGGCTTTGTGAAGATATGACCTTGAGCAGAAGGAACAGCAGAAGGGAAAGACCCAAGATGAGAGCAACTTGGTTTGTTCGGGGAAAACAACAAAAGTTGGCAGAGTACCGAGAAGGAAGAGATGTAAGCTGAAGCCAGTAGCGCAGCCTTCCAGGCCACGGTACAGCATTCAGATGTTATTCTCTGTTGCAACGAGAGGTTTACGGTAAGTTCTAACTAGAGAAGTGATGTTGCCTCGTTTGCATTTGAGAAAGAGTCCTGCTGACTTCTGGATTAACAGTTAATTTGGGGGAGGCAGAAGTGGTGGCCAGATGCTATTGAGGACACAGCTAGAAGTTGCTGCCTAAGGATGATAGTGGAGGAGAGATACTAAAAACTTAAAATGGGAGAATGACAGATATTCCTGGGTTCCAAAATCACTGCGGACAATGACCATGAAATTAAAAGACTCTTGCTCCTTGAAAGAAAAGCGATGGCAAACGTAGACAGCATATTCAAAAGCAGAGACGTCACCTTGCCAACAAAGTTTTGTGTGGTCAAAACTACGGTTTTTCCAGTAGTCATGTACGGATGTGAGAGTTGGACCATAAAGAAGGCTGAGCACCAAAGAATTGATGCTTTCAATCTGTGGTGCTGGAGAAGACTCTTGAGAATCCCTTGGACAGCAAGAAGATCAAACCAGTCCATCCTAAAGGAAATCAGCTCTGAATATTCATTGGAAGGTCTCATGCTGCAATACTTTGATCACCTGATGCAAAGAGCCGACTCATTAGAAAAGACCCTTATGCTAGGAAAGATTGAAAGCAGGAGGAGAAGGGGCCAACAGAGGATGAGATGATTGGATGGCATCACGGCTCAATGGACATGAATTTAAGCAAACTCTGGGAGATGGTGAAGGACTAGGAATCCTGGTGTGCTGCAGTGCATGGGGTCACAAAGAGTCAGACATGATTTAGCAACTGAACAACAACAACCTCCTGGTTGGAACAACAACACCAAAAAAAGTGCTTTACCATTGTATAGCTACTCTTCTGTTTGAACTTTTGTCAGAGTGTGGCTGAGATTGCTGTCATCTCGTGGTATCCTTTCTCCTCTACTTTTGTATGAACTCCCTGAGTTCTAGGTAGACACATGTCTATTGGGTTGTCAACTACATATCCCAGTTTTCCTTGTTACTGGGAGGGACCTTGACCATTTAGACCATCAGGAAATGAAGTAATGTATGCTCAGCCTAGATTATCTCAAGGACACAGCCCTTGGTAAACTCGTCACTCTTCCCTTGGGCTGAAACTCAGACGTGGCTCAGCAGGGCGTGACCCCAGGGCGTGAGAACATCACCCTAGTGCATACCATGCAGCACCAGCTGCGAGGACAGACTTCCCTGAATGACCTCATGGGACAGCCCTCTGTCTGGCCTCAGCGCTCGCCTTCAATCTGTATCACATGAGCAAAAGAAACTTTTTTCTTCTTAGAGCTTTTCTGAATTCTAGGGTGTTTTGGTTAGAACCGTTTATATCCCATACCTTCAGTAAATGGGGAGCTTTGGGGAAGCCAAAAGAAGTATTTACAGCAGAGAAATCAGGGAATGGCATATGTCTTTGGGCTGATTAGTGCCCTCTTGTTTGGAATAGGAAAAAAGCATAACCAAATGAGAAAAACTATATATAGATACTAATCTACTGCATCTACTCCAAAGCCCTAGGGCTATACCCAAGCCTTGGGAGAGTTCTGACCCCCCAGCTAAGATTTAGGGTGAGTAATAAAGGAACATTCTGGTCATGAACTCTTTATAAAATTGTTTGTGATAAACTGATTTAAAAAAAAGAAACAAAAATAAAACAGGCTTGTTTTCTTTACCAGGTATTTTAAAGAAACTTTCCATTTTGAATTAATTATTCCAAGTGAAGAAGTATGTATAGATGACACATAAATGGAAAATACACCAAGTTCTATATCAATGCAGCACGTGTCCACACAACCCTTATTCCTGCATCTGTACTGGGTGGCTGCAGCCAGCTGTTGTCATCTGGTTACAGTGTACCTTAATTTGGAACCTTACTATTTTTTTTTTTAAAGCCTATATCAAGATTATGAAGCTTTACACTCACACAAAGTGAATTAAGTAACACTGATATTACATTAGGTAAGAAATACTCTTCAACATGGGAGAAACACAAGCTCCCTTAGAGGATTTTTTGAGAATTAAAAAAGAGAATATATGTTAAGCAGCCAGCAAAAAATGTTGTTGTTAGTTTCTCCCTTTCCTATACATACTAAATTATTTGGCTTTCAAATTCCAACATACTCTGAAATCTGCCATGAATCCCTGAAAGAATGATCATTCCCAGTAAACTGGTAATTTGGCTTTTCTACATTTCTCAGTACAGGATTGGAGTGAAAGGTGGGAGGCAAGGGACACTAACATTTATGGAGCATCTACCTTGTGGACACTTTAGGTTGGTTATTTCCTCTGATTCTCATAATTCAATGTGGTGATACCATCATTCTTTTTTTGTAAATTAATTAAAGTGTAGTTAATGTACAATACTGTATCATTTCAGGTGTACAGCAAAGTGATTCGGTTATATTTTTCACATTATATTCCATTAAAAATTATTATAAGATAATGATTATAGTTCCCTGTGCTCTTCAGTAGGTCTTTGTTGCTTATTTATTTTATTTTATGTGTAGTTGTTTGTATCTGTTAATCTCATACTTAAAAAAGTGTTTTTTAATTTTTATTGGAATATAGTTGATTTACAATATTGTGTTAGTTTCAGGTGTACAGCAAAGTGAATCAGTTACATATATATGTAATATATGTGTGTAATTTATGTATACACACACACACATATATCCACTCTTGCAGGTTATTTTCCCATATAGATCATTACAGAGTATTGAGTAGAGTTTCCTATGCTCTACAATAGGTCCTTATTGGTTATCTATTTTATATATAGTAGTGTGTATATTGGAGAAGGCAATGGCACCCCACTCCAGTACTCTTGCCTAGAATATCCCATGGATGGAGGAGCCTGGTAGGCTGCAGTCCATGGGGTCGAGAAGAGTCGGACACGACTGAGTGACTTCCCTTTCACTTTTCACTTTCATGCATTGGAGAAGGAAATGGCAACCCACTCCAGTGTTCTTGCCTGGAGAATCCCAGGGACGGGGGAGCCTGGTGGGCTGCTGTCTATGGGGTCGCACAGAGTCGGACTCGACTGAAGTAACTTAGCAGTAGAAGCAGCAGCAGTGTGTATATGGCGAGGAGGGCATGGCAACCCACTCCAGTATTCTTACTTGGAGAATCCCCATGGACAGAGGAGCCTGGCGGGCTGCAGACCAGGGGGTTGCAAAGAGTCGGGCACAACTGAGCGTCTAAGCACAGCACAGCACAGCACAGCACAGCACAGCACAGTATGTATATGGCAGTTTCACTCTCCTAGTTTACCCCCTGCTTTCCTGCTGATGACCGTGTTTGTTGTTTATGTATGTAACTGTTTCTATTTTGTAAATAAGTTCATTTTTACTTGTTTTAGATTCCACATATAAGCAATATCATATCCCATACTCTTTAATTTGTCCCTTCCTTCCTCCTCCCTCCCTCTCTTTCCTTTTCTTTTCCTTTCCTCTCTTTTTCTATGTCTCTGAGTCTGTTTCTGTTTTGTTTATACATTTATTTGTATTATTTTTTAGATTCAAAATATATGTGATATCTTATTTATCTTTCTCTGAGTTGCTTCACTAAGTATAATATTCTCTGTGTTCATCCATGTTGCTGCAAATGGCAATATTTCATTGTTTTTATGGCTGAGTAATATTCCATTGTGTATGTATATATTTTTATATATTTATATATATATATATGCTACATCTTCTTAATCCAGTGATCTGTTGATGGGCACTTGGATTGTTTCTGTGTCTTGGCTATTGTCAGTGGTGCCACTATAAAAACTGGTGTGCATTTATCTTTTTTAATTAGAGTTTTTGTTTTTCCCAGATATATACCAGGACTAGGATTGCTGGATTGTATTATAGCTCTGTTTTTAGTATTTTGAGGAATCTCTATACTGTTCTCTATAGTGGCTGCACCGGTTTACATTCCCTCCAACAGTGTAGGAGGACTCCCTTTTCTTCACACGCTCTCCAGCAGTTATTATTTGTAGGCTCTTCAATGATGGCCATTCTGACCAGTGTGAGGAGCTATCTCATTGTAGCTTTGATTTGCATTCCTGTAATAATTTGTGATGTCAAGCATCTCTTCATGTGTGTGTTGGGCATCTGTATGTCTTCTTTGGAAAAATGTCTGTTTAGGTCTTCTACTCATTTTTTAATCAGGTTGTTTGTATTTTCAATATTGTACTGTATGCACTGTCTGTATATTTGGAATATTAAGTTCTTGTTGGTAGCATCATTTGCAAATACTTTCTCCCATCCCCCAGGTTTTTTCATTTTTTTGATGAATTTCCTTTGTTGTGCGAAAGCTTTTAAATTTGATTAGGTCCCACTTGCTTATTTTTGCTTTTATTTGTTTTGCCTTGGGAGACTGCTCAAAGAAAATATTGCTACAATTTATGTCAGACTGTTAAACGCCAGTTCCTCTTTTGACAATAAAGAAACCTGCTTTGACAGAGGTTAATAAATTCCTTGAAGTGAAGTAAAGTGAAGTGAAGTGAAGTCGCTCAGTCGTGTCCGACTCTTTGCAACCCCATGGACAGCAGCCTACCAGGCTCCGCCGTCCATGGGATTTTCCAGGCAAGAATACTAGAGTGGGCTGCCATTTCCTTCTCCAGGGGATCTTCCCAACCTAGGGATCAAACCCCGGTCTCCTGCATTGGAGACAGATGCTTTACCCGTCTGAGCCACCAGGGAAGCCTATCATATAACTGATAACTGGTTGTTAGTCATTGAGCTAAAATTCAAACCCAAAGCTATGTGGCTCCAAAGCTTACCTTTCTGGCTGCACCTCTGGAGTGTCTGAGCCTCACAGTGCCCAGAATGCAGGGTTGTATGCACCAGTCCCAAACGTGGTAGTAGACCCCAAAACCACTGTCTACTCTCAATTTTCTTTTTTAATCCCAGGCACAATTAATCATTTTCTCCTCTGTATTCCCATGTGACATCTTTAAATTTTTTAAAATTCTATTTATATGTATTTACTTTGGGTGTGCTGGGTCTTCGTTGCTGCGCAGGCTTTTCTCTGGTTGTGGCGAGTGGGAGCTGCTGTATGGTTGCAGTGTGTGGGCTTCTTTTGCGGTGGCTGTTCTTCCCGTGGAACACGAGCTCTAGGGCATGCGGCCTTCAGCAGTCCCAGCTCCCAGGTTCCAGAGCAGTCTCAACGCAGTGGCAAAGGGGCTTAGTTGCTCCTTGGCATGTAAGATCTTCCTGGATCATGGACTGAACCTGTGTCTCCTGCATTGGCAGGTGGATTCTTTACTGCTGAGCCACCAGGGAAGCCCCCATTTAACATCTTATATATCTTATATGTAGAATAATTACTGGTTTACAGACCTATTAATGGTTGCCTCCCATGGATTGACAGCTTTACATCAAACATTTAGGCAAATATTTTGACATCTGTGTATTCTTCGTGTCTCATTCAATACCTGCAGATAGCAGGTACCTAATGAATGTTTCGGAGAAGGCAATGGCAACCCACTCCAGGACTCTTGCCTGGAAAATCCCATGGGTGGAGGAGCCTGGTGGGCTGCAGTCCACGGGGTCGCACAGAGTCGGAAACGACTGAAGTGACTTAGCAGCAGCAGCAATGAATGTTTGCTGAAGCATCAACAGATTCCCCAACAGCAATAATGTATTATCATCCAGCTGTCCATGACCAGTCTCAGGTCTGTCTGTGACTTATCTTCAACCCAGGCCCCTAAGCCTGGAGGAAAGCCTCAGGGTTTCCATGAGTTAGCAGCTGTCACACGTGTGTGAAAACGTGCGAAGCACTGCGTGTCAGAATTGTTACACATCAAGTAATATACACAAAGGCCTTTTGAAGTTGTGTTTTAAGGTAACTGCAGAAACCTTTCTCAGTAAATGAGAAAACAGCTCTCTCCCTCTGCCTTGATTTGACGTATTAAAAGGTTCTGAAGGGCAGTCCATGTGCGCACGCACACGTCCACACGCACAGTGAGAGCTAGCATTAACCCTCCAGTATCAGGGACCTCCTGAACTATAATCTCACTGCATGAAGTCTGAGTAACAATAGTAAACATCAGAGGAGCTTTCACAACAAATTCTTTAAACAAATTCACAGCTGTCAGCCATGATACGAGATTTAATTAGGCCACCCTGAGTTGTGCTGCATACAATCTTTACTGTAATTAGGTTCTTTGTTGTACCCACTGTGTGGCCACTGAGGAAAGGTCCTTAAGAGGCACACTCTCCCATGGGTAATCACACCCGGGGCCCAATAAACCTGACGGCAACTGGCAAAGAAAATACACGGTTTCTTCCCCTGCATGGAAATACGAAAGGAACAAGTAGTGCCTGGATCCTACTCATTTTCATTTTTTTGGTCAAAATGTTCTTTGTACAATCTTGCTGAGTCCACAAGAGCACGTAACAAAGTTATCACTCTCTGTCTGACAACACGAGGAAGAAAGTTAGGAAGTCGGCCTCATTTCTGTAGAGCTCTGCGCTGTGATTGCTGTTCAGTGCTGGCATGGTGTCAAGAGCTCTGAAGAGTCTGATACTGTGCTCTGCGAGCTGGCAAGTTAGCCTGCCATAGTTTCAGGTGTTCTGGTAGAAGAAATAAGAAAAGAAGAAGAAGTCAGAGACAAAGGACAATTTATTATTCATAGCAATAGTGGGCAAACCAACTGTTTTGGCCTGGGGTTGCTATTAGGAGAAAAGTAAAAGCATCTTACCTGGGAATGGTCAGGGAAGAGTCCTAAAATTTTTAATTAGGACTCTGTGTGTGTGTACACACACTCAGTTGTATCCAACTCTTTGTGATCCCGTGGGCTGTAGCCCTCCAGGCTCCTCTGTCCATGATTTTCCAGGCAGGAATACTATAATGGGTTGCCATGCCCGACTCCAGGGGATCTTCCTGACCCAGGGATTGAACCATTCTCTTGCATTTCCTGCAGTGGCAGGTGAATTCTTTACCACTGTACCACATGCGAAGCCCAGATAGGACGATATATTGTGCTAATAACTTCCTACCCCTTTCATCCTAATCATTACCCTGGAAGCAACTGAGAGAAAGTGATCCCCTTCTGGGGAGAGTTGCATTTAGTGATATAATTATCTTCCTAAGGTATGTGGACCAGGAGGAGGTGAAGGAGTTAGAGTTGGAAATATTGTTGAGTCAGTTATCTAGGAGCCCATTTCAGAGTTCAACAATATCAGATGCCTGTGGATGGCAGGAAGCATGGAAGGTCCATCAGATACCTTGACTGGTCAGCCCATTGTTGAGTGGCTTGTGATACAAAGCACACCATTGTCAGACTGTAGATGGTCCAGAGAGCCAAAAACTTCACCTGGATTAGTTTCAAGGGCCACGGTAGGCTCAAACACATCTTTATTAATTAAAATTGGAACCATTACAATCAAAACATTTTTGCCACCGAGAAATGTTTGCTTATTCCTGTAACATAAACACCTGTGCTTCAGGATTCGATGAACTCTTGGAAAGCATTTTCTGTATTCTGCTGGTTGTGGAAGCCTTTTCCTGCAAAAAGTTGTCAAGATACTTGAAGAAGTGGTAGTCGGTTGGCGTCAGGTGAATATGGCAGATGAGGCAAAACTTCATATCCCAATTTATTCAACTTTTGATGTGTTCGTTGTGCAATATGCAGTTGACACCGTCATGGAGAAGAATTGGGCCTTTCTGTTGACCAATGCTGGCTATAGGCATTGCAGTTATCAGTTTGCTGAGCATACTTCTCAGATGTAATGGTTTCATCAGGATTCAGAAAGCTGTAGTGGATCAGACCAGCAGCAGACCACTAAACTGTGACCATGACCTTTTTTTGGTGCAAGTTTGGCTTTGGGAAGTGCTTTGGAGCTTCTTCTTGGTCTAACCACTGAGCTGGTTGTTGCCGGTTGTCATATAAAATCCACTTTTTGTCACATGTCACAATCCAGTGGAGAAATGTTTCATTGTTGTTGCATAGAATAAGAGAAGACAACACTTCAAAATGACATTTTTAAAAATTTTCTATCAGCTCATGAGGCACCCACATATCATAGAGCTTTTTCACCTTTCCAGTTTGCTTCAAACGCCTGGTGACCATAGAATGCTCAACATTGAGTTCTTGGGCAGTTTCTCGTGTAGTTTCAGGAGGATCAGTTTCGATGATGCTCTCGGTTGTTGTCAACTTCCGATGGCCAGCCACTGCCCTCCTCACCTTCAAGGCCCTCGTCTCCTCGGCAAAAGTTCTTGAACCACCACTGCACCGTACATTTGATAGCAGTTTCTGGGCCAAATGCATTGCTGATGTTGAAAGTTGTCTCCACTGCTTTACAACCCATTTTGAACTCAAATAAGAAAATCACTTGAATCTGCTTTTTGCCTAACATCATTTCTGTAGTCTAAAATAAATATAAAATAAGCATCAAGTAAAACAGTAAAGAATCTACCTGCAGTGGGGGACACTTGGGTTCGATCCCTGGGTTGGAAAGATCCTGTGGAGGAGGGCATGGCAACTCATTCCAGTATTCTTGCATGGAGAATCCCCACGGACAGAGGAGCCTGGAGGGCTGCAGTCCGTGGGGTTGTAAAGAGTCAGACACGACTGAGCAACTAAGCACAGCACAATGTCATTAGCAAAAAAAAAAAAAAAAAAAGTAAAAAGGAGAGATGTGCATTAAAATGATATGTAACATAACCACATTTATTTAAGAACGTATTCCATATCAAATGGCAAAGTTCAGCAGTGCAAAACTGTAGTTACTTTTGTACAAAGCTAGTAATAGGGCATAAAGTTTCCCCTAAAGGAACAGGTACCACTTCTACGTGTAAAATCTAGGTGCTGTGGAGGCCAAGCTGGTTGTGTTCTTGAAGGTGCTGTTTTCATTTGACAAGTGAAACTTATCGGGACTGTCCCCCTCTGTTAGTCATTGAATCTGAGGTGACTCACCCAAAATAGGAATATCACATCAGAGAGTCACAAGGTTTCCATGGGTCAGGCATTCAGTGTTGATAAGAGCACAGTGGCACGCTAAGAGCTACTTTTTAAAAAGAAGATCTTTGGTAGTTTCATCAGGGACATAATGAATCTAAAACGTCACAGGAGCATCCCTGGGTGGAGACAGCCTCCTTTTGCTAGAGGCTGCAGTCAACAAAACCATTAGTCACAGAATTTTGTAACTCAGAGGGATCATTAGAGATTTGGGCCCCCAGATTAGAGAGTGTGTTATTTCAATAACTTTCCATACAGCTTCCAAGGCAGTCTCTAGGTTTGGGCCTCATCCAAAGGATGCTAATTTGCAAATTAGCGCATGTAAAGAACCAGATACCGTCTCCAATACTCAAGCTGTCCCACATGGGCCTCCTTTTTGGTGATAGAAGGGCAAAGAGACAGCAGGTTTTTTGTTTTGTTTTGTTTTGTTTCTGCCAGAGATACTGAGGATTGTGAATCTACCCTCATTGTTTCAAGAAACTTTAATTGGTCATCAGACTCCTGAATTTTTATCTGGATTTATCAGTAAATTTCCACTTTATCAATAAAATTGCCACGTCTGTCAATAGGGATATGATCTATATGCAGGTCAGGAAGCAACAGTTAGAACTGGACATGGAACAACAGACTGGTTCCAAATAGGAAAAGGAGTACGTCAAGGCTGTATATTGTCACCCTGCTTATTTAACTTCTACGCAGAGTACATCATGAGAAACGCTGGGCTGGAAGAAGCACAAGCTGAAATCACGATTGCTGGGAGAAATATCAATAACCTCAGATATGCAGATGATACCACCCTTATGGCAGAGAGTGAAGAGGAACTAAAAAGCCTCTTGATGAAAGTGAAAGTGGAGAGTGAAAAAGTTGGCTTAAAGCTCAACATTCAGAAAACTAAGATCATGGCATCTGGTCCCATCACTTCATGGGAAATAGATGGAGAAACAGTGGAAACAGTGACAGACTTTATTTTTGGGGGCTCCAAAATCACTGCAGATGGGGATTGCAGCCATGAAATTAAAAGATGCTTACTCCTTGGAAGAAAAGTTATGACCAACCTAGATAGCATATTCAAAAGCAGAGACATTACTTTGCCAACAAAGGTCCGTCTAGTCAAGGCTATGGTTTTTCCAGTGGTCATATATAGATGTGAAAGTTGAACTGTGAAGAAAGCTGAGTGCCGAAGAATTGATGCTTTTGAACTGTGGTGTTGGAGAATACTCTTGAGAGTCCTGTAAGGAGATCCAACCAGATCCTCTCCTGTAAGGAGAGAACTGTAAGGAGATCCAACCAGTCTATCCTAAAGGAGATCAGCCCTGGGATTTCTTTGGAAGGACTGATGCTAAAGCTGAAACTCCAGTACTTTGGCCACCTCATGCGAAGAGTTGACTCATTGGAAAAGACTCTGATGCTGGGAGGGATTGGGGGGCAGGAGGAGAAGGGGGAGAAGGGGCCGACAGAGGATGAGATGACTGGATGGCATCACTGACTTGATGGACATGAGTTTGGGTAAACTCTGGGAGTTGGTAATGGACAGGGAGGCCTGGCGTGCTGCGATTTATGGAGTCGCAAAGAGTCAGACACGACCGCGCGACTGAACTGAACTGAATACTGCAGTAAGAGTAGTTGAACTTAGGCTTCTGACTTGCCCATTGACAATGCATCATGTATAACAGGTGTCCACACTCTCCCAGATTTAATGATCTGATGATCTGAGGTGGAGCTGATGTGATAAGAATAGAAATAAAGTACACATTAAATGTGATATACTTGAATCATCCTGAAACCATCCACCTGGCCTGCCCCAACACTAACCCTCCCCCCACCCCCGCCCCTTATCAGTAGAAAAATTGTCTTCAGTGAAACTTATCCCTGGTGCCAAAAAGATTGGTGACTACTGACTTATGTATTGAAAACTTTGGACATCGGAGGGTAGAGGCACTCACTAAATGCTGGAAAATGTCCTGGCAACCAAAATCAGCTGTTGCCTCACAGCGTCAACTTTGCTAGACGCTGTGACTGCACCCAAATCTATTTTACAGATTAGTGGCATGTTACAGACAAATTACACCACACCACTGGCACTTGATCAAGATCAGTCTCGTTTGCATGGCAAGGCCTCCGTGTGTGTTTAGTGCTTCTCCAGGGATACCAGATTCCCCTCGGCATCATTAAAAACATTTGTGTCCTATCAGCATTCTCTACATGCAGCTCTTCTCAATTGTGGAGACTCCTCTCTGGCACTTATGAGAGAGGGAAGTAAAAGCATCAATTCTTACTGACATAAAGATGTAAAAGCAGCAACATCTGTACATTAAATTGACTCAAAGTGCCCCACCCCCAAAGTCAGACTAGCTTCTCCTTCCCCTCTGTGAAGGCTGCCCAAACCCCGTTAGCTGAATCTGCATGCATTTTCCTCCCACATGTCCAGGTGTAACAGTGTCTTGGACTCCTGTGTTTAACAGAGCCGTAAAAGTTTGATTCACTCCGAGATTCCCAGCTTACTGAGATAGATGTGTGTGGCCTTCGACCTTCCTTGCTGCTGCTGCTGCTAAGTCGCTTCAGTCATGTCTGACTCTGTGCGACCCCACAGACGGCAGCCCACCAGGCTCCCCCGTCCCTGGGATTCTCCAGGCAAGAATACTGGAGTGGGTTGCCATTTCCTTCTCCAATGCATGAAAGTGAAAAGTGAAAGGAAGTTGCTCAGTCGTGTCTGACTCTTCACGACCACATGGACTGCAGCCTACCAGGCTCCTCCATCCATGGGATTTTCCAGGCAAGAGTACTGGAGTGGGGTGCCATTGCCTTCTCTGTTGACCTTCCTTAGGGATGGGAAAATATTGACCCCCATCTCTAACTGTTTCTCCCCAGTGTGGCTGAGGTCTGAAGAGGTAGGATGACATCATTTCCTCATTCATCAACATTAGATACCCACTCCAGAGTACTGGCTTGTTGTCAATGCCATATCTGTGGTTTCCCATGGAGTTTTTCTGTGTCAGAAAAAAATCTCCCCATGAAGGTCAGTGTTGCCTTATAGAAGCCAGAATCCACTGCAGAAAAAGTCTGAGACCTTTTACTGTCATCTCCAAATGGATCAAAAGTTAGCATTAGAGGTTGCAGGAGGATTTGTTGTGAGAAAGCCTAGTTGTCATTCTTCCTTAATAAACTTTACACACTCCACATCCTCAACTCCTAAGCAAACCAGCCAAAGCTCTATATTTGTCTGGTTTTTGCTCATAATGATAGCAGTTTTTCTTCCTTTCATGCTCAGTATGGATGTGGGTCCCTGTAACTTGTCTGAATGCAAGTGGAACCTTCTGCCAACCGAGATGAATCTTAGTGTTGTTGTTTATTCAATTCACTAAGTCATGTCCGACTGTGTGACCCCATGAATTGCAGCACGCCAGGCTTCCCTGTCCTTAACTATCTCCCAGTTTGCTCAAACTCATATCCATTGAATCGGTGGTGCTATCAAAACATCTCAACTTCTTCCACCCCCTTCTCCTCTTGCCCTCAATCTTTCCCAGCATCAGAGTCTTTTGCACTGAGTTGGCTCTTCACATCAGGTGGCCAAAGTATTGGAGCTTCAGCATCAGCATCAGTCCTTCCAATGAATATTCAGGGTTGATTTCCTTTAGGATTGAGTTGTTTGATCTCCTTGCTGAGGAAGGGACTCTCAAGAGTCTTCTCCAGCACCATAATTCAAAAGCAGCGGTTCTTCGGTGCTCAGCCTTCTTTATGGTCTGACTCTCACATCTTTACCTTTCTACTACTGGAAAAACCATAGCTTTGACTATTCATACCTTTGTCGGCAAAGTAATGTCTCTGCTTTTGAATACGTTGTCTAGGTTTGTCATAGCTTTACTTCCAAGGAGCTGGCATATTTTAATTTCATAGCTACAGTCACCATCCGCAGTGATTTTGGAGCCCAAGAAAATAAAATATGCCACTGTTTCTACTTTTTCCCCATCTCTTTGTCATGAAGTGATGGGACCAGATGCCATGATCTTAGTGTTTCGAATACTGAGTTTTAAGTCAGCTTTTTCACTCTCCTTCTTCACCCTCATCAAGAGGCTCTTTAGTTCCTCTTCGCTTTCTGCCCTTAGAGTGGTATCATCTGCATATCAGGTTGTTGATATTTCTCCCAGTAATCCTGATTCCTGTTTCATCCAGCCTGGCATTTCTCATGATGTACTCTGCATATAAGTTAAATAAGTAGGATGATAATATACAGCCTTGAGTACTCTTTTCCCAATTTTGAACCAGTCCGTTGTTCCATGTCCAGTTCTAACTGTTGCTTCTTGTCCTGCATACAGATTTCTCAGGAGGCAGATAAGGTGGTCTTGTATTCCCATCTATTGGCTATTACAGTGGGGTAGATTAGAGTTTGACCCCTGGGTTGGTGAGGAAAGTTCCTTCACCCAGAGAAGAGTTAGCCATAAGCAGGGCACTCACTGGTCAGGCAACTGTCTCTGAAACTCCTTCCTAATAATTCAGCCTGCAAGTACCTACCAAATTCCTTCAATTTAGCAGGAAATAAAATAAAATTTTTAAAAAGACAAGCAAACAAACATTTATTTCCTAGTTGGCCATACCATTTGCAGTTCAATACTGATTCCCTTGGACTTTCCTCAAATCCTGTTAATTGGCCTGGGAGGCCCTCATGCTTCCTGTTTCAGAAAGCCACGTCTTTGTCATCGTCCCACCATCATTGCCAAAACTGTCAAGAACCCTAAAGGGTCTGCACTTGCCCTCCTTGTAAACCAAAAAGTTAGCCTGCCACAGTGTCATGATGAAAGCCTGCGATTCCTAGGTCAAAGATGAGGTTTATTACAGCACTAGCAACAACCTGAGCATCAGCATTTTTATGTCAGTTCCCAGTTCCCATGGGGGGATGAGAGTAGGATCAGGTGACCTCTGCCTGTGCAGTAGGTCATGTTACAGAAAGACCCCAAGCTCAGGGACCCAGGATCTCTTTATAATGCCAAGAAGTATGCCCGTCCTTTGTTCCAGAGAGAAACTACCTTCACTTCCAAGGCTGCTTGCTATACAAAATCCTTTTAAAGGAACAAAGGGTAACTCGGTGCTTTGCTCACAGGTGTGCAGAAATATGAGAAACCCTCAGAGAACTGTCTCCATTAGCAAAAAGAAATAACCAGCAACAACAATAGGGGAGCGGCACTCAAACACCTGGCGACTAGGAATTACGTCCACAGCTCCTGTCCTCCTGTGGATTACAACCCTGGAGGTGTTGGGAGCTGATGATCACACAACATTCTCAACCTTCCACAAGAGGTTGTGGAATAAAATAAAAATCCTCACAAGAAGAGGAAGAATCTGAGAATTTCAGACATCGCAGTGACATCAGAAGTCGAGGTTTTTTTTTATACTAAATTAAACTCAAGAGCTATTGAAAATTGTTGAAGCAGTATGATAGGTATTTGGGGATGCTTTTTACTGATCACTCTATAACTATGTGTTTTAAAGTTTTTTATAATAATTAAAAATTTCTTTAAACAATGTGAAATTAACAGAATTCTCCATTGAAGAGAAAATGCTCAAGATAAAAACCTCTAATAGTTGAATTTGGTATAGAATATTTCTCCACCAGAAAATATCTACTGTGGTAGGCAGAAGAAAAATATGTATTTTATCCATAGATATTATTGAAATTTTAGTTTTAGAAATGCTTGAAGTATTTTGAATATGGGGACAAAGACCTGGGATGAAAGAAAATTGAAGAATTGAATTTTATTGGATAGACTTAACTGCTGAAGAGATCTGGCGTCTAAACCAAACATCACTAAGATGCCAGTGTTCACTGAGAACAAGGAGAAGAAGGAGCTTGCACATGTTTCCAGCAGAGGCTGCTTCCACACAACAAATGCAGCAAAAACAAACTGACCGTAAGAGGACTGTAGGTATTCGTTCTTTCACTCAGTATCACCCGAGCATCACCCCTGGGCTCAGTGAGTTTATCTAGAAAAAGAGAACAGATTTAAAGATTTATTTTTTAAGAGAAGGGGAATGAAGTCATCATCTTCAGTATTTTTTCTTAAAATTATATTATCCTTACATTGTGATAGTTCTTGATTAGGATTTAAACATATTTACAGAAAGGAAGTAGAGAATGAAATCTGAAAGGGGACCTGGACAGGTGATACAGGTCTGAACTGATATAGATAAAAATGAAATGATACCTCATCAAGCTTGGGAAATGGTTAGAAAAGTAGCTAGTAACTCTGCATGGGCCATCAGCAGACAGTAAGTGAGTCTTGGGAAAATTAACCTAACCTATGGTCCTAAAATGGTCCTCTCTGAATTATTGAAATCATTAGAAATCCTGGAAATAGAATCGTTACTGCCCTGTTCCTCTGACCCCTGTTTTATAACTGCCACAACCCCACATCCCAGGAAAGACAGAGCAGGGTCAATAGGCTCTAAATTAAGAATTAACAGAAAGACTAAGATCCCTTAGAAAGATGATCACTGAGAAAGGATATTATCAAAATATGTACAATCTTGATGAACCCAGGAGCGCTGTGTAGCTCCATGCCAGCTGCGCCCAGCAGGGCAGCAGATAAGGGCATATGAGGGGCAGGGAGCCAGGAGGAGACCCAGCCAGGACTGAAGCCATGCTCGGCTTACTGGGCTGTGCCCTTGCTCCAAAAAGGGAGTGCCCATTCCTCCACTCGAGTGCCCAGAGGGCATGGCTTTCCTTACCCGCTTAAAGCCCTGTCTGTGCTAGCTGTGGCTCTCGAGTGAGAGCATCTCAAATCCTGGAATGTTTCAGGGCATCCATTGAAATGCTATGAAAGTAGTTTAAAGACAAATAAAAGATGGCATTACTTTATACAGTGGGTAGTAAACATATGGAACTCATTATCCTCAAGATGTTGCATAGTTTACAAATATAAATAGGATAAATGAAGATTTAGATAAATTCATGCTTGTTTGATTCATATGAGCTGCTAGAGCATTGTTAGAAACACACAGGGAACATCTCCAAATGCTTTCAGGGGAAACACCGTGTTTATCTTCGAAATGTCCTGGAGTGCCAGTGCCGTGAATTGAACAGGCAGCTCTCGGACTCTCCGAGTTTCTCAGCACCCACGGTACTCAGGTTAGATTTTAAGTAACCGAGGGCTAAGCTTCTGTATCATAAGGATTTTCTTTACATTAACAAATTACATAAACATTTTTCTCAGTGGTGGGTATGAAGTTTCATGTGACCTTAAACCTTTCCCTGAGAACTTGGAATTGTCATGACAACTGTGCATTTTGTACTGGGCTGTAAGAGAGTGCTGTGCTAGGGCCCGGCTCAGGTGTGTGCTGGGCTGTAAGAGAGTGCTGTGCTAGGGCCCAGCTCAGGTGTGTGCTGGGCTGTAAGAGAGTGCTGTGCTGGGGCCCAGCTCAGGTGTGTGCTGGGCTGTAAGAGAGTGCTGTGCTAGGGCCCAGCTCAGGTGTGTGCTGGGCTGTAACAGAGTGCTGTGCTAGGACCCAGCTCAGGTGTGTGGTGCTATTTGACTCTCACCTAGACCCACAGACTTTTTGTGGTTGTGTTTTTCATTTCTTTCAGTATTTGTGCTTCCTTTATGTAAGATTTTTAAAATCTTCTCTCCTGTTTTTCAGCCTTCTCTTTTCAGCCTTGTGAGTGGGCTTGCAGGGAAAGCCCTTTCACTCCTAATATGCAGCTCCCACCTCTTTGACTTCAGAGCAAAGCCCCCAACTCCCTTCTGTATCATGTCATCTCAGCTATGCAGCAGACCTCCCCTTAACTCACTGCAGCCCTCAGAGACCAGGCTGTACCTTTAACAAGCTTAACTGAAGTGTGGGGAGTAACAGAGGAGAAGGACATCATAGCCCCGCTGCTGGATTTGGCTCCCCGGTCCCCAGCCTCCGGGATCTAATGCCTGATGATCTGAGGTGAAAGCTAATATAATAGAAATAAAGTGCACAACAAATGTAATGCACTTGAATCATCCTGAAACCATCCCCTCTGCCTCCTGGTCCATGGCAAAATGGCCTTCCATGAAACCAGTCCCTGGTGCCAAAAAGGTTGGGGACCCCTGAGCTACCAGATAAGCTTACCCCAAACCCAGCGAGGCTCAGACCCACTCTGAGTCCTCCACAAAGATTTGCCTGTGTAGCTCCCATCTCTGTCCTGCTCAGGCCAACCCCAGAAGCAGGTCAAAGGTATCCACAACTCCAAGCACAAGCCCACTGCCGAACTCCAGACATGGGAAGGAGGTGTTTCCTTCCCCCGGTTTGGAGCCCACTTCTCCAGTTATCATTGGCTAGCGACTGATTACTTTTCCTAAGATGACAGACCAACAGAATCATGAACTTGTCTCATGGTTCCCTGTAGGATAATGCATCAAAACATACCAGTACAGTATCAATACATTCTAGATTATTTGACCTTATGTAGTCCACAAGGCAATGGCACCCCACTCCAGTACTCTTGTCTGGAAAATCCCATGGACGGAGGAGCCTGGTAGGCTGCAGTCCATGGGATCGATAAAAGTCGGACACGACTGTGTGACTTCACTTTTACTTTTCACTTTCATGCATTGGAGAAGGAAATGGCAACCCACTCCAGTGTTCTTGCCTGGAGAATCCCAGGGACAGGGGAGCCTGGTGGGCTGCTGTCTCTGGGGTCGCACAGAGTTGGACACGACTGAAGCGACTTAGCAGCAGCAGTAGCAGCAGCCCACAGACAGGGCTTCCCGGGTGGCGCTAGTGGTAAAGAACCTGCCTGCCAATACAGGGCGTAAGAGACTCGGGTTCGATCCCTGGGTAGGGAAGATCCCCTGGAGCAGAGCATGGCAACCCACTGTAGTATCCTTGCCTGGAGAATCCCATGGACCCTGGGAGCTGGTGGGCTACAGTCCATGGGGTTGCAAAGAGTGGGACATGACTGAAGCAACTTAGCACACACACAGCCCACAGACATGAACAGTCTGGGCCCGGTTTTCTGTCCTTGGCAGGGCTGTCCGCTAGTGACATGCAAACTTGCCTAATCCTTCTCCACACAATCTCTAGATTTTGCTTCTGAACAAGAGTGTACAGATCTCCAAATGAATTAGTGATACTTTATAGGTACAATAAAGCCTAAATTCACTCTTTCACGATAATAAACATTTATCAAGGGAAATACAATGTGCAGAGATGTAATTCTTCAGATTACAAAACAGACATTTATTGTTGAGTTATAAAACAAAGATGTTTAGCAACTCAGAGTCACCCTGATTGAAAATCACCAATTCAGAACAAGGCCTTTGCTTAGATTTGACACCTAAAGGACTCATTCTGTTGAATTTTCCCAAAATAAGAGAGAACAGTCTAGCCTGAAGGTGAATTCTAGCTGTCATCTCTAGGGAGAAAAAAACTGACATAGCTTTTAAATCCCTTTTCTCCATCCTCTGTCCATCAAGTTTTCAAAGATCTTTAAGGCTAAGTTTTAGTGCAATCTCCCCCTTAGGTAAGTGTCTTTTAATAGATTCTAAAACACACTTATTTTATCTTATTCATTTTAATTTTTACATTTCAACATCTCTGAAATCAGGATGCAATCCATGACAGTCACACTTTAACAATCACACTTTGCCAAGCAGTGTTCATGACATAGTTGCCTACATCCATGAGAAATTAGTCCATTAAAAAATGAGCCTAGTGAAAATATCATGACTTGGCTGTTCCCATCAGGGCCTGATTGGACAACTGCAGAGCTTCAGACAGCAAATCGTTTGAGGCTATCTGAGACAGTATAAACCTGTTGTCTGAAAACCTTCCAGCAACTCCCAGGAGGATTCATAAAGCTCCACATTTAAAACATGCATAATGGGTGTTACTGGTTTGGGAAAACTTGTTGAGCTAAAAATGGAACACTTTTAAGAAATGCTGCCTCCCCCACGCTCTTGGTGGCATGGTGTCTGTAGAAAATCACAGATACCAGTTACTGATTCAAAAGTGATTCAAAACAATAAGCCCCTACATGTACAGAAGTTTCAGAGAATACTTTTTTTACCAAAATATAGTTCATTTGCAATGTTGTTTTAATTTCTGCTGAATAGCAAAGTGATTCATTTATGCATATATATACATTCTTTTTCATATTCATTTCCGTTATGGCTTATCATGGGATATTGAATACAGTTCCTTGTTCCATATGATAGGACCTTCTCATTTATCCATTTTGTGTGTACTGGTTTGCATCTGCTAATCTCAACCTCCCACTGCATCCCCCGCCACCTTGACAACCACAGGTCTGTTGTCTATGTCTGTGGGTCTGTTTCTGTGTCATAGATACATTCATTTGTGTCATATTTTAGATTCCACATATAAGCAATATCAGATGATGTTTGTCTTTCTCTTTCTGACTTACTTCATTTAGCATAATAATCTTTAGGTCCATTCATGTTCCTGCAAATGGCACTATTGCATTTTTTATGGCTGAGGAGTATTCCATCATGTGTATGGATCTCATCATCTTTATCCGTTCATCTGTTGATAGACATTTAGGTTGTTTCCATGTCTTGGCTATTGTGAATAGTGCAGCCATGAACATAGGAGTGCGTGAATCTGTTCGAATTAGAATTTTGTCCAGATATATGCCCAGGAGTGGGAAGGCTGGATCGTGTGGCAACTCTATTTTTAGTTTTTTGAGGAACCTCTGTACTGTTTTCCATAGTGGCTGTACGAACTTACATTCCCACCAACCTTGTGAAAGGGTTCCCTTTCCTCCATGCCCTCTCTAGCATTTGTTATTTGTAGACCTTTAAGGACCATTCTGACTGGTGTGAAGTGGTACCTCATTGTAGTTTTGATTTGCCTTTTTTTAATAGAATACTTTGTGTGCACCCTGAGTTGCTTAGTTGTGTCTGACTCTTTGCAACCCCATGGATTGTAGCCTGCCAGGCTCCTCTGTCCATGAAATTTTCCAGGCAAGGATACTGGAGGGGGTTTCTATTTCCTACTCCAAGGGATCTGCCCAACCCAGGGATCAGACCTGCATCTTCTCCATTGGCAGGCAGAATCTTACCTCTGAGCCACCAGGGAAGCCCTATGAAATACTTTAACTGATTTATTTTGATTAATTTACCCTCTTCAGCATGCAAAAGAGTAACAAAAGATTTTTTAAAATCTGTGGTCTCAGATAACTCATTCTGTGCTATCAGTTCAGTTCAGTCGCTCAGTCGTTACTGACTCTTTGCGACCCCATAAATTGCAGCATGCCAGGCCTCCCTGCCCATCACCAACTCCCGGAGTTCACTCAGACTCAACGTCTATCCAGTCCGTGATGCCATCCAGCCATCTCATCCTCTGTCGTCCCCTTCTCCTCCTGCCCCCAGTCCCTCCCAGTATCAGAGTCTTTTCCAGTGAGTCAACTCTTTGCATGAGGTGGCCAAAGTACTGGAGCTTCAGCTTCAGCATTAGTCCTTCCAGTGAACACCCAGGGCTGATCTCCTTCAGAATGGACTGGTTGGATCTCCTGGCAGTCCAAGGGACTCTCAAGAGTATAGCCCAAAGGCACAGTTGGACAGTGTTTCCCTCCCCCACCCCCAGCTTAGACACATGTAAATAAATGGTTCATGTGACTGAAGAGTGTCCTCACCTGTCTGTGCTCTTTCTAAATAGACTGTGCATGATACCAGTTCTGGCCAGAGGATGTGGATGGAAAGTGACTTGTGTTCCAAGCATAGGAAAACTAGGTCTTGATTGCCAGTCGCTTTTCTCACCTAGTAAACCCTGAACCTCTCATAGAGACGATGGGGCCTTTATCACTCATGGCTCCTGAGTGACCAAGTCGTACAGAAGCCTCAAGGGACTCTCCTTGTAGCATGAAACAAACTTTTGTTGTGTAAGCCCCTGGCGTGTGGGGTTTGCTTTCGCCACACCCTGAGTCTAGCATATCCTTACTGTAATATAACCTATAGTAACCAATGATAGCTTACACTTGGTGAGATACAGTCCAGGCGTACTTGGTGGTGTGCAAGTGCTCAACAGCCAGCACCCATGGGGGTGAGAGGAGTCCTTGACATGTAGTATTCATCTGTTTTTGTGGTATGGTGTAAATACTCCATCATGTCCAATTTTGAGTTATCAATGTGACATCAACCAGCTTTCTAAACTCCAGCGAATTTAATAACTGACTCCCATGAACCAATATAGGTGGACTCCAGCATGCCAGCAGACATACGCTGCAAACCTCCCCAGTTTACATCTTCTCATAGAATATCTCTTGGTTTTTAACACCCAACTTCACAGAACATACATCACTCTCAGCATATCATTTTGGGGCTGATATTTTTATGGGGAAAATACATGCTTACATACTCAAACCTCAGTAGAACATTTTTTAAAAGCAAATATGCAGGGAAGTAACTGATAGAGGCTTCCCTGGTGGCTCAGACGGTAATGCGTCTGCCTGCAATGTGGGAGACCCAGGTTCGATACCTGGGTCGGGAAGATCCCCTGGAGAAGGAAATGGCAATCCACTCCAGCACTCTTGCCTGGAAAATCCCATGGATGGAGGAGCCTGATTAGGCTACAGTCCATGGGGTCGCAAAGAGTCGGACACAACTGAGCAACTTCACTTTCACTTTCTTTCTTTAACTGATAGAATCATGTGCACAGACTTTTAAAAGTGCACATCATCAATAAAGATGAGTTTCTGTGTCACTGGTACTAAGATGTGAAACTGATACTAAGAGCAGCTGGTAACTTCTGTGTCCGTTCTTTTATAATCAGTAAGCTTGCTGAGTCATTTTACTTCATAATATGTCATTTGTTACTTACATGTTCACATCTTACTATGGTTTCACTACGTTTTTAGAAATTTGGTGGTGGTTTAGGGCCGATGTGTGACACGTTATAATTTTCCCCATTTGAAATAATGGGAAACAGGAGTCCAGTCAGCTTGTTTCGTGTACAACAGCTGATTGTCAGTAATGAATTACCGTTGTGAGGTGGGAGATGTCGATTATGTAAATTCTAAGATCTTTAGGTCTTACGAGCTTCCATGTGAATGTAATGACATCTATTTGCCTACGAGGGGAATTTTTTGCATAATTCTTGGTTTATAGTTGTGTTCCAGATGGACAGTACTGCTGGGGAGCTAAGTTGTGGATGGCTGAAGCAAAGAATTCCTACATTTATAATATAGTTAAAAATATATGGTACAACATTAGTTACTATCTATTCTGAGGTGAGAAACAGGGTGGAATCTAATTAGTTCTGATTCATTGATGCAAAATAAATCAGTCACCATTGAGAAGATGGTTAACAACCTTTGCTAGTTCATGTGATCAGATGTCTTTCCTTTGGACTGAAGCTTCCATCTTTTGACCTTCTCAATCCTGAGGAGTCAGAATGAGACCGAGACCCTTCTCAAGACTTCTCCCAGCACTGTCATTTCCCCCACTCCTTTCGTCCTGGGTAATGTCAATCTGCAGAGATGTGAAAAGGCCATTTAAAGCAAGTCCACCTATTAAAATATACTTTTCTACCTGTCACAGGGTCTGACATTTTCCTGATAGTGCCTTACCCTTTAGTGTCCTGAAGATGTGGAGTCTTACAGATTCCCCAGGGAAAGGTTGCACCTTAAATTCCTTACTGTCTATTTCAATGGAGGATATTAAGATAATTAATTGAGGTCGAAGCCCTGAGAGAAAAGATCAAGGTAGCCTCTTAGGGAAAAGCATGTTCTAAGAAGGGAAAAGACAGGTAAGAAGGGACTAAAATATACTTCATTTCCTTGTCAGTGTAGTTTGGCATTCTCAAGACTTTGCTGACATTCACCCTAAGAGACCACGTTATCACTGCTCTAGTTGAAAAATTTGAAAATGTGTTGGACTTTTTGTGACCCCCGACCATAGCCTACTAGGCTCCCCTGTCCATGGAATTCTCCAGGCAGGTATACTGGAGTGGGTTGACGTCCTTCTCCAGAGGATCTTCCTGTCCCAGGGATGGAACCTGGGTCTCCGGCATTGCAGGTGGATTCTTTACCATCTGAGCCACCAGGGAAGGAGATGTCAATCCAGCTCCAGACAGATTTCATACTCCCTCACATAATAAATTTTGGCCAGAAAACAGAGACATATTATGGTTTTCAAAGGGCATCACAAGGCTCTGTTCCTTGTATACTATGGGTTTTGTGATTCCATGTACGGGGTAGTGTTGAACCTTATTCTCCTAATGCAGCGTGTGCCCTTGCCTAGGCAAATAGGTGAATACCTGCAACTCCCTCAGCGCTTTCGTCTGCATTGTAGATTCTACAGCCTGGCTTCTCTGAGTGACCTGTGGACAAGTATCATCGGTATCTCTTTGAAATATATTGAGGGGCTTCCCTGGTGGCTCAGTGGTTAAGAAGCTGCCTGCCACTTAGGGGAAACGAATTTGATCCCTGATCCAGAAACAAAGATCCCACAAGCCACAGGGCAACTAAGCCCATGCACCGCAACTACTGAGCCCGAGCTCTAGAACCCAGATGCCGCAACTATTGAAACCCATGTGCCCTGGAGTCCGTGCTGCTCAGCAAGAGGAGCCACCGAAATGAGAAGCCTGTGCATAGCAACTAGAGAGGAGCCCTGCTTGCTGCAGCCGGAGAAAGCCTGGGGCAGCAACAAAAAGACCCTGCACAGCCAAAAATACAATGAATTAATTAATAAGTTTTAGAACACATCATTTGATGCATGCTTAAAAAAAGGGAACTATTTCGTATATTGACTAGAATCTCAGGCCCACCCCATGCCTACTAAATCAGAATCTGCATTTTGATCCATCCCCAGGTAATTAAAAGGCACACTGACATTTGAGGAGACTTGTCAGCAGTACTCGGAAAGCTAAGGACGCTCTAAGGACTTCTTGCTGCTGCTGCTAAGTCGCTTCAGTCGTGTCCAACTCTGTGCGACCCCAGAGACAGCAGCCCACCAGGCTCCCCTGTCCCTGGGATTCTCCAGGCAAGAATACTGGAGTGGGTTGCCATTTCCTTCTCCAATGCATGAAAGTGAAAAGTGAAGGTGAAGTTGCTCAGTCGTGTCCGACCCTCAGTGACCCCATGGACTGCAGCCCACTAGGCTCCTCTGTCCATGGAATTTTCCAGGCAAGAGCACTGGAGTGGGGTGCCATTGCCTTATCTGAAGGACTTCTTGACTGTCTCTCAAATGAGCACTTCGTAGTTATCTGTACTTGGTGCTTTGCAGACATCTGACAGTTTTTTTTAATCACTGAAGAGAACACCTGTGGTCTTCTTTCTTGCTAAGTCGCTTCAGTTGTGTCTGACTCTGCAGGCCTGCGGACCATAGAGCGCGAGGCTCCTCTGTCCATGGGATTCTCCAGGGAAGAATACTGGAGGAGGTTGCCATGCGCTCCTCCAGGGGATCGTCCCCACCCAGGGATCAGATCCTTGTCTCCAGCATCTCCTGCATTGGCAGGAGGATTCTTCACCCGTGCCACCGCCTCGTCTTCTTTCAGGACTACACAAAGTTGGACTGCATGGCTCATAAGAATCGAGGCTATTCAGGAATGACTGATCAGAGTTCCAGCCTGTTTGCATTGAATACTACCCGCTGGTATATGACAGGGCCTTCTTCTCTATATTCAGTTTGCTTCAGGGTTACTGTGGAGTACTTGGGCCTCAAGTTCTCTCTGTATTTCTGTGCTGTACATACAGCCTGTCCAATAATAGTGCTAATCACACAGAGACATTCTTTGTTAGTTGACCATTTAATACTATGATCATTTCATATCTAAGGCACTTTAATGTTTGAAATAATTCTGTATTGCTTAAAGCATTGTGTAGTCCTAGAATCATAACATCTCAGGGTTTTTACATAAGTCTTCAGGATATCTTAAATACACACCTCATTTGCTGCTAGACACCCAACAACTGGTCCTCTTCCCTCTATTTGAACATATCTAATGACATGACAGACAAATACCGCTGAAATTGCACAGTTCAGATTGAGCCTTGAACCCACACCTGGTCTCAGGACTTAATGAAGCCCAGGTTCTTTATGTCTCATTGAAGAAAGAATTCAGTGAGAGACAAAGTGATAGGTTAAGAAGTGGATTTATCTACAGAGATACACATCCCTTAGAGAGAATGCAGTCTGTCTCAAAAGGTAAGAGCACCGTTGAAATATGGAGTGGTTAGTTTTTGTGAGCTGGGTAATTTCATAGGCTAATGAATGGGAGGATTATTCCAACTATTTTGGAGAAGGGGCAGGGACTTCCAGGAATCGGTCCACTGCCCACTTTTTGGCATTTTATGGTCAGGACTGTGCGTGCGTCATTTAGCATGCTAGTGTATTACATACAGTAATGAGGCTCAAGGTCCACTGGGAAGTCAGATCTTCCACCATCTTGCATCTAGTTGGTTCTAACCAATTTATGTCCTATAATCTTTGACTATGTCATTCTTTCAAAGGTTAAGCCCTGTCCCCTTACCTCCTGTTTCACCTCCTCCTAGTTTTGAATAGTTGTAATTCATGAAAATTCTTTCTCACACTGGATTAAAATTTATTATCTAGTTGTCTTTATAATTATTTATTCATTGCAGTTATTTTACATTATATTTCCCTTAGCTGGTTGATGTAGTCTTTCTTCTTACTAAGAAAATTGGGAACCAAGACACAGAAATATTACAGCACGGTTCCAAAGGCCATCAGAAAGCACATGAAAGAAACCAAAACAAGAAACTCTTTTCTTTCTAATTTATAGTTCTATTCACCAGACTGTCTGCCAAGAAATACTGCTCTGTGACCAACACTATGATAATAACGCAAGCAAAAACATCAGTCCCTGGGAAAGATCATGGATCAGGGTGTGGTAAAAATCCAGTAACTGTGTCCCTCCCTTTTGGGGTCAGAAATCTGGCAGGGTAGGATCTGTGGCCAGAATCCAGCGTGGGGAGCTGATCCGTTCCCACAAGGAGATCTGACCCTCTGGCAGCTGGCAGTTCTCCTTTGTGAAATGGGTGTTCCTGGCACTCCATGAAAGTCCTCCCAGCCTCCTCACTCTTTTTTCTCTCCACCCTCGCATTCCACACCCTGCAGCACACACCCTCCCACGCCTACATCAATAAAACCCCTCCCTAACATACCTTCTGCACACGCACATGCCCCCACAGCTTCCTCTGCAAACATGCCCACGCCCCTCTAGGAGGCCCACCAGGCAGCCCCAGGCTTTCTGTCTCATGCCCTCGTCCGCGCTTCCACTCAGCCTCCACAGGGCACCTTATACCACACTCACCACCCCGGCCTCCAATTCTCCCATCGTCTCTGTTTTACTTCGGGGTTTTCCTTCACCTCATCCCAGCTCACCCCGCTTGGCTCCCAGGGCCTGGGAAGGCTGGCACTGTATATGTGTCAGCTGGAGCTGTCACAGGCAAGAGCTGTCAGCCTGCGTGTGCCTGCCTGTTCTCCCATAGCCAGTCTAAGGCGGAGGATGGCAAGGAGCTGGCAGTCAGTCCTGTTTCTGGAAACTGCAAGAACTCTTGTTTTCCCTCTTGGAATTACTGGTGGGACCAGTGCTGGCTCTATGGTAGTCACCATCATCCCTCCTTCCCTCGAACTCTGTCACAGGCTTTTCCGACCCTCCTTCAGATGCCTTACCTTATGGGGCCCGGGGGTGGCATCTGTCACATCCTGTCCATTATAACCAATCACTCAGGGTAGGAGACCCTACAGAGGGCAGTGAAAGAGGGGAATTAGTTTGATCATGTTTAACCAGATCTTTAGATAATTTAAATATATGCGAGTCTTCTGGAATCTACCTACAGTTATAATACTGAAAAAAAAAAATGCTGAAATCAATGAAATACAGCATGTATCAGTTTACAGAACTTCTATGCTGTAGTACCTGATATCTTCACTAGGATTTTAAAGTGGCATTCTTGGGCAAATGATTTGCCACAGTTGCTTCGGTTTCTTATTTTTCCTGGTGAGGCAGATGATAGTTTAGCTAAATAAATCTTAAGAACAATGGGCATCCTTTATTCCTTCTATACTAAGAACTCTTGAATTTTTAATAACAGCCGGTGTTTACATCAACTAAATATTAAGCAATAGCCTACCAAATTGCATTAGACATTAAACAAGCAAGTAAAATAGATATTGTTTTTGTTCACTGAAAATTTACTGTCTAAAAAAAGATATCAATAGGACAAAAAAATGTGAATAAATAGCCAGAAACAGCTTTGATCACTTTCTTTTCACATTAAAAGGAAAAAAATTATGAGCCTGTGTTTTCCAAAGAATAAAGTCCTAACATAAATTTGGTATTCAAGAACCTACTGATTTGAGTCCCACGCTCTTCTTCCATTTTCCCCACCAATATAGTAGTCTACACACTGGACTCATTGCTTCATAAGCATCATCTGTGCTTTCCCACACACTCCTGGGGTCCTGTCGTTTACACACCCCTCACTGTTCCAGCCACCGAGTCACATGTCATTTTATAGTTGTTGAATAAATATTTGCTGAAGGTAAGCTTCATGAGAATAGTGCAGTTGTATATGGGGTGGAGGGCGGGGGAGAAGTAGAACTTGCAGCTCCTGGAGTCAAAGAAAGGCATGTCATGCCCTCTGAACTTTCACAGTGCCTGCTGTTTCCTTACGTTAAGCCGTCGCCCTTTAAGCGCTCTTATTCACCAACACTGTTTTTCCCGTTGCCATAACTGCCCCATAAGGTTAATACAGTTCATGGCTTTAATACATGCTTATTCAGCTCCACATGTCCAGGCTTCGCATATCTTTGGACTGGGTTTTACCAGAGACTTAACAGGTTGCTATCGCCACATGTATCCAAAACATGCGGAAAACAGCTCAGCAGAGCACAAGTAGAGACTAGAACCAGACCCCGCAAACTGGTTAACTCATCCGCAATTCAGTCCATCGCAGAGACACTGTTTTCATGGGTATACAAGCATTCAACGTTTCCTTAATTTCTTCCCTCCAAGGGAACAGTTCATCTCTCCCATCCTCTTAATGCTTTGGTGCATTTTTTTTGCTTCCTGCTTTATTTAATATCTATATTTATTAATTTAATACCGATAAAAGAGTTACATTTATAAGCTGGGCACAGTAAGAAATTAGAGATGATTTAACAATAGAACAGTTACAATAGTATATTTTAGTGAAAGTTGTGTGAATGTGGTCTCCCTCTCAAAATAGCTAAGGCTTTTCTGTCTTCACTGAGTACTTATCAGGTACTATGGCTATAACTTTTGCAGTTTGAGGTGCCACCACAAAACTAGCATGAAATTCTTTTTCCTGCTTTACAGTCTCACAGGTGGAAGGTTCATTCTTACCGTAGGTGTTGGGACCCTTTGCATATGATTGTGTTCTTTCCTTATTAAGTCAAGAACTCTCACTTTTTCACTTAAAAGAAGCACTCTCTGGCTTCGGTATACTCGAATTGCAGGCATCACTGCTTTTGCGCCTTGGGGCCATCAAGTATACTAAGGGTTACTTGCACAGGGGCACAGCCGCAGAACAGCCACCGCTGTTGGTCTGATCACCCAGGTGGCCTCTCCGTGACAAGCAGGAGGGACGGGCTGAACAAAGGGATGATCCACGTCCCGGGCAGGATGCAGCTGGATGACGAGAGACTGTCACTCTGCTCAGAGTGGCACGCAATTTAAAGCGTATGAGTTGTTTATTTCTGGAGTTTGCCATTTAATGTTTTTGTACCTTGGTTGACCATGGGTAACCACAGAAAACATAACCGTGGGTCAGAGGGGACTACTGTAGTCTTTTTAACCATTAATGTCAATGTCTGCCTTTTCCTAACCAACACTTTTAAAAAATAAGAATCATAAGAGAGCAATTTTAATTTCATCTCACCCACTTGACCACCTTATATCACGAGTTAGAGGTATTTACAAACTGTGAAATGGCTCATAAGGGAATAATGAAAGAGAAGAAAAAGTTTTGAAAGTTCTATGGACTAGATGATCAGGTCACGAACAGATGAGAGCTTTTTAAAAAACTGTATATTTTGTGAATCTTTAGTAATATATCACAAGGAAATTCTAAGTTTTTAGTAGAGTAAGTAAAAACTTCCTTGGACTGCAAGGAGATCAAACCAGTCACTCCTAAAGGAAATCACTCTGAATATTCACTGGAAGGACTGATGCTGAAGCTGAAGCTCCAATTCTTTGGCCACCTCATGCAAAGAGCCAACTCATTAGAAAAGACCCTGATGCTGGGAAACATTGAGGGCAGGAGGAGAAGGGGGCAACAGAGGATGAGATGCTTGAATGGCATCATCGACTCAATGGACATGAGTTTGAGCAAGCTCCAGCAGATGGTGAAGGACAGGGAAGCCTGGTGTGTTGCAGTCCATGAGGTCTCAAAGAGTCTGACACAACTCAGCAACTGATCAACAACAGCAAAGAAAAGAGAATTTTAGTTTCTTACACCAGATACTTTAGAATTTAAGCTTTGGTGTTTTGTTTTGTTTTTCTGTCTTCAGCAATATTTATTAGAGATAGCAGAGCTTCCTATTGGAAATGTTTCTACATAAAGCAGAAAGATTTGCCTTTCACTTCATGTGATCCACTGTTGATCACAGGAGATGCATCTGAAGCAGCACATCAAACCTCTGAAAGAGTCTGTACAGCTAAGATAAATAGAACTCTGGATACCTAGCAGGACTTTAATGACCGATACAAACAAAAAGTCTAAGAACTGAAGCTTCAATTTAAAAATAATTGAACAAAGCTTTGCCGGGTTAGGTGTGAGGCTAGAGTGGTAAGACAGTACGGCAAACCATTTTTGGGGGATGGAGGGGAATTGAAATTCTGGGAAGCACTGTAAAAGAGCCAGAGTCCTGAAAGTAAATTCCTAATTGTCTGGGGCTAGAGGGTGAGGTGGGGTGGATGGAGAGATTCGAGTGATGGCTGAGAGGTGTGGGATTTCTCTTTGAGGTAATGAAAGTTGTCTAAAATTGATGGGGTTGATAGATAACACAACTCTGTGACAGTTTTAAAAGCCACTGAATTGTAACTTTAAATGGTTGAGTTGAATGGTATGTGAATTGTATCTTGTTAAAAGACAGAAAGAGACAGAGTCAGTAAGTGTTTGGTTTGAGAATTTAATCCAACTCATTCCAATCTGACTCATTCCACTCCAGTTTTGAAACCATTCTTTTCTTTCTTAATTTATTTTTAATAGGAGTATAGTTGCTTTACGATGATGTGTCATTTTCTGCTGTACAACGAAGTGAATATGCCGTATGTACACATACACCTCACTCCCGCCCCCCCGCCCCCCCCACTCCCGCCCCCCGCCCCCCCCACTCGCCCCCCACTCCCGCCCCCCCGACTCCCCTCCTCTCCCCCCGCTCCCGCCCCCCACTCCCGCCCCCAAAGTCATCACAGAGCGCCGAGCTGAGCTCCGTGTGCGATATGGCAGCTTCCCAGCAGCACTTGTGTTACACACGGTGATGTATGTACGTCAGCGCCGCTCTCCCAGTGCGTCCCGCCCGCCCCTTCCCTTCCATTCTCTATCTACATCTTTGTTCCTACCGTGGAAATAGGATACTGGTGAAACCATTTTTTTCTTTTTATAAGTATATAAACCTTAACTTCTGTCAGGAAAACCGTAGAAGGTATCTGAGTTGATATTGTTTCTTCTGTGGAACAAACAGGGGCTTGAATAGCAAGCTACTGTATCTTTGATTCAATTTCTGTGTATCTTTCAATAAGTTTAAGACAATAGAAGTTTTGTTGCAGGATTAAATATAAAATTTAGAAAACAAAAGTAAAAGAAAATTCACATAATGATGTAAGTAGTTTAAAAATGGTGCCATAGACTTCCAAAGGCAAAGAAAAAAAGATGGAAGGAAACACGCCAGATTTGAATCCCAGCTCTGCAGCTTTCTAGCTGGATGACGTTAGGCAAAATACTAACCGTTCCAAGCTTTGTTTTTCTCCTTTATAATGGAGGCTTTTATAATATGCAGGGTTATTCTGAAGATTAGAGATAATGTGTAAAATTGCCTGGCAAATAGAGGGCATTGAATTACTGAATAGAGGGTAGTAATTATTATTATAAAGGACATATATTGAATGCCTATCATGGGCCCAACATCTCATTCATGTTATTTTATTAATCCTGAGAAAATGTGCAGCAGTCAGAATAGGCTTGGTTATACTGCAATAACAGACAATGTCAAAGTGTCAGTGGCTTAAAAAACACTCAAAGACTTATTTCTTACTAAGTTCACGAATCCATCACAGATTGGCTTCAGGCTTTGCTCCGTGCCACCCTTAGTCTAGGACTCACTTGAAGAGCTGGTATGATCGGAGATAAATAATCCACCTGCAGTACAGGAGATGTGGGTTCGATCCCTGGGCTGGGAAGATCCCCTGGAGAAGAAAATGACAGCCCAGTCCAGTATTCTTGCCTGGGAAATCCGATTATCAGAGGAGCTGGGCGGGCTACAGTCCATGGGGTCGCAAAAGAGTCAGACATGGCTTAGCAACTAAACGACAACAGATGATCTGAAGTATTTCCGATCATATGGCAAAGGCAAAAAAGAACGTGGCATATAACACACAGGTCCTTGAAATGTATGCCTGGAGATGACACTTGTTATTTTTGCTTCCATTTCACTGGCTAAAGAAAGTCACATGGCTATATCTCTCTTCAGTGGAGCAGGAAATTGCATTTTTACCCTGTGTGTAGCAGATGGTAAAACAGTATCTGTCAACAATCTTAAAAAAAAACAATATTTATCAAGAATCACAATCTTATGAGGAATTTTTTTTATCGTCAATTTTAAAATAAGGAATTGAGGCACAAGGAACTTGCCTACAGCTGTTTAACTAGGAAGTGGCAGAATAAGAGATTCAAACCCAAGTCTTGTGTTTCCTGATCACTCCAGCCGGACCCTGAAAACTGAAAATATTCTACCTACAAGGATATGTGAATATGTCTTCCTCCCCACCCTCATAGAAAAATATGCACATTTCCTTTGGGAACAAATTGATACAGCCTTCTTAGAAACCAATTTGAAACAAAAACATTAAGAATCATACACTGTTCACATACCCTTTGACCTAGTATTCCCAGTTCTGGGAATTTTCCTAAGGGAGTTGTTCCAGGAAGATTAAAAAAATATATACTTATGGAAAAATCTTTTGTGACATTGTAAAGAACTGGAAAGAATCTACATCCTCAATAATAGGAAGAGTCAAAGCATTATTGATTATACACACATTAATCATGATAAAGCTGTTGCTTTATAATTTTGAAGACCATGTAATAACATGGGGTAAAAGCTTTTGATTGACATAATGTTAAGTAAAAAGCAAAGTAAAATGGCTTTTACTGTATCACAACTCCGTGACACATTTGTGTGGCAAAGCTACACACTCCTCATTTGTTCTCTCTTTTCTCCTTCTGGTAAAAGAAACCCCACCTCCAGTTTTAGCTGGTCCCAGCCACGGAGGACATTTCCCAGCCTCCTTTGAATCTAGGTCTTGCCCCGTGACTAGGTCCTTACCAATAGAGCATAAGCTGAGGATATGTGTACACTCCCCAGTTTTGACTAGAAATGTTCTCCATCCCTTATTAACCCCCCTCTAGGAAGGAAATGGTGACAACTGAAGCAATTGCCTTAGGTTCAAAAATGAAAGTAACACATTAATGGAAATAGGAAATTTTTATTTTTTGTAAAACTTCTTTAATATAATTTACAGCATATTAAAAAGCAGAGACAGTCCTTTGCCAACAAAGGTCCTTCTTGTCAAAGCTATGGTTTTTTCCGGTAGTCATGTATGGATGTGAGAGTTGGACTATAAAGAAAGCTGAGCGCCGAAGAATTGATGTTTTTAAACTGTGGTATTGGAGAAGACTCTTGAGAGTCCCTCCAACTGCAAGGAGATCCAACCAGTCCATCCTAAAGGAAATAAGTCTTGAATATTCATTGGAAGGACTGATGCTGAAGCTGAAACTCCAATACTTTGGCCACCTGATGTGAAGAACCGACTCATTTGAAAAGACCCTGATGCTGGGAAAGATTGAGGGCAGGAGGAGAAGGGGACGCCAGAGGATGAGATGGTTGGATGGTATCACCGACTCAACGGACATGAGTTTGGGTAAAACTCCAGGAGTTGGTGATGGACAGGGAGGCCTGGCGTGCTGCAGTCCATGGGGTCGCGAAGAGTCAGGCTGAACTGAAAACTTCTTTAATATAATTTTTGTTATTTTTAGAAGGTAAGAAAGTGTTTTAGCTATAGTCTTAGTGTCATTAGTAGTCAAAACTTAAATTTTGTCTTTGTAAAAGGAAAATGGGTCTCATATTTGTGGAGCTGTTCGAGGAAAACCTAAAACATGTTTCAGCTGGCTTCTAGTGGCTTCCCTGGCGGCGCTAGTGGTAAAGAATCCACCCGCCAATGCAGGAGACATAATAGACAGCAATAGTCCTGGATCAGGGGAGATCCACTGGAGAAGGAAATGGCAACCCACCCCAGTATGCTTGCCTGGAAAATCCCATGGAGTCGTAAAGAGCTGGACACGACTGTAGCAGCTTAGCATGCATGTAAATGACGTTATTGCTCCCGTCTGGGCAGTTTATAATTTTGAACCACCAGAAATGATTAGGAACATGACTGGAAAGGACGATGGATGCAGAAGGCATGCCGCAGTGTTAGGGGTAAAGATACCCAGAATCTGTGCTGCCATGGGGCAACGTGAGACTGTCAGGCTGTGGCGGGGAGAAGAGAGGCGGTGATATCATCAGTACAGGTTATTAAGGGAGAAAGTGGGAGAAGGGGAGGGAAAAAGAGACAAGCTAGTTACTGCTCAGTCTTACTATGTTGCCTTTCCTTTCATAATGCTACTGTGGAACATAACATTAATTAGTTCAAAGCCCTGTGGTTTGTCTTCAGGGATCGGCATTTTTAAGTTATCTACCAATGGACGGAGGAGCCTGGTGGGCACAGTCCATGGGGTCGCAAAGAGTCGGACACGACTGAGCGACTTCACTCTCTCTTTCTCTTACCAATGCAAAACCTGGCAAATTTTACATATCTGGAAGAATTCTTTTGTAAAATTGTATTTATGTATTTATTTTTGGCAGTGCTGGGTCTTCGTTGCTACGCACAGGTTTTCTCTAGTTGCGGTGAGCAGGGGCTCCTCTCTGGTTGCGGTAGGTGGGCCTGTTGTGCTGGCTTCTCTTGTTGCAGAGCGGGGGCTCTAGGGTGCACGGCTTCAGTAGTTGAGACTCTGGGGCTCTAGAGCACAGGCTCAGAAGTTGTGGCGCATAGGCTTCGTTGCTCCGTGGCATGTGGGATCTTCCCAGACCAGGGATTAGACCCATGTCTCCTGCATTGGCAGGTAGATTCTTTACCACTGAGCCACCAGGGAACCCCCAAACCTGGAAATTCTTTAATAGAGAAGATTGTCACAGTTACCTCTGGTTTTAAAGGAAAAGATTTTAATTTAAGCTGAAGATATGTTGGGCTTCTCAGGTGGCTCAGTAGTAAAGAATCTGCCTGCCCATGCAGGAGACATGGGTTCTACTCCTGGGTGGGGAATATCCCCTGGAGAAAGAAATGGCAACCCAACCTGGTATTCTTGCCTGGGAAATCCCATGGACAGAGGAGCCTGGCAGGCTACAGTCCAGGGTGTCGCAAAAGAGTAGGACACCACTTAGCAGGTAAAACAAACAAAGCTAAAGATATATTGATAGCTATCATTTATTAATCACTTACTATTCCAAGTACATTATATATTTTAACTCATTAATTCTTCCAAATTCCTATTAAATAGGTATGATTATTTTTATCTCCACTTTACAGAAAAGGAGACTAAGTCACAGAGCACTGAAGCAATTTTCTCAAGTTCACACAACTAATAGACGGAAGTCAAGCAGTTGCTTCAGAATCTGTTTTACCTCCTAGCTACACTCCCTTAATCATTGAATTATTAAATCCAACAAAAATATATAATCAAAACTTCAATTAATGAACTTGCTAATTAGTCTTCCTTAATACATATTATGTCATCTTTTCTGGCAGTATATATGAAATAACGAATTGACAGATTGCTTTTGTTTGAAATGAATTACACAGCAATTACTAAAAGCATGTTGTAAAGACTGCTGTTTCCCTACCAAATACTCATTCTCCTCTGTCAGATTAATGAAACTCCTAGCTCAAGCTGGACATCATGTCACCTGCCTAAAAGAGCATAACTTGCTACTGAGTTTCCAGCTATTGGTCATGTGACTGCATTCCGCATAAGTAGACTTAAATGGGGATAGGACAGTGATTTCTACCAAGTCTTCCTAAGAGATAAAGGGCACACCCGTTCCCTCCTCCATCCTGCTCTTTGAGGTGTGGGTGTTCTGGCTTTCATTCCCTGAGCCTTAGCAATAAAGCAGCAGGATCCTTGATTATTATGAAGCCACCATGCTAGCCTTGGGTTACTTTCTCCAGAATTCTTTTTGCAAGAGGGAGTAATCTGATTGTTTTAACAACTATCTTGGGGTCTCTATTAAGTTACTTGTAGCTTAATGATTCAAAATCATACATAAACCTGCTGCTGCTGCTGCTGCTAAGTCACTTCAGTCGTGTCCGACTCTGTGTGACCCCATAGACGGCAGCCCACCAGGCTCCTCTGTCCCTGGGATTCTCCAGGCAAGAACACTGGAGTGGGTTGCCATTTCCTTCTCCAGTGCGTGAAAGTGACGTCACTCAGTTGTGTCCGACCCTCAGCGACCCCATAGATGGCAGCCCACCAGGCTCCCCTGTCCCTGGCATTCTCCAGGTAAGAACACTGGAGTGGGTTGCCATTTCCTTCTCCAATACATGAAAGTGAAAAGTGAAAGTGACGTCACTCAGTTGTGTCCGACCCTCAGCTACCCCATGGACTACAGCCTACCAGGCTCCTCCGTCCATGGGATTTTCCAGGCAAGAGTACCGGAGTGGGGTGCCATTGCCTTCTCCGATACATAAACCTAATGCTACATAATTTCCAGTCAGATGTGGAAGACATTGAAAACCATCTGAAGTCATGCAAATTAAACTATTCTTTTTTTTTTAATTTTATTTTATTTAACTTTACAATATTGTATTGGTTTTGCCATATATCAAAATGAATCTGCCACAGGTATACGTGTGTTCCCCATCCTGAACCCTCCTCCCTCCTCCCTCCCCATACCATCCCTCTGGGTCGTCCCAGTGCTCCAGCCCCAAGCATCCAATATTGTGCATTGAACCTGGACTGGCGACTCGTTTCATATATGATATTATACATATTTCAATGCCATTCTCCCAAATCATCCCACCCTCTCCCTCTCCCACAGAGTCCAAAAGACTGTTCTATACATTAGTGTCTCTTTTGCTGTCTCGTACACAGGGTTATTGTTACCATCTTTCTAAATTCCATATATATGCGTTAGTATACTGTATTGGTGTTTTTCTTTCTGGCTTACTTCACTCTGTATAATAGACTCCAGTTTCATCCACCTCATTAGAACTGATGTACCACAGCTTTCTTATCCATTCATCTGCTGATGGACATCTAGATTGTTTCCATGTCCTGGCTATTATAAACTGTGCTGCGATGAACATTGGGGTACACGTGTCTCTTTCAATTCTGGTTTCCTCAGTGTGTATGCCCAGCAGTGGGATTGCTGGATCATAAGGCAGTTCTATTTCCAGTTTTTTAAGGAATCTCCACACTGTTCTCCATAGTGGCTGTACTAGTTTGCATTCCCACCAACAATGTAAGAGGGTTGGAAGCAACTTTCTTCAGACTTTAAAGAGCTGCCAGTCTTTACAGTGGATTTTTATGGCACCTGTTAAGGAAATGCTTCCCAACCTTTTTCATGACAGGGCACTCAAAGAAAAATTATAATCAGCATTCAGATCTGCATAAAACAGGCTATTCCTGTCCAGAGGCTAGTAATTCAGGGTGCCTGCCTACCCTAAGCAATGCAGGGATCAATTTCTCAACCCCCCTTCCTAAGCATTAAAGCTGAGCTTTAATGGGAAACCACAATGGATAAATTGGCTCTAATTACTATTAGATAAAATTTGGATCTGGAACTTTTTCAAAAATCAGTAAGGCTTGAGAAAAGTCATGTAAGTAAAGTGTGTATCGCACATTATTGTTGAAAAAAATAGATTCATTGCAAAGCTAGCCAGATTACACAAAGGGTATTTCTTATTTCACATGGGATATTTTTTAATGACTTCATTATATATGTTCATGCTAGGTATTCCTTTTATATCCAAAGTGTACTGGGAGGGTCCTTGTGAGTCAAGCAAAGAGGCGTTTCAAAGAGTTTATGCTCCTGAACACTAGTGCCTGAGTTCTTCATCTATGAGAGGAAAGAAGGGAACCTTTATTGATCATTTTCAATCCACCAGGAGCTTCCATATATGTTTTCTCATGAGCTGCTTACACTGTGTAAAGAAGATGTGAAAGATTTCAAAGATGAGGAATCTGCAAGCAGCAAGGCTTAGGAATCAAAGCCCTTCCTAAGCGTCTGCATGCCTGAATTCATTCCTGCAAATTAATTGTTTTATTTTTATTTAAAAATTTTATTCAATGTAATATTGTCACAAGTCTACAAAATCAAATTGTTTTAATAGCGAAAATCAACTCCGGTTCTATCATCCCCCCCAGTCCCCCGGAAAAAACTTTCAGACTTTCCCTTTAGTTTTTATTTATTAAGTTATACTTAACATACAATATTAGTTTCAGGTATACAACATAATAATTTCATACTTTGTACATTACAAAATAATTGCCACAGTAAGTCCAGTTACCATCCATCACCGAAGTTGTTAAACTCTTACTAACTGTATTCCCTACGTATTCATTACATCCCTGTGACTCCCTAGAGCTTTTTAAAATGGTTGCCTCCATAACTCAAAAATAATATGCATATATTATTTTTCTTTCTGAAATTGTTTATATTATTTTCATCCAAGTTACAAGCGTACAGAGTTTAAAAAGCCAAATCTCTCTTCAATGCCTAAAAGAAAAAGAGATCACCTTTCCCTGAATCGTCTGCAAGTTCTAGTTCTAATTCCATCCCCAGAGCAACCACACTCACTCTCAGCCGTTTCTTCTGGTATTTATCTCCACATTCCTAATGCTGTTTCTTGATTTTTCAAAGTTCCGGGTGTTATCTATTACTCTTTTCCATAGCAGATGTGGATTTGGCCTCTTATACCCTCCTCTAATTCTCCCAATATAGTTATATCACTATTCAGTGTTTATATAACGAGTGTGTCTGACTCTTTGTGACTCCATGGACTGCAGCACGCCAGGCTCCCCTGTCCTGCACTGTCTCCTGGAGCTTGCTCAAATTCATGTCCATCAAGTCGGTGACGCTATCTAACTATCTCATCTGCTGCTGGCCCCTTCTTTTGCCTTCAGTCTTTCCCAGCATCAGGGTCTTTTCCAAAAAGTCAGCTCTTCTCATCAAGTGACCAAAGTATTGGAGTTTCAGCTTCAGCATCCGTTCTTCCAATGAATACTCAGGGTTGATCTCCTTTAGAATGGACTGGTTGGATCTCCTTGCAGTCCAAAGGACTCTCAAGAGGCTTCTCCAGCACCACAATTCGAAAGCATCGATTCTTTGGCACTCAGCCTTCCTTATGGACCAACTCTCACATCCATACGTGATGCTGGAAAAACCATAGCTTTGATTGTAAGAACCTTTGTCAGCAATGTGATGTCTCTGCTTTTCAGTATAGTCTAGATTTGTCATAACTTTCCTTCCAAGGAGCAAGTGTCTTTTAATTTCATGGTTGCAGTCACTGTCCACAGTGCTTTTGGAGTCCAAGAAAAGAAACTCTGTCGTTGCTTTCACTTTTTACTTTTCTATTTGCCATGAAAAGGCATGGCAAATGGGGTTTCCCTGATGGTTCAGTGGGTAAAGAATCTGCCTGCAATTCAGGAGGCACAGGAGACATACGTTCTATTCCTGGGTTGGGAAGATCCCCTGGAGGAGGAAAATGGCAACCCACTCCAGTGTTCTTGCCTGAAAAATTCCATGGACAGAGGAGCCTTGTGGGCTACAGGCCAAATGGTCGCAAACAGCTGGACGTGACTGAGCGACTAAGCACACGGGCACAATGAGACCAAATGCCATGATGTTAGTTTTTTGAATGTTGAGTTTTAAGCCAGCTTTTTCACTCTCCTCTTTCACCCTCCTCAAGAGGCTCTTTAGTTCCTCTTCGCTTTCTGCCATTAGAGTGGTATCATCTGCATATCTGAGGTTGTCAATATTTCTCCTGGCACTCTTGATTCCAGCTTGTGATTCATCCAGCCTAGCATTTCGTATGGTGTACTCAGCATATAAGTTAAATAAACAGAGTGACAGTATATAGCCTTGAAGTACTCCTTTCCCAATTTTGAACCAGTCTGTTGTTCTAAATCCAGTTCTAACTGTTGCTTCTTGACTTGCGTACAGGTTTATCAGGAGACAGCTAAGCTGGTCTGGTATTCCCATCTCTCTAAGAATTTTCCACAGTTCTTTGTGATCCACACAGTCAAAGGCTTTAGCATAGTCAACGAAGCAGAAGTATATGGTTTTCTGGAATTCCCTTGCTTTCTCCATGATCCATTGAATGTTGGCAATTTGGTCTTTTCCAAATCCAGCTTGTACATCTGGAAGTTCTCGGTTCATGTACTGTTGAAGCCTAGGTTGTAGGATTTTGAACATAACCTTGCTAGCGTGTGAAAAGAGCACAGTTTTACAGCAGTTTGAACATTCTTTGGTATTGCTCTAATGAGGAACTCTGTGTGTGTGGATGGGGTTTATAGGGTGATAGTTCACTTTTCGTAGAAGGCAATGGCACCCCACTCTAGTACTCTTGCCTGGGAAATCCCATGGACAGAGGAGCCTGGTGGACTACAGTCCATGCGGTCGCTGGGAGTCGGACACGACTGAGCAACTTCACTTTCATGTTTCACTTTCATGCACTGGAGGAGAAAATGGCAGCCCACTCCGGTATTCTTGCCTGGAGAATCCCAGGGACAGTGGAGCCTGGTGGGCTGCCGTCTATGGGGTCGCACAGAGTTGGACATGACTGACGTGACTTAACAGCAGCAGCAGCAGTTCACTTTTGGATGGTAGAGAAAACATTTTGTTTTTTCTCTGTCAGGAAGCATTTAACAGGAGGCTTTCTGTGTACTGTTTTGGATCTGTCAGGAATCCTCTGTTCCTTATTAATTCCTGAATATTCAGGAATTAAGAGGAGAGGCAAGCCTCTCCCGGGGCTGAGGAATCCAGGCATTTCCTTCATTAGTTTTTCTATACGGTTATAAGTACCCTCTTCCTTCTTGTGAACCATATGGTAAAAGTGATTATTTACAACTCTCTCTCTCTCTTTAATATGGATCGCCTATGTTTGTTAAGTCTGGAATTTTAATCTTTATCTTTGCTGAAAATAACTACAGTATATATGCCCACACCATGTTGATTAAAACACCTTTGCTCCATCAGAGCTCTGGTCCCCGTGTCTTTCTCTTTCTTTCTCTCTCTCTCTCAGGCTATTTCTCTGCAGGCTCTCTGAGTTCATTTTCCTGCCCTGGCTTCTAAAACCCTCTCTAGAAGGTGCTCTGCACCTTCACCCCATCGAGAGGGCGCCTGAGGCCTCCGTGAACAGAGCAAGCCCCATGCCAGGGGCTTTATTGGCTTTCTGTGTAAACCAAGGAATATCAGCCTCTTTCTCTCTGCTTTACTTTCTTATCGGTCGACTCCAGACCACCAGGTTCCGGTCCATTAAAGGACTTCAACACTTCTCTGGGTCTGTTTAGCTTTTTTCAGAAAAACATTCCTGTAATTTCTTGCCTCAGGAAGTGACTTATAAACATTTTTGGCAAAAAGAAATCATTTTTCATCATGTTAGTTCACATATATATATATGTACATTTATACAAGGCATGCCCACGTGTGTGTGTGTATATACGTATATATATGTATATATATATATATGTGTGTATGTTTATGCAGAAAAGTTTCATGAAACAATATTTATCTCTTCTACATGCACTCTGATATTTTCTGTTTAGTCTGTTGAATTTTATTTTCTTGAATGTTTGTGACAGACCTTGTGTTTTACCAGTCATATCCTCTGCAGTGACAGCCTGGTTGCCCCAGTCGCTGAGGACTGCTGGTGGGCAGGCTTGAGCTGTCAGCCCCTCCAGGGATTCCCTCGGTTCAAAGAGTTGACATGCGCAAGGTCATACGTCCAATAAGGGAGGAATATATTAATTTTCTAGGGCTACCATAATAAAATACCGTAGACTGGGTGACTTAAACAACAGAAATGTATTTTCTCAGCCTTCTAGGGTGAAGATGTAAGCATTTTGTTCTCTCTTTTTGGCTGCACTGTGTGACATGAGGGATATCAGTACCGCGACCAGGGATTGAATCCGTGCCCCCGCAGTGGAAACACGGAGCTTTAACCACTGGACCAGCAGGGAATTCCTTTCCTTACTTTTATTATTTGGACGTACCGCACTGCGTGTGGGATCTTGTCTCCTGAGGCCTCTGTCCTTAGCTTGCAGATGGCCGCTTTCTCGCTGTGGCCTCACGCGGCCTCTTCTCTGAGCAACCCCCAGATGTTTCCTTCTCTTCTTGTAAGGACGCCAGTCACATGGAATTAGGGCTCTGCCCTGAGGGCCTCAGTTGAACTTACTCGCCTCTTTAAAGACCTAGTCTCCCAATCAAGGATAAAGGGGATAAAGGCTGGCCACTTTGGCCTGACTGGGGACAATTCTGAGGAGCTGTTTTAGCTTCTGTGTCCCCTGTGGGCTTGGCTGAAGTAGTCACTGGACCTTGAATCACAGCCCTACTTTCCCTTTTGTCTAGTTCTTGTTTCCTTCTACAAGTTCTGATCCCAAAGTCTCTCCCTGATGAATATTCTTGGGCTTCCCAGGTGTCAATAGTAGTAAAGAACCTGCTTGCCAATACAGGAAACATGTAAGAGACCCAGGTTCCATACCTGGGTCAGGAAGATACCCTGGAGGAGGGTATGGCAACAGACTCCTGTATTCTTGCCTGGAGAATCCCATGGACAGAGGAGCCTGATGGGCTACAGTCCATAGGGTTGCAAAGAGTGGGACATGATCGAAACGACTTAGCATACAATGAATGTTCTAAACTCTCAGTCTGTCTCAGAATCTGCTTCCTGGGGAGCCCAACCAATGACAGTGTTTATTATGACCCATTAAACTGATTTCCTAACCCACAGTTTGAAGAAGCCTGGCCTCAGGGTTAGTTTCCTGATTAACAGTGCTTTGATGATACGGCAGTGGAGAGGGACGGGTGATCCAGCCATTCCCAGTGCAGGCCTCCAGTTCACTTGGCTGTTTACATCCCCATGCCTTACCCATGTCTTCTAGAGACCTGATTTCTCTGATGCCCAGGCCTTTCCTACTGAGTGTCTCCAGGAAATAAATCCCTCCTCCTCCTCAACTTCCCTGGTGGCTCAGATGGTAAAGCGTCTGCCTACAGTGCCAGAGACCTGGGTTCAGTTTCTGGGTCAGGAAGATCTCCTGGAGAAGGAAATGGCACCCCACTCCAGTATTCTTGCCGGGAAAATTCCATGGACAGAGGAGCCTGGTAGGCTACAGTCCATGGGGTTGCTAAGAATGGGACACAACTGAGTGACTTCAGTTTCCTCCTTGAAGAAGGAAGGAGTAGCTTGGCTCCTGATTTTCTCTGCCTGGGGTTGTAAGAGTAGGTGACTGACCCATATATAAGGTTTCAACTTCCGCTTTACATCCCACACCTTACCCTTACTTTCTGCCAAATGTGGTGACTCCAAGTCCTGAGCCTCCTTCATGTTCTTCATGGTGAAATATCTTGCTTATCTTCAGCATCCCCAAGTACACATACTTTAGACTGTGACTTCCTTTCCCATTGGGCCAGTTAAATTTCCTCCATTCTCTTTCCACCAAATATTTATTGAAATCTTGCATCTATTTATAACCCCTCTTCTGATTTCTGCTGAGAAGAGATAATGTGCTGTGTTCCTTTTACCATCTTTAGCTGGAACCTCACAGCTGGAAACAACATTGTGGCAGTCAGATCGCTGTGGGGTGGCCCAGGAGACATTTATTTCTTGCTTTTCATACTTTGCTTGCGTCTTTCTACGTGAGGAGTTTTTTTTTATGTAGGGATCTTTGCATAGGATGTATAAATCATATAGAGATTAACTTAAAAGTCCTTATGAGCCATGATGAGCTCTAAGATTAAATATGATACAAGAGAGAAAGTGATTAGATATGTTAGACAGTAGACCCAACATTGTGGAAATTTAAAGGAAAAAAGTAGTTATATTCAACATAAAGAGTAAAATAATGGTGGATGAAAAGTAAAATAAAATTGGCTCTAAAGGTTTAGTATTGATAAGAGAAATTACCAGGGATAGGCAGCAATTTTCCAGCCTTATTAGGCATGGTACTTTGGCCACCTGATGCAAAGAACCAACTCATTGGAAAAGACCCTGATGCTGGGACAGACTGAGGGCAAGAGGAGAAGGAGGCAAAAGAGGTTGAGATGGTTGGATGGCATCACTGATTCAATAGACATGAGTTTGAGCAAACCCAGGGAGATAGTGAAGGACAGGGAAGCCTGGTGTGTTGCAGTCCATGGGGTCGCAAAGAGTCAGACATGGCTTAGCGACTGAACAACAGCTCAGAAATATAAATAAGAAAGAGAAATGGTCCTAGCCTTCCTTCAAGGAGTGCACTTCAACTTAATATAGAGATAGCCAAACAACGAACCAAAACCAAAAAATATCAACACAAATTCAATTGTGTGCTTCTTAAAATCCACCCTAATGCTCATATTTCCTATTAAAGAGTGGATTTGTAATATTGCAGAATAGATTCTGTTCACACCATGTGGCATATAATCTGAGCTCCTTGGAAAGATAAAAGTAGTTACCACAAATGGGAAGAAACTCCAACAGCCTCTTTCTAATTCTTCATACTTTAAATCCTGAGAAGGTTCAGGAATGACTCTCTAATGCTGGGATTGTAGACATGGCAACACCGGGGTGAGGATGATTTGAGGAAGGCCTTTCTAGTAGCCTTATAAATACACACAGGGAGTACAGGCTGGCCTCCTCGCCTCCTCTGGGGCCTGCCTCCCCAAGAGTATGCCTTGGCAGGCTTTTAATGAGTGGGCTGACCCTTGTTTCTGGTGTTGGCTCTGGAGTTGCTCTGGCATGATCCACAGCCAATTAATCTTGTCAGGCAGCCTGTTGATTCCAGCTTTAGCTCAGGTACTGGCATTACAAATAACCATCCCAACAAGCCACTGTCTCATTGGTATACCCATTCACTTCAAGATGTGAGTAAAATATTTCAGTGTGGACAAAAGATAAGGACAAATATTGTCACTGAAAAAAATTGCAACAAGAACATACACATATATTTTGGTAGGGTTTTTTTTTAATAAAAAACCCCAATTATCGTGTATGACGGGGTTTTGGAGGAGTAGTTTAAGAATCAAAGAACTGTTTGTAAACTATTCATGTGTGAATAGAGCTTGCTAATTAAATAAAACATGATGATCATTGGAAACATTATTCTTCCCCTCCCTTAAGCCATGCTTGTGCTTTGGCTGCTGAGCAGTGGAAGCATGAATGTGTCTACCTGTGTGAAGGAGAGCAGGTGCGTGGGTGGACTTGTAGGAGAACACAGGAGAGCTGGACAGTGGGTGCCAGGTCACTGAGTGTGAGTGTGGGCAGAGCCTGGGCCTGTGAGTCAGCAAGGAGGAGGAGGCCAGGCATGTGTGGGCCACGAGTGGGCGCAAAGAGAAAACAGTACAAAGCCATTTTGCAAATGTGACTATCTTAAGAAAATATCCATCAGTTCAGTTCAGTTCAGTCGTTCAGTCATGTCCGACTCTCTGCGACCCCATGAACTGCAGCACGCCAGGCCTCCCTGTCCATCACCAACTCCTGGAGTTCACTCAAACTCATGTCCATCGAGTCGGTGATGCCATCCAGCCATCTCATCCTCTGTCGTCCCCTTCTCCTCCTGCCCCCAATCCCTCCCAGCATCAGAGTCTTTTCCAATGAGTCAACTCTTCGCATGAGGTGGCCAAAGTACTGGAGTTTCAGCTTTAGCATCGTTCCTTCCAAAGAACACCCAGGACTGATTTCCTTCAGAATGGACTGGTTGGATCTCCTTACAGTCCAAGGGACTCTCAAGAGTCTTCTCCAACACCACAGTTCAAAAGCATCAATTCTTTGGCGCTCAGCCTTTTTCACAGTCCAACTCTCACATCCATACATGACTACTGGAAAAACCATAGCCTTGACTAGCCGGACCTTTGTTAGCAAAGTAATGTCTCTGCTTTGGAATATGCTATCTAGGTTGGTTATGACTTTCCTTCCAAGGAGTAAGCATCTTTTAATTTCATACAAAAAAGCATTAGAAAATAATTTATTAGCAATTCTAATTTTGAAAAACAAAGCATTGCTGATAATGCCATCTCACAGATAGTCATTTTGAATTTTTTAGATGACGTTTTTCAGAATTATATGTGTGTTAGCCCGACGACAAACCTAGACAGCATATTAAAAAGCAGAGACATCACTTTGCCAACTAAGGTCCGTATAGTCAAAGCTATGGTTTTTCTCACATATGGATGTGAGAGTTGGACCATAAAGAAGGCTGAGTGCCAAAGAATTGATGCTTTTGATCTGTGGTCCTGGAGAAGACTCTTGAGAGTCCCTTGGACTGCAAGGAGATCAAACCAGTCAATCCTAAAGGAGATCAAACCAATCAATCAAAGGAAATATTCATTGGAGGAACTGATGATGAAGCTGAAGCTTTAATACTTTGGGCACCTGATGAGAAGAGCCGACTCATTGGAAAAAAACCTGATGCTGGGAAAGATTGAAGACAGGAGGAGAAGGGGACAACAGAGGATGAGATAGTTGGACAGCATCACCAATTCAATGGACATGAGTTTGAGTAAGCTCCAGGAGATGGTGAAGGACAGGGAGGTCTGGCATGCTGCTGTCCATGGGGTTGCAAAGAGTCTGACATGACTGAGCGAGTGAACTGAACTGAGTTAGCTGGATAATTAGTGGTGAACCTGCCAGTGTCACTGAAGGAGAATGTTTCAGGTTACATGTAGTTCCAGCAGTGAACTCTCTCAGAGTTGCCACTATAAATGAGTGGCCCAAGGCAGAACAAAGGAGCAAGTTGAAGACCCACAGGTAATCGTGAGATATGCTTAAATTTTCTACCTAAAATAAGCTTAAAGAAGAAAGGTGGTACTTTTCTCCTCCTATCTGTTAGGCAATGGTATCTATATTGAGTTTCTTTTGTAATTGTACATGGGAGTTTTTTTTTTTTTTTAATCTGCATGAAAGTGTGAAACTGCAGAATAGATTCATATAACATTAGGGTGAAGAGGAATCATAGAGATCATCTTGATGAACAACCACATCTCTAGAATGAAGTACAGATTCAGAGAGCTGAAAAGGAGTCGGCCAAAGAATAGAGTGGGGAGTCTAGAGAGTTTGATAAATCAGTCAACCAATTGGAAACAAGGGCACTGGCCCCCACCCGCAGCAGCCTCCTGAAATAAATGTTAAATGGGAAGCTCAGAGGCAGAAGCTGGGAGTGTTCGCAGCTCCACAGAGAGGAAAGAGGCAGGAGGAGAGGCTTGTGGACTGGCGCTGCGGGATGCAGACTAGGATGAGCCCCGTCTGGTGCTACAGGCCCGTCTGTGGACCACAGGCCCGGGAGGAGACACCCAGTCCATCTGTAATCACAGGAGCTTCCTGGCTGAGAAGTGGCCTTATCAGACCAGAGCTTAGCTAGAGTTCATGTCCCGTTGCTACTGTTCTTAGCCTGTGTTTTTCCTCTGAGCTAATTCCAATCTGCTGGGCTTGCTTCTTGCTGAACTTCCCAAAGAGAGAAAGGGCTTGTCAGATTTTTTTCTTTTCAGTCAGCCCAGTGAATCCCAAATAAAAGATTTCTTGTCTTTCTCTTCTCTTTTATTGAAATCTTTTAATTAACATGTACCAGCTTTTCATGCATTTTGTGTGTGTGTGTGTGTTGAGGACATCCAGTCAAGGGTAAGATGAAACAGTTGGGCAGCAGTTAAGTATACAGTACTTTTTTTATAAGTAAAATAAAAAACTAAGACCTTCTTATTCTTAAAAAGTAAAGTTGGTAGCCTCCAAGACTCTCCTGGGGTGGGGTGGGGGGCACTAAAATGGAAAATCTATCTATCCAAAATACAATTAAGTAACTGAACTCATTATATTATGAGAATAGCTGTGATGTTGTTTGTAATGCTAGTATTTTGGCATTTATTTTGTAGAACATAAAAATGACTGTATTTGATTCCTTTATAAAAAATAAACATAAATGGTGCTGTGGACTAACCTAAAACAAATAGACTGCTAGTTATTTCTGCAGCAAAAATGGGCTTATTTAGTATTAACAATGAGTTGCAGTTCACAGTGTGCAACCATGGTGAGCCTCACATGCAAGTGCCCCACAAAAATGGAGAAGAGAACTCTTATGGTGGGGAAGAAGTGCGGGGGCAAGCAGGCATAGTAAGCAGAGAGTCCATGGCTTTTCAGCGGGTGAGTTCTGACTGTCATGGGCTGGGCTCTTACCAGGGAAGAAGTCTTTCTTCTTCCTATTGGGCTCATCCGAGGGCGTGAGAGCTCCCCCTTCTGGTCTCTCGACTCTACTTAACTGAGATTTCTCTTCATTAATTTTTTACAGGCTGAATTTTGTCTCACCTTCATATGTTGAAGTCCTAAACGCGAGTACCTCAAAATGTGACTGTATTTGGAAATTGGGTCTTTAAAGAGGTAATTAAGTGCACATGACATCTTATGCTGCTGCTGCTGCTAAGTCTCTTCAGTTGTGTCCGACTCTGTGCCACCCCATAGACGCAGCCCACAAGGCTCCCCCGTCCCTGGGATTCTCCAGGCAAGAACACTGGAGTGGGTTGCCATTTCCTTCTCCAATGCATGAACATGAAAAGTGAAAGTGAAGTCGCTCAGTCGTGTCTGATGACTTATGAGTGGGCCCTAATTCAGTCCAACTGGGTCTCCTTATAAGAGATTAGCACAGAGACACACACGGAAGGAAGATCCCATGAAGACACAGGGAGAGGTTAGCCGTCTACAAGCAAACGAGAGAGGCCTCAGAAGAAATCAACCCTGCTGACATCTTAATCTTGAATGGTAGCCTGCAGAGCTGCGGGAAAATCAGTTTCTGTTGTGTGAATCACCAGGTCTCCAGCACCTGGTCTCGGCAGCTTAGCAAACTACTGCCGATCACGACGTGCTACGTTCTGCCCTCAGGTGTTCTGTATCTGGGGGAGGGTGAAAGTTCAAGACAGAGATTACTCTCTCCCACTTATCGGGCCTTCTCAAGTGGGATGATTGGAGAAGGTTCTGTTTGAAATAAATTATCCTAGGAGAGAAGGGGACAGGCTGCAAGAGAATGAATGGTCCTGAGGGGAGCAGAGAAAATCTGGCCCCAGGGAAAGGGCGTGCAGGCTCCCAGGAAACAGTGGTAATGGGTTGATGGGTCCTGGGAACCTCATTGCCTCTTCCTTCCCAGTAAGCTCTCTAACCCTCCTGGAAGAAGCATTAAAGTGTTTCCGAATGAGTACAGTTCTGTTCCATTTGAAATATTAATGAAGTATATAAATTCTCTGGTTACCTGAAGTGCAGTGCAGTAGCGGTTGTGCAACCAATTTAGTGGATTGCATTAACTTTTCCTAGATGAACGAGGTTAGGGTGGACAATATAAAGGTAAGTAAAGTTTCATCAAATTTTTATTTATATCAATAACCTCAGCTATGCAGATGACACCACCCTTATGGCAGAAAGTGAAGAAGAACTAAAGAGCCTCTTGATGAAAGTGAAAGAGGAGAGTGAAAAAGTTGGCTTAAAGCTCAACATTCAGAAAACGAAGATCATGGCATCTGGTCCCATCACTTCATGGGAAATAGATGGGGAAACAGTGGAAACAGTGTCAGACTTTATTTTTCTGGGCTCCAAAATCACTGCAGATGGTGATCCAGCCATGAAATTAAAAGACGCTTATTCCTTGGAAGGAAAGTTATGACCAACCTAGACAGCATATTAAAAAGCAGAGACATTACTTTGCCAACAAAGGTCTGTCTAGTCAAGGCTATGGTTTTTCCAGTTGTCATGTATGGATGTGAGAGTTGGACTATAAAGAAAGCTGAGCGCTGAAGAACTGATGCTTTTGAACTGTGGTGTTGAAGAAGACTCTTGAGAGTCCCTTGGACTGCAAGGAGATCCAACCAGTCCATCCTAAAGGAGATTAGTCCTGGGTGTTCATTGGAAAGACTCATGTTGAAGCTGGAACTCCAGTACTTTGGCCACCTGATGCAAAGAATTGACTCATCTGAAAAGATTGAGGGCAGGAGGAGAAGGGGACGACAGAGGATGAGATGGTTGGATGGCATCACCAACTTGATGGATGTGGGTTTGGATGGACTCCGGGAGTTGGTGATGGACAGGGAGGCCTGGTGTGCTGCGGTTCATGAGGTTGCAAAGAGTTGGACACGACTGAGTGACTGAACTGAACTGAATATATAATATGCATATGAATTGGCATGTAATATGTATTTCTTACTATAGATGGTGTTCAAGGAAATTCAGAACCATTCCTCTAAGACAAAACTGACCCGTTCCCTTTCTTTCTTGAAATGCTTTATTAGACCCTCAGTGTCTACAGAACAAAGTCCAGAGATTCAGCAAAACCTTCAAACTCCCAAGATGGAGCCCCAGTCTACATGTCTGTATTTCATCTTATGCTTTCAAACTGAGGAGCACTTTAGGAGTATGTAATGTGCCAGGAGATACTAAGAGCCATCCGAGAACAGTCTGTGCCTCCTTATAACAAAAATTTTACTTGCTGATGTGTATGGAAAATATGCTTTTTGTATTCAATAGCACACATATATTGTGAAGTAGAATTTAAAAGTTGCACGAGGGGCTTCCCTAGTGGTCCAGTGGTTAAGAATCTGCCTTCCAGGCGATGAGGCAATGAGGTTCCCAGGACCCATTACCACTGTTTTCCTGGGAGCTTGCACGCCCTTTCCCTGGGGCCAGATTTTCTCTGCTCCCCTCAGGACCATTCACTCTCTTGCAGCCTGCCCCCTTCTCTCCTAGGGTAATTTATTAAAAGGGGACACAGGTTTGATCCCTGGTCAGAGAGCTAAGATCCCACATGCCCCGAGGCAACTAAACCCCAGCACGCTGCAACTCCTGAGCCCACAGACTCTAGATCCTGTACTGGGCAACAAGAGAAGACCAAGGGCCACAACTAGAAAAGCCTGTGTGCTGCAGTGAAGACCCAGCACAAACAAAATTTTTTAAATAATAATAAAAAGTGCATGGATTTTAAGGTAAGAGATTAGCATGCGATAAGAGGCTGCCTGGAGGTTGGGACAGGATTCTCTTCTCTGCCGTTCAGAGTATGCCAAGTAAACCCTGGAAGAGCTGTGCTGCAAGTTCCAGAAGTGCTGACCCTGTCCTTTCACATCTGCCACGAAGTGAAGCAACTCATGTCCAGCAACATGCAGGTGTTGCGATGCCACATGGAGCCCTCTAAGCGCTGCAGGTCACACAAAGCGCCTTCTGGCACTGACCTTAGCTAGCAGGCTAAAACAAACCACAGGCGCTGGAGTTTAGAAACTCAGGTTCAAATGCCACTCTGTCTCCTACGGCTCTAAGGGGCTAGACAAGGCTCTTGGCCAGCCTGTGAGGGAGATCTGCCTGCAGCACCTGTCACCCTGTGGGTCCTCAAGAAGTATTTGACCATAGAGCTTGCCAGGCAGTTTCCACTTCCTCCCGTGTGGCTGCACAGGGATCTCTCCCAAACTGAGCCCTCAGAGGACAAGTAAACACGTAGACGGGTTAAGAGTCCCAAAGCCAGTGTCTTGAAACAAGTCTTTTAAGTCCTCTAAGCTGAACTGCTTCTTCTGAAAGATGGGACTCATAACAGTACCTCTCTAAGAGAGTTATTTTGAGGATGAAATAAGATAACATACATGAAAACACTGTGCAAACACACCTCCTTTTTTACTACAATGAAAATTATCATTTCTTTGATCATCAGCTTATACTTGCCTTATACCAAAGGTTTATATAAGGTTGGTTTCCATTAATACATGGAGCACCGGTTCAGAAACAAAGAAATGTTCTCTCTTTAATTGCACCAGAAGTAAAACAAAAATTACATTGCTCCAAAGTGCTTAGGATTTTATAACATGGAGAATACATTTTCTAAACCCTGCTGAAGTTATAATAAAATTATCAAAGCTTAGGAAGTTATTAATAATTTTTGTTCCTAATTCTTGTGAAAATCTGGGCTTTACTTAGAGTAGTTTATGTGGTGGGCTCTAGGGAGATGACTGCAGCAGCAGTGTAATTTTTAATCTAAATCTTAACATAAAATCATAGAGAACAACAACTTAGCAAAACTTAAAATCCCATGGACAACATTTATACTGATGCTTGGCTACAAGGCATCTATACAAACTTCAAAATACATGTGAGTGAGGGCAGACAGACCACCAACAGCTGCAAAACCTGAATCCTTTCAACACGTGGGCAGGAAAAGCCGAAAGAAGCAGTGAAGTTTGACGGACTTTAGTGGACTTGAGAAGAGAATCCCTAGATAGCAAGGGCTGTTTATTGGAAAGCGAGTGGGCACGTTTTGTCCAGTCCAGTAGGTGGTGAGTGCAAGGGGTCTGCTAAAAGACTGAAGGCGCTTAAGCTGCCCTAGAGACTGACCTGCCTTCCAGGACGGAGGGTCACGCTGAAGGGAAATGCTGAAAGTGGAGTCAGAACTGAGCTGGGCAGAGAACAACAGAGAGGAGGTCAGATAAAAGTGGTGGAAGGGAACAGAATCTGGAAACCTCATAAAGCAAGGTGACTCTTCGTAACACTTCTTGAAAACCACAGAAGAGTTTGTGCAGTTAGAAAAGTCACTCAAAGCCATGTATCCTGCTAAAAGTTCTGGAAAGCCATTTTTACATAAAAATGAGGAACAGATAAGTATTGAGGCCAAATGTCTTGCAAAGTTATGTCTAAGAGAAACAATGAACAGGATAATATCTCTAATTTTTGAAGAAGAAATACAAAATAAGGGGACAAAACAAATACTAAAAATTATAATTAAAGAGAAATTTTCTTTAATAAAAAACTATATGAAGTCATATATTTAAAAAAAAAAACATACTGTGTAGCTGAGAATGTTGACCCAGAATTATCAACACCAAGACATATTTCTAGCAAAATGAATGAACTTTAAAGAAAAAACTTTCATTGAGTATCCAATCAAAACCAAAAGTGACTTAAAAGGTGAAAAAATGTAGATTATCATCAGGTTTTTTTGACAGCTATACTTTATGCCAGGAAAAAATGGAATAACGTATTTAAGAGACACAAGGAATAAAATGTAAAGCAAGGATTTTATATACTGCAAAACCGACTTTCAACTATAAAAGGCACAGAACAACAGTTATCATTATGCAAGGATTCAGAGAGTATTGTTCACATTAGCCCTTCCTGAAGAATCTAGAGGAGGATGAGTTTTAAACAATCAAAATGATTAGATAGACATTAGTAGAAGAATTGGTGGTGGACATAAAAACAGTTATCTGAAGAACTAATGCTAAATGAGAATTAAAAGAGTATAATATGTAAAAGCTATATTTGCACATAATGTAGATATAGTATAACTATAAAAATAGGATGAGGGTGAGGAGAGCATATGAAAAAAAATTTAAGCCATTGTTTTATTTAAAAGATTTTTTAAATTTTTTTTTTTTTTTTTTAAGTTTTTTTTTTTATTCAATTTTAATTAAAAAAAAATTATACATGTGTTCCCCATTCTGAACCCTCCTCCCTCCTCCCTCCCCATACCATCCCTCTGGGTCGTCCCAGTGCACCAGCCCCAAGCATCCAGCATCGTGCATTGAACCTGGACTGGCATCTCGTTTCATACATGACATTTCACAAGCCAGAAGGACAAACACCAATACAGTATACTAACGCATATATATGGAATTTAGAAAGATGGTAACGATAACCCTGTATACGAGACAGCAAAAGAGACACTGATGTATAGAACAGGCTTATGGACTCTGTGGGAGAGGGAGAGGGTGGGAAGATTTGGGAGAATGGCATTGAAACATGTAAAAGATTTTTTTTAATGCGGACCATTTTTAAAAGTCTTTATTGAACTTGTTACAATATTGCTTCTATTTTATGTTTTGTTTTTTTGGCTGCAAGGCATGTCAGATTTTAACTCCCCAGCCAGGGACCAAACCAGTGTCTCCCACATTGGAAGGTAAAGTCCTAACCACTGGACCACCAGCGAAGTCCTGAGCTGTCCTTTGTAATTATACTGGTGGTGGTGACATGTGTGTAGTTATTCTAAGCCTGTTCTGTATGCAGTGTGGGATACTGCAAATGAGTGTTATGGGATATTACAATTCCACCATCTACCCTACCCTTGGGAACTAGAAATCTTCTTATGGAGGAAGAGAGAGACAGATGAAGTAAAAGTATAAAATTGACTAGGTTAAAATCTCACAGTACTGACTTTTGGCTTCCCAGGTGGCGCTAGTGGTAAAGAACCCGCCTGCCAATGCAGGAGATGCAAGAGATGTAGGTTCGATACCTGGGTCACGAAGATCCCCTGGAGTAGGAAAAGGCAACTCGCTCCAGTACTCTTGCCTGGAAATTTCCATGGACAGAGGAGCCTGGCGGGCTACAATCCATGGGGCTGCAAAGAGTCAGACACGACTGAGCAACTAAACACAGCACTGACTTTTAATTGGAAATATCAGTATTTTATTTGTAAAATTGTACCTATATGTATACTAATCAATAGATAGATTCCCTAACTCTGCCACTGAAAAGGCCAAATAGCAATAAGTAGCCAACTCAGGAGCAATAAGCATTACCACCCAGATTGTGGTCTAGAAATCATAGAAGAAATCAAGACTTATGGAAACAGGACTGAGTTCTTGTCTGGCGCAGGATGCATATAAGATGAACATAGACATCTGTTATTAAAAATCAAGGAAGTTATCAAATCAAGTCATATGGAAAGGACTCAGAAGCCAACCTGAAGAGAATCCTGCTGGCCAAAGATAGGACAATACGAGCAAAAACATAATAATAATAATAAGTAATAATTGCTATTGATTGAAATTTTATCAAATATGTTGAAACCATGAGTTCATGACAATATTTTTAAAAACAAAAGAATTGGTGACCTTTAGAGGAGGACAATAAACTGGTGGAGAAAAAAACCTGAGCACCTATCCTACATTTTCCATGTGAAATGTATCACTGGGTAACCAAATAGTAGATGAGAGATAATGTCTCCTTATCAAAATATATAAGCTAATAGTGAAAAAGAAATGATGGAATTTGAATGTCACCATTCTGTAACCCCCAATGGATCTAGATACCAATAGTTAGAAGCATCACAAAATAAGAATAAACCAGACATTGTATGACTCCTCAGGAAAGAACACAACACACCTCTAGTCTTACCCAAAGGAATAAAAGCAAGTCCAGGGAAGTCTCTGAACCCAGGTGCCAGTTTGCAGGAAATACCAAGGATAGAAGAGTGAAGCAGTACAAGAGAGACTTAAAAGGCATATCCAAAACAACTTTTTAATGGGTAAAAATGTCTATGGATGTGCATTTGGGTGCCATAAACTGTAAGGAAACAAAGGAAATGATCGCTGTGAATATCAGGATGGTGAATGCTTTGAGGGGCAGGAGGTGACTTGAATTTGGAATGAGGCACATGGGGGACTTCTGAAATACTCTTGGCTACAGGCGTACTGGCCTTATAACAACTCATTGGGCTATCCATTTATTTTGCAGTGCTTTCTAAATCTTTTGTTTTACAGTGGATATTTAAGTATTACAAGTAAAAAAAAAAACCTGTTTAACATAAAGGATACCTATTACACAAAAAGAATTTCAGTAAGAATCTGTTTTAGGATTAAGAGGTTACTGTCTTTGCCTTTCATTTCACTATCTATCCTGGTTCTTAATTGACTTTTCCTTGTTTTTCCCTCTATCTACTCATTACTAGATATAATAATCACTGGAAATATTATAGATTCTTTTTGATACTTTATCAGTGTGAATAATATATGTGAGAGGATCATGTTGAAATTCTCCTTTTTGTGTAATAGGTATCCTTTATGTTAAACAGGTTTTGTTTTTTTTTTTTTACGGAGAAGGCAATGGTAACCCACTCCAGTACTCTTGCCTGGCAAATCCCATGGGCGGAGGAGCCTGGTAGGCTGCGGTCCATGGGGTCGCAAGGAGTCGGACACGACTCAGCGACTTCACTTTCACGCATTGGAGAAGGAAATGGCAACCCACTCCAACGTTCTTGCCTGGAGAATCCCAAGGGTGGGGGAGCCTGGTGGGCTGCCATCTATGGGGTCGCACAGAGTTGGACATGACTGAAGCGACTTAGCAGCAGCAGCAGCAGAAGTATATTGGTTGAATTATTTATACTCTCCACAAACTATTGAAATGTGACCAATTTAGAAATTATGGTTTTGTTATAGAAACTACTCAGAACAGATAGACTTTCTTGTGTCAATTTTCTTCAAAAAATAAAGTATTATTTTATTATAAATTAAACATAAATTTCTTCCTAGCAGTGGTTTACACTGTCTTTCCACGCCCATGGTCACTATAACATCCTGGGAAAATAAAGAAGTCAAAAATCTGTATAACAATTCCATAATACACTTGGGTCCAGCCAGATACAGAATACGAACAGACAGTAATATTGGAAATGGAGGCTCTTAAGGTCTGATTTGGAGAGGGGAGACAAACAGCAGAAGAACAAAATCTGAGACTATTTATCTCCATGTCCCAGCTCCACATACTCTTTTTACAAAAGATTTAAGTTCTTTCCAAAAACACATGAAAGAATATTGATTGAAGGATTTTTCTGAGTAGCCTTTGACCACGGGGGAAGTTCTGACGTACCTAGTGGGAAACTGAACACAAGAGGAAAAATCTCTGTTTGAGTTGAAGTGAAGTCGCTCAGTCGTGTCCAACTCTTTGAGACCCCATGGACTGTAGCCTGTCAGGCTCCTCTGTCCAGGCAAGATTACTGGAGTGGATTGCCATTTCCTTCTCCAGGGGATCTTCCCAACCCAGGGATTGAACCTGGGTCTCCTGCACTGCAGGCAGACTCCTTACTGGCTGAGCCACGAGAGAAGTCATAAAGGTCAGCCCGCTGCGTTGGCTGGGAATCGAACCCAGGTCAACTGTTTGGAAGGCGGCTATGCTCACTACTATACCACCAATGCTCCTTAAATTACACACAGATCTTCTACATTGTCAATAAATGACTAATAAAGGCAGTTAAAGAACTTAACTGAAAGGATGGGTGCATGTGGGCTAAGTCACTTCAGTCATGTCCGACTCTTTTCAACCTTATGGACTGTAGCCTGCCAGGCTCCTCTGTCCATGGGGATTCCCCAGGCAGGAATACTGGAGTGGGTTGCTATGCCATCCCCTTCCAGGAATGCGACCAGAGAGCGAACCTGGGTCTCTCATGTCTCCTGCACGGACAGGTGGGTTCTTTACCACTAGTGCCACCCAAGGAAGCCCATCTGAAAGGATATCTGCAGTTTAAAGCTTTCCTTGAAAGAAGAAAAGCCTTTCACATTTAGTTATCTCACTCTAAATTGTTCTCATAGTGACTACTCCAGAGGGGTGGAGGGGGGCGGCTCACCTAGATTGTAGAGAATAGCTGATTAAGAAAAAAAGTTTCCTAAGGGTGAGTTGGCAGAAAAGAAAGCTTTGGCAGAGATTCTTTAGGAACAAGTCAACTGGAGTGTGGGATTGGATGGTATCCATGTAAGAGATAAACTAGGATCCCAGTGCTGGGAAAATCTATCTATTAACACATGCAATCTTAAGCTTACTCACTGCAATTTAAACCTATTTCTTTTTTGCTCATTTCTTTGAAAACATAACATAACTGGTGACTATTTTTCTATATCTTAGTTCCTTCAGTTAACTCTTAGAAAACTGCAACTCTTCTACCTTCTTTTTCTCAGATTAACCAAGAACATCGTTTCCTATAGATAACTGTTTTCCAGCCATCGTCAACTAATCATCAAACACTTGAATATTTTTTCCCCACGACTTGTACAGTATGGTCCGAAGACTATTTGCCTCAGAATTGTAAACGTGGATTCCTACGTCATTGCACGGACCTAATAAATAAAGATCTTTGGAGATGCAACTCAGCCATACCAAAATCTGAGAACCACTACTTTAAAGAATACCACAGCTCTCAATTTGAACAGAAAGATTGCATTTGACCAATTATGTTTTATCAAGGTCTTTAGCAATTTAGAGAACATATGATGTATTTCTTAATAAATTATGGTTATTCTAATCCTTCCCAACATCATTTATTCATACTGAAAAGCTACCTATCTGATGTGAATTATTAAAGTTACTGAGCTAGGATATGGCAAGTCAATTTCAAAGTATTTTCTAGATGAAATATGCTACAAAAAACATGATCCAACAAGTCAGTGTCTCTTTCTATTCTTTTATGAGAAAATCTTGAACAACCTGTTTTTTTTCTCTTGATGTATAAAATTCTAAAAATGGGAATTGTTAAATAAATGATGACATACAGCTTCTGTAATCTTTGTGGCATTGCTGGATATCATTACAGTCTTTCTAAATCTTCCTTTATGGAAGAATCCAAAGTAACAGAACTTTGCCTGTTTTCTTCTAATTCATTTAATTAAACCTTCTACCAACCTAGAAACCAAGTGAAAGTTCCTAAATAATTTCTGACATGAACTAAATTTTACTTCTGATTCATAATGACTGATTATAACCCTGTGACAGTTACAGAAAATTAATTACAAAGAGCAAGAACTCCAGAAATAAAAACGCAGAGGCTGAAATTTGAATTGCAGTCTTTATCACATTATGTGAAAATAGTCAAATGGAATTAAAGAACTTGGGTCACTTATTATGTATTGGTTTTTGAAAAAAATAAGTAGATGTCATATTCTAGCAATATGAATTACATAAAATGCACACACGGTATTTTAGTTGTGATTACAAACTTGCCCCAAATTCTACTTCCAGTCAAGCATGAAACTTATAAAACTCATAGTCCTAATATTTTTTAATTACTTGGGGTAAATATTAAGAAGAGACATTTGGGTCTCTATGCCAAATGGACTGAGTCTCAGGAGGGTATGTCCTGGGAATCTGCCTTTACAGCGTTAAATATTTAAATATTACCCACACCACTAGCATTCTGCCGAGAGTTCTAACGTCTTCCTCATCTATGAGTTCCAGACAGGCAGTGCTTTGTTTGTCTTAGAGTTTGCCACAGAGTGTTTACTGGAAATCCATAGCTGAAATCTGTAGGCAATACAATTGGGCAACTTCTTCAAATAGACAATGAGTTTTGTCCTTTTTCAAGCATCTCTTTTGGGGTAGAAATGTATTGGCTGGTGTTAAAATCTAGGTACAATTAATTGTCTTATATCACCTGGGCAAGTATAATGGCAACCCCCAATTACAACTTTCTTACCTCACTGATCCACTAATAGGCCAACATATTCTGTTTTCTAACAGAAAGATAGAAAGCAAACCTGTATAATATCCCAGAAAGCTTTGAACAGAAGATTCTGCAGGAGTCTTGTTTATATGGATTTGGTATTGGTTTGGTTTGTTTAATCAGTATCATTGTCTTCTAGAAAGGCACCACAAATGCTAATGTAATTTAAGCACAATAGACTGCACTAATCACAGATTGTTAATCCCATCTGCTTCTCATGAAAAGGAAGCAGTATTCCATAATGATGTGAAAGAACCCGTGAGTTTTCCTAAATCTGACCACTCTCCTTACTCTTAATCTTACTCTCCTTACTCTGTCTTCTTGTATTTCTCTCTCCACAGTTCTTTAGTATCTTTTTCCCCCCTTCATTGCCACTGTCACCACAAAGCTTATCTATTTTCATATGAGCGGTTTTCATAAGAGAGAAAGTTTTGGGGAGGTTTAGTTTAATTTCATCATAGTCCCCCAGTGATAAAATGGTCACCTTCTAAGATTCTGTTATCTCTAGGAAAATATTTATTGCTATCCTTTAAAGCGGAATGTGGTGTTTTGATTTAGCTTCCTTAATAAGCTAAAGATATTTATTAAGAATATTCTACATGAATAGCACTTAAAATATTAATTTAATACACACTTGTTTCCTTTTATTCCTCTACTTGATACAGGTGTAGGAAAACATTTCTGTCATTTGAGAATATACCTGTTTCTTTTAGCCACATTTCATAATGCCATTCAAAATTAGACTAAATCAAAATAAATATGGTTAGAAAAAAGTGTTGTGCAAGGGGCAAGTGGGGTTAGGGTCTCTGCTATTTCTCTGGAGGTAGTCTTCAGGGTCAGACAAGATAGGAGTTCAAATAATAAGTTTGTTTGTAAAAATCATCCTCCCCAAGAGCCCCTTACAAGGAGATTTCTGAACTCTAAGAGTTCTTTATAAGATTTCTGAATTTGCAGAAAGCAATAATTGGGTGTACACATGGCACCAGGGGTTTGAAGGCAGTTGGTTTAACTTTACTTTGAAGCCAGGGAAAGTCTAGTGGGTTTTACTCAGACCTTTGGGGGAAATGAGGCTAAACTATTTTTAGAGGATCATTTCTGTCACAATTGGGTTCTCTGGAGTATCTTCGCAGAAGCCCAAAATTAGAAAAGAGGAAATGAGCTCTTGTTCTACTGAATGTTTAGTGTGAAATACTGAATCACATTAATGGGTTTCCAAGGCCTGAAGAGGATCTGTGCCTTAAAAAAAAAAAGTACAGTTTAACGGTGTTTCAGACTAGGAGTTCTCTACTCATTATTGCTATTAAAACCACTCAAGATATTTTTCCAGTTTTATTGAGATACTGACATATAACATTGTGCTTGTTTTAGGGGTACAACATAGGGATTTGATATATGTATATACTGTAAATATAATCAATTTATTTAACATCCACTTCCTCACAGTTGCACGCTTTTGTTTAAATGATGAGAACTTCTAAGATCTGCTGCCAGCAGTTTTCAAATATAGGTTACAGTATTGTTAACTTAAGTCACCACTACATCCTCAGAACTTATAAATGGAAATTTCCACCTTTTGACCACCTTCACCCAGTTTCCTCGTCTCCCCACCCCTTCTCCGGCAACCACCAACCTGTTCTCTGTATCTTTTTACACACACACACACACACACAAGCTAGTTTCAAGGGGTATGTTATATTGGTGAGAGAATGTTTTCAGTTCAGTTCAGTCGCTCAGTCGTGTCCGACTCTTTGCGACCCCATGGACTGCAGCATGCCAAGCCTCCATGTCCATCACCAACTCCCGGAGTTTACCCAAACTCATATCCATTGAGTCGGCGATGCCATCCAGCCATCTCATCCTCTGTGGTCCCCTTCTCCTCCTGCCTTCAATCTTTCCTAGCATCTGGGTCTTTTCAAATAAGTCAGTTCTTCGCATCAAATGGCCAAAGTATTGGAGTTCCAGCTTCCACATCAGTCCTTCCAATGAACACCCAGGACTGCTCTCCTTTAGAACGGACTGGTTGGGTCTCTTTGGAGTCCAAGGGACTCTCAAGAGTCTTCTCCGAGAGACTGTTTTACATGCTCTTTGTACTGAAATGTGAGAAGTCAGTCTATTTAAGCAACCAAATTGCAAATTTGTTGTTATAAACAAAAAGGAAAATGAAAGATGAATTATTTTTATTTTTTTATAAGTAAAGGGGGTTGCTGAAGATTGACGGCAGACGGGGACGGCAGAGGATGAGATGGTTGGGTAGTATCACCAACTGGATGGACAGGCGTTTGAGCAAGCTCCAAGAGTTGGTGATGGACAGGGAAGCCTGGCGCGCTGCAGTCCATGGGGTCTCGGACACGACGGAGCGACTGAACTGAACTGAAGGGCCCTAGCCTTCCTGGGATGTCACGCAAGGGAACTCTGGAAACTGAGCCCTAAAACCCGGCAGTCGGGGGTCAGGGCAGGTTTCTGCACAGACGGTCCTTTCGGGCCCGCACCCTCCGGGGTTAGAGCAGGCCCAAGAGCCTCCAGGGGGAGACGGGGCGGAGCCCGGCGGGGCGGGGGCTGGACAGCGGCCGCACCCTTCCTCCGCCGGGGGAGGCGGGACGTCCGCCCTTCCCGCGTGCAGGCCGCGCCGCCCCCCGCTCTCCTCCTGCGCACCGCGGCATTTCCGCTACTCTCGCCCGAGGAACCCCTCCGCCCAGGGCCGAGCGCGGCTGGCCCTCGAGCGGCATGAGGCTGCCCCCCGAGACGTGCTGGCTGCTGCTCTGGCTGCCGTCTCTGGCCGCGCAGCCCGCGGGCGGCGAGCGCGGGGAGGAGGAGGCGGCAGCCGTCTCAGGTAACCGCGGGCACGGGCTGCGGGCGCGCGCTCCCCCTCCCTCTCCGGCCTCCTGTCGCCCTTCCCCCCTCTTCGTCCCCGCCCACGCCAACACCCCGGCCCGGCGGTGACCCAGGCTCTCCCCGCCCCCGCGACGCGGAGCCGGGCGCGGGCGGCGTCTCCCTGCCAGATTTAAGGCTTCCTCCGCGAGCGCGGCCCTTACCGCCTGCTTCGGCTTCCCTGGACTCTGCCGGGGACTGGATTTTAGGATTAGAAGCAGCTGCAAAGTTCATTCTGGCCCAGTTCCCACGTTTTACAGAAGCAACCAAAGTCCAGAGAAGTTTTGATTTGTCCAAGGACATGAGGACAAGTCATTGTTACAGATGATACTTGTCTCCAGACTTTCAACACAGGACATTTGTATTTATCAATTTAGGTCGAAAAATATTCTTTCCCTATCTAGCCGCAACTTTGGACTCAACATTCGGGATGGTAAAAGCTTAGCTTTAGAATTACACTGAAATTCTGCTACCCTGACTAGTTCTGTGACCTTGAGTCAGTCAAGCCACTACCGGTCGCGTGTAAAACACGGATAATAATATTTCACAGGATTGTCGTGATGTGTAACGTGTGTGCAGTCCCTGGTCCAGAGGAAACAGGAAATGGTAGCTGCTTCTGGTGGTATGGCTATCTGTGGCGTGCTCTCAAGATCCTGACTCCGGGCAGGGCAAGAGTTCTAACTTCAGTTCTGCTATGAGCTTAACATTTCTATTTCATTAATTTTCCCCATTAAATCCTTTAAAAGATTTCCTGGACTCACTGTCCACTAACTTCCCTTCATCTTTTTGCCCACCTTCGGTTGCAAGGGAGGCAACCAGCTGTGGGCTTATAGGTGGGGAAAGCTGCCGCCTCCTGTTAAAATCCGGATTGTCTATGAATGAAGGCAGTTACCAGATTTTCAGCTGGAGCTGCCAACTCCTGGTAATCTCACAGTGAGGTACTTGGGGCTATTCTAGATCAGTTTTCATTGAATAGAAGTTTGTCAAGTGTTTACTTTCTACTGGGCAGTGTTAAAAGTGCTTTGATTGCATTATCTTATTTAATACCCATAGTAGCCCTATAGGGTAGGAACCATTAAATACGTATTTTACAGAAGAGGGCTTGGTAGTAAAAGAGGTAACCAGTATATACTGATAAAAAAATAAAGCACAGATCTGTCTAAGAGTTTCGGGGCATGGCAGCAGCCAGAACATTGTAAGTAGCCTGGACCAGCATCCAGAACTTTGATTTCTTCTTCGGTCATTACATTCAGCCACTCACTTGTAGAATTATCTTGGTCCAGGCAGATAATCTTTAAGGGCCATAGTTTTCCCATCAGTAAAACAAAAATCTTCTGTTGCTGAATGTTCTCCAATATTTTCCTTACCTTTTTCTCTTTTTAAGGGAATCTTTTTTTTTTTTTTTTTTGGCTTTGGTGGATCTTTGTTACTGCTCAGGCTTTTCTCTAGTTGTGATGAGTGGATGCTACTCTTCGTTGAGGTGTGCAGACTTCTCATTGTGAAGGCTTTTCTTGTGGCGCGCGGACTCCAGGATGCGTAGGCTTCTGTAGTTGTGGCTCGTGGGCTCCAGCGCGCAGGCCCAGCGGCTGTGGCTCCTGGGCTCCAGCGCGCAGGCCCAGCGGCTGTGGCTCGTGGGCTCCAGCGCGCAGGCCCAGCGGCTGTGGCTCGTGGGCTCCAGCGCGCAGGCCCAGCGGCTGTGGCTCGTGGGCTCCAGCGCGCAGGCCCAGCGGCTGTGGCTCGTGGGCTCCAGCGCGCAGGCCCAGCGGCTGTGGCTCCTGGGCTCCAGCGCGCAGGCCCAGCGGCTGTGGCTCCTGGGCTCCAGCGCGCAGGCCCAGCGGCTGTGGCTCGTGGGCTCCAGCGCGCAGGCCCAGCGGCTGTGGCTCCCGGGCTCCAGCGCGCAGGCTCAGCGGCTGTGGCGCACAGGCTTAGTTACTCCGAGGCATGTGGAACCTTCCTGCACCAGGGGTTGAACCCACATCTCCTCATTGACAGGCAGACTCTCATACACTGTGTGCGCTACCTTTTCTTTACTTTTATTTGCCTCAATGAGCCCTTTGTTTTTCAGGTTTCAGCTGGTACTTTGTTTTCAAAATAGGGCCCAGCTATAATGTGAGATGCTTGGATTAGATGATACTTCCTGTTCTAGAAATCTGTCTTCCAATAACACACACACTTAGACACACACATACCCTTACACACCCTTCCATGGAATGGAGAACATCCAGACTGAGGCCAGAACAGCTTTCTGGCTCCCCATTTGGAGGAAAGTCAGAGGCAATTGATACAGGAGGAGCAGATAGTTGTCTGGCTAAGAGGAAGAGAACCTTCAAACCAAAGTAACCAGGAGTTTGGAACCAGCGGGCAAGGTCCTTAGATGAAATTCAGGCCACTGCGATGAATTCCCAGGATTGAACCATAGTGATAGGCCATTTGAAACCACAGCTTTCAAATTCATCCATGGGGAAGAAAATCAATACTTGAAGTTAAAATCAGACCAGAATGTGCATTTGCATATGATAGTTTCAGTTTCATTCTCTATGTACCTTCTTGCATAGAGAATGCAATGAAGAGAAATGAAGATCAAGATTCATATTCAAGCCAGGTTAGAAAAACAACAAGTACGGTTAATAGAGAAGTTCTTTTGTAACTTTGATACTACCTGCTAATTAGTTTGAATTTGAACTTACAAAATAATACCCAAAAAAATCCTCCCGCCCTGCGAACTCTCAGGAGTTCAAGTTTATTGCTTTTTAACTCTTCTCCCTGCCTTACCTTATCCCTAAAGAAAAGCAGTCATATAGGCCAGATGGGGAAAGTGGGAGCCTGATTTAATAAGTGATTTTATTATTCTATTATAATTTCATCTGAAGATATTTTTTCCCATAAGGGCATGTAAGGTTAAATTTTCAGAAGGAACATTGCTGAAATATTTTTACGTTGGAGATTGTTTAAAATCTGCAAACACCTGAAGAGTGTTTGTGCTCTTTATTTTTAGCATATTCTATAAGTAGGTTTAAGTACTACCTGCCCTTTTTTGAAGTTTTGACTGAATATTTTTACCTTAAAAAGTAAGTTTAGTTTATGACTAAACTCTTTAATTATATCCTTATACCTGTAGGAAAACTAATAAATGACAAAAGTAGTACGGAAGAGTAATTTTAAATTTATTGGTTGAAGCAAGTGATGTGAAGCGGTCTCTTTTATATATGATATGTAGTCCTAACATTAGATTGAATGTTTTCAAGTCGAGTGGTGTTTTAAATGAACTAAGGGATCGCAGTGGTAAAGGGAACCCTGACTCAAATCCTTTGGTCATGTAAAGAACTGAGCTTCGTCATAGCAGTTTGGGCACAGCTGGCCAGAAACCCACTGTTCTCTAGAAGTCGGGGTTATTGACAGGTTCAGGAGAGCCTGCCGAGGATTGCAGGTGGTTAAGGAGGGCTGTGCTCGGTGGTGGCCTTGCTGGGTCGTCATAGTAAGGATGGCACTTGGGGTCGGTCCTGCAGATGCTCCGAGGTGCTTGGGAACTGAGGCAGAGCTGGGCCGGCCCACACTTGCAGACCATTCTCCTGACCTGAATCAGGGTTGAGGAAGTGAGTACCCAGGTTACGGGGGTGGGGGGGCACCCGCTGGGAAGGAGATGTGTTTCAGCTCCGGGGAAGCAGCGGCTCTTTCTGGGCAGGTGTTAGTCTCTTCTGACCCAGTGAATGATTGTTTTGACATTTGTATGTATCCCTAAAAGTTTCCTTTTGTTTTCTGGATTGCCTTGTAAGGGGATGTTGCTATTATTGAGATATATGTCCTTTTGCCCAATCTACCACCAGGAAGTTCCAATGTTACCTGATTGAATGGGCAAAGACCGAGGCTGCATGAATAAATGACACCTGCCGACATGCCCGCAGCCTCATAGCCTTCAGTGTCAGGGCTTGAACAGGTGACAAAATTCAGCCAGTCAGTCAAGCTGGCTACAGTTTTTGTCTGCCCCCCTCCCGCGGAGGTAGAGGAAGTAGAAACTGCCTAATGAAATGTCTCTAGAAGAAGATAACTGAAAGGAGGCGAGGCCTAGGAAAGACATGACCTTTATAAATCATCGAAATGAAAAGATCTGGTTCCCTCTAGGAAGACAATAGGCCAGCTGTGTTAAGAACCTTGGTTGTCAAAGTTACTATCTTACGCTGGCCCAACTAGTCCATGACTTAAGATTCCTTGGAGTGAATTCGCTTGGAGCTAGGGTTGAGCTTTCTTGTGGCTTGAGTTTCTAGTTCCTTAGGTAGTTAGGAATTCTTGTGTGGGTTGACTGAGATGCAGTCACCTCAGGAGACAGGTGGTAACAGAGCAGCCAGAGAACATCATGAAATGCCAGTGCCTCGTCTGTGATGTCTCCTGTGTGAATTCAATGTCAGTCTCACCTCCAAAGCCAGACGTTGCTCTGGAGAATTCCAGGGGAGATGCTGTTGGCAACATGCTCTTAGTAGTAGATCTGTAGGTGTCAAAAATCAGGGCAGCCTGCCTCTATCTGTGCTTTCCTTAATCTGGTTGAAGACCAGGTGACATCGGAGCTAGTTCTCGTCCTCCAGCTGGGAGGTCCCTTACAGAGAATGCACTGACGTACCGTATCGAGTACAACGGCAGCAAGCGGATTCCCGCCTCTTGTCTCCCGCTCCCTCCTCTGCCTGGTGAGGAGAGAGAAGATGGTTCCCAGCTCAAGGGGTGTTAAGGGTTAGCGCTCTCACCCTGTAGTTCAGGGCACAGGGATGCTGGGGTAGGGAAGGGGCGGTGGAGCCTGCAGGTTCTGTTGTGGGGATGGCCATGGTGCAGGCTGGACAGGTGCTGAGCATCAGGTTGCTTCAAGGGGAGCCTGGAGAGCACCCCCTCTTATGGTGCCAGCACTGGCCAGGCTCTTGTGAAGACTGGCCATTGCAGGGAAAGAACAAATTGGCCAAAATGGCGTCGTCAGGCTCTCTTGCCCCACGTTTTGTAGATGGTGATGATGTAACCACTGAGATCACTTAAAGTGCTGCACGTGCACATCACGAGGTACCCAGCTGACCATGGGCTGCTTTTGTTCTGTAAGCACATATAAGCTCCACCTGGGAGTGACCTTGTGGCTGTGTTGTGGCTGCATTATGTCTGTGTCTGCTGGGTCAGCCACGAGAGGAGAGAAGACAGCGTGTCTGCAGTTCCTATCGCTCCTCGAGGTTTCTTCCAACTTCCCTGCTTGTGCCTTGCCTGCCATGGGTTCATCAAACAGCGCGCACAGTGAGATACAGCGAGACAGCCTTGCGTTCACTAGGTCAACTCTGCGACCCTGTGGACTGAAGCCTACCAGGCTCCTCCGTCCATGGGATTTTTCCAGGCAAGAGTACTGGAGTGGGTTGCCATTTCCTTCTCCAGGGGATCTTCCTGACCCAGGGATCGAACCCGGGTCCCCTGCATTATAGGCAGATGCTTTTACCGTCTGAGCCACCAGGGAAGTCCTAAATAACCCACCAGTCCTCTGCAATTACAGCACACGAGTAAAAGACGAATACTTAAATGTGGGGATACAGTAATGAACATGCCGTGTCCTGAACTTCATGAAGGGAGAGTATCAACTAAAAAATATGTATGTAATATGAAGAGAAGAAAGCAGAGTAAGAAGGGAGGGGTTGGAGTGTGCCGTTTTAGACAGCAGGGTCGGAGAAGGCCTTGCTGAGAAGGGAACGTTTGAGCACAAAATTGTTATCTATTGGAAGGAGAAACTCTGCCAGGATCTGGGGAAAGCAGTTGCAAGCGGAGGAAACCGCTTGCAGGAAAGCTTGAGGCGGGGGCAGCTCAGTGTCCTGAGGACAGGTTGACCGATGTGGCCAGAGGTGCCTGGATCCCAGGAAAGGAGAGCAGGTTTTGCTTTGAGAAGTCGTTTGGGGAGGGGGTGGTTGAAGAGGTAAACGATGTGCTCTGATTGATGTTTCTAAAAGGTCCATGTGCTGGAAAGAGGATAGGTTGTGGAGGGGGGAATTGAGGCGGTTCTGGGAGCCGACCAGCTCGCAGTCCTTTACATTCATCCAAGTGCATGAAGCCTGTCTGGACGACAGGAACATTTACTCCTAAAGTCAAGCTATTGCACTGTACCCAGATCGCATCATCTTGCTCGTAGCTGAAGAGTTACAAATATCAAATGATTTAGGAGACAGTCTTAGGACCAAAATGAAAAAAAGCCTCAGTGGAAGGTAACGTTTGCTTGTGACGCTCAGGCTCCACAGCACATTTCCTCTGCCCACTAACAAGCCCGCTAGCCATCAGTTCCCATACTTGTGTGAACTGATTTGACCTGTGTAGACGTGGGACTCTCTGAGAGGAAGGACCCTGGAAGGACCGCAAGAAAAGCCCCTACCGTGGGCACACGTAGTTTGAGGAGCAACCCTGAGGAAGGAACAGCTGGGGTTCATGTTCTCATGATGGTCTGGGCTGCTGGGGTCTGCAGACCGCTCTTCACCTGCCTCTCCCCTGCCTCCGCATGTGCTCCCTCCGCAGTGACAGGCAGGGATCCCCTCTTTTATTGGAGACTCCCAGCAGAAAGATCTCCGCTCTGGCTGACCGATTTCACGCGGTTCCTCCTGAGTCATTACGGGTCACCCCGTCCTTCCCCAGCTTTGGTGTAGCAGGCGGTTCTGGCTTCATTTCAGATTTTCCTGGAGAAACAACTGATCACACTCTCCTTAGGGGAGTCAGGGGTTGGCCTGTGGTTTCTCTGTGTGCCCTGTTGGTGTTCCATGCTTGACAGATGTGGTGGTGGTACCCTGTCCTGGGTCCAGGACTGGCTTTTGACTTGCATCTCCCTTTATTTATAATTCAGTAGCAGCAGCTGCAGAGTAAAATGAACCCCATTACTTTATAATTTGGTTGTGGCATTCACTACAGTCATTTACCACCTGTAATGCAGCACCTGTCTTCTGTTCCACAGTGTTCTGCTGTGTTATATATTACATACTGTATATTGCATATTACCTAGAACACACACACATATGTATGTACACATCTGTTTTGAGCCAGACTTCTCCTGTGCTCCAGACCTGTCATCTTTACCTAGTCCCATCAACCAAGACTCAGTACATCTAGAAGTGAACTCATGCCCTTCTCACTGGACAGACTTGCTTCTTCTCTGGTATTCCGTATGTGGATAAAGGGCCTCACCGTCTCCCCGCTCACCAGAACCATCAGGTTGCCTCTGAATCTCTAAGTCTGTTGATGCCACTTGCTAGGTGTTCTTTGATCTGCTCTTTCTCCCTCCTGCTTGGTTCACTTCTTACTCAGATTGCTTCGGGAGCCCCCACAGCTCCGCGTGCCATGCTCTTCCCCTCTGGGTTTCACATGGCTTCCAGAATGCTCTTTCCAAGACACGCCTGTGTTTTCTGTTCCCGCAGGTCCGTTTGCCCTCCTCTCCCCTGCTCAGTGCCAGGGAGCTGGCCTCTGCGGGCTTCTTCGCCCTCTGGCTTCCCACTGGGTTTGGCCGATGAGAGACTGGTAGGGGGTGGGGGCAGGAGAGAGCTGCCCCTGGAGTCCCGGCAGTGTCTGTTCCCTTGGCTTGCTGTCCTCTCAGCTCTGGCACCTCCAGTGACAGCGGGTCCCCCTTTGCCATCTCAGGCCTAGGAAGATTGAAGGCTTTCTGCTGTTGTCGGTGCCTGGGAACCCCCATCCACGTCTTCACTGAACTCTTCTCAGTTAAACCCTCTGGCATGTCAGCAGTTTCCTCCTGAAACTTTGTTTGCCTGAAATCCCTCAGTGCTCTGCTTTCAGCCAGAAGTCCTTGTTACTCACTGTAACGATAATTGCTGCTTAGCTCTCTAGCTGCAAGTGTTAAAATGCCCTCGTGTATTCCCTGTGTGCCATCCTCGTGAATGGCTAGACCACGTCCATCGTTTCCCTCATCTCTGTGGATCTCTGCGCACTTGTCACCCCCACCCCCTGACTTCTAGATCACTGCCCCCAGCTGTGGTCAGTGGTCCACTCAAATTTCCTCCTCTCCGGGAAGCCTCTCAGTCCTTCCCCTCTCTTTCAAAATTGAAGATGTGCCTGTTCTCCTTGCTCTTACCGTCCTTCCATCTGCCATATGACTTTTGTTATTAGACTGTAATATTTTTTGTCTCCTGCTAGGCTGGAAAGACTGAAGGACTATAATTACTGCCTAGAATAATTTAATGTTCATAAAGTATAAAAGCAGTCATCATTAACCCTGTGAATAAAAAAGATTTTGGGCAATTATATATTTAGGAAATATATTCTCTTTTCCATCTTTCAGTTTCTACGTGTCAAGTTTTGAAGGAGATGAAGATAATTAAAGCTTCTCTGTCAGGCTGTTACTGCTACAATCAAAATTCCCAAGTGAAATGGAAGTATATATGGTCAACTGTGCAGGTAAGAGCTTACTTTCAAATTATGTCTTAGGAACAGAGACTTTAAAGGTACTATTTCAAGAGTAGAAATAGACATAGAGCTTTTATATGACTTAGAGCTATTACCAGTAGGAAAGCTGCCTGGGGAATCACACGGTAGTTCAAGCAGAGGGATGTGGTAGAAACATAAACTCTCCATAGTCTTCATCAGCCCTTCTTCATCCACTCCAAGTAAATATACTATATGATGCAGTGTGCTTGCTGTTGAGACATGGCTCAGGGCAACATCCTCTCATGTACTTCCAAAATCATTGTTGTCTCAGGCCTTTCTATATATATATTATAGAAATTCGGAAGTTATCTCTGATCTCACATATGGTCAAGATAGTCATCCTGGAGTGCAAAGTCAAGTGGGCCTTAGGAAGCATCACTATGAACAAAGCTAGTGGAGGTGATGGAATTCCGGTTGAGCTCTTTCAAATCCTAAAAGATGATGCTGTGAAAGTGCTGCACTCAATATGTCAGTGAATTTGGAAAACTCAGCAGTAGCCACGGAACTAGAAAAGGTCAGTTTCAATTCTAATCCCAAAGAAAGGCAATGCCAAAAAATGCTCAAACTACCGCACAATTGCACTCATCTCACACGCTAGTAAAGTAATACTCAAAGTTCTCCAAGCCAGGCTTTAATAGTACATGAACCATGAACTTCCAGATGTTCAATCTGGATTTAGAAAAGGCAGAGGAAACAAAGATCAAATTGCCAATATCCACTGGATCATAAAAAAGCAAGAGAGTTCCATAAAAACATCTACTTCTGCTTTATTGACTATGCCAAAGCCTTTGACTGTGTGGATCACAAGAAACTGGAAAATTCTGAAAGAGATGGGAATACCAGACCACCTGACCTGCCTCTTGAGAAATCTGTATGCAAGTCCGGAAGCAACAGTTAGAACTGGACATGGAACAACAGACTGGTTCCAATTAGGAAAAGGAGTACGTCAAGGCTGTATATTGTCACCCTGCTCATTTAACTTATATGCAGAGTACATCATGAGAAACGCTGGACTAGAAGAAACACAAGCTGGAATCAAGATTGCCGGGAGAAATAACAATAACCTCAGATATGCAGATGACACCACCCTTATAGCAGAAAGTGAAGAGGAACTAAAGAGCCTCTTGATGAAAGTGAAAGTGGAGAGTGAAAAAGTTGGCTTAAAGCTCAACATTCAGAAAACGAAGATCATGGCATCTGGTCCCATCACTTCATGGGAAATAGATGGGGAAACGGTGGAAACAGTGTCAGACTTTATTTTTTTGGGCTCTGCAGACTGCAGCCATGAGATAAAAAGACGATTACTCCTTGGAAGGAAAGTTATGACCAACCTAGATAGCGTATTCAAAAGCAGAGACATTACTTTGCCAACAAAGGTCCGTCTAGTCAAGGCTATGGTTTTCCCTGTGGTCATGTATGGAAGTGAGAGTTGGACTGTGAAGAAGGCTGAGCGCCGAAGAATTGATGCTTTTGAACTGTGGTGTTGGAAGAGTCTTGAGAGTCCCTTGGACTGCAAGGAGATCCAACCAGTCCATTCTGAAGGAGATCAGCCCTGGGATTTCTTTGGAGGGAATGATGCTAAAGCTGAAACTCCAGTACTTTGGCCACCTCATGTGAAGAGTTGACTCATTGGAAAAGACTCTCATGCTGGGAGGGATTGGGGGCAGGAGGAGGAGAGGATGACAGAGGATGAGATGGCTGGATGGCATCACTGACTCGATGGACGTGAGTCTGAGTGAACTCCAGGAGTTGGTGCTGGACAGGGAGGCCTGGCGTGCTGCGATTCATGGGGTCGCAAAGAGTTGGACACGACTGAGTGACTAAACTGACTGAACTGAACTGAAGGTGTCTATCAGTTTGCAGTTTTACTACTACAAAATGACTATCCTCACTTCTGTGGTGAAAGAATATTTTGAGGGGATAATTTGAGGCTAGGTATATATTCTGTTGCTCATCAAACTTTCACCCGCTAGTTTTATTATCCATTGATGATGCTTGCCTATATCAGTCATCATCACAGTGTTTATCAAATGGTGATTTTCTAATTCCATTATTCCTTCTACAGTTGGCATTCTTCCTTAAGGAAGAGTTTATCTCTCCAATTTTATTTAGATCCATATAGTCTCATGGATTGCCAGTTCATTCACTGGACTACAGTTGATTACTTGTGTTATTTATTTTTATATTCATATTGTCCTGGATTTGGCCAGTAAGAGCCCCTTCAAACTAGCTCCTATGACTTTTACCTTGTGCTTATCATTATTTGAGCACTTCTTTACCTTCTGGCAAATAGGATGTTCCCAGGCTTACCCTGTGATTTCTTAGACCCGGCTCTGGAGTCACATTTTCTGAGGAGCCTTAAGTGTTAGGTGTGTTCATCACTACTGGGTATCATTGTCAAATGTGTTTGTACACACATACGCATCCACACTCCTGTACACATAACTGTTCTTCCTTCCTTTCTTCCTTACTGTCTGTCAAAAACCATGCATTCTTCTCTCTCCAGTACCACTGGATTCTAGAGTCTTCATCCTTTCTATCTCTGTAACTCTCTTCTTGGATTGTGAGAAACCTGGTTCCCATTATCTTCAATATATTTTCCTATTCCTAGAGTAATTTCAGAGTTGCTAAGCCATACTGTTGTGAAAAGCAAACCTAGTAACAAGAACTCAGCATTTGTTTACAACGTTTCATCCTCATAGTTTGCACTATCTAAATACTAATTGGGTTACAAATCTAAATACTGTGTTCAAAAATTACTTGGGTTCATGCATTCCCACCCATCTCCCTCAAATCTGGTTATATTATTCATTTGGAATACATTTGTTCCTATTTGTTACCATTGCAGAGTTCTTCCTCATTCTAGTTGATTTTATTGTCATTATTTTTTTTAGTGTGTACAACATTAAAAGGGTACAATATTAAAGGCCCAAAGTCAAAACTACACAAAGATGTTCTCAGAGAAGTGTCCCTCCATCTCATCCCTCTGACCCTTTCCCATTGGATACATGCAGGGAATCAGTTTTGTTATCTTTCCTGTGTTTCTTTTTGCAAAAGAAGCAGTGAGGCATATTTATAGATCATACTTAAAGCCATGAGGCTAAGCAGTGAGTTTAGATAGAGAAAAGGAAAGGATCAGTGGCTGAGACTGGGTCAGTTTGCTATTAAGACATCGGGGTTGAAGTGGGGGATGTGCAGCAGAGGAGAGAGAGAAGGAAGAGCAGGTTGAGGAGGAACCCTGGGAGCCCAGGAAGTGCCACAGGGAGGAGCGGGGGAGGGCCCAGCCGCGCCGGACTCTGAGGACGGGTCAGACAGGATGACAGGGAACGCACTGACCGTTTGGTTTAGCAACATGAAGGTCGCTGGTGACCTTGTCAGGGGCAGCCTGTTGGGAACGAAAGCCTGACTGAAGTTCTAAAGACAGAAATAGGGGAGAGGAACTGGAGAATGCAGAAGAATTTTATTGCAGTGGGAAGCGAGGAAAAGGGTGATAGCTGGAGGGTAAAAGGAAGTCAGTAGAAGGTTTTCATGTGTGTGTGTGGTTTTTTTTTTTTTTTATGAGAAAAATACTGTCATGTCTGTAAGCTGATGGAAATAGTCTAGAAAAGTGAGAAGAAGTTCTGGTGGGATGTCCTTGAGCAGCTGAGTGGGTCGGATCCAGGGCACAGGTTGGGAGCTTATCTTTAGAATGGAGCATGTCAGTCTCCTTGTGGTGGAAATTTCCTCCGAAATACACAAGCTGGAAGCAGAGCATGTGCCTGCAGGTGCTGACAGGTGGGGAGATATGGGGTTAGGAGCCCGTCCGGGTTCTCTTCGATCTCTTCCGTTCTCTGTGAAGATGGAAGAATCCTCAGCCAAGAGTGAGGAGGGGAGGAGTTATTGGGGTGTTGAGGACGGAGAAGCTGTGAGGTCAGGGTTGAAGAGAAGGGAAGAGTGACTGGACAGGAATGTGTGGTGTGATGGCAGGCAGCCCTCTGGTCCCACTTCAGGTTCCCACACACGGATTTGAAGAGAGCACTGCTGGTTTTTCCAGCACAATGGTGCAAATGCAGAAGTGGGAAAGGTGGAGGGTTGAATTTTGTGAGTGAGTGTGACAGAGCACGAGGGGTACAGACGAGGATTCATGGAGGGAATGTTTCGTGATGATTGATCATGGAACTCAGTGGGCAGAAAAGGGGCTGAGGCCACCCAGGGTGCGGAGGAGGGGAGAGACGCTTGATCAGTGCTGGGGTCCATGCTTGCTGGCGGCCGGGAGTCAGCGGGGCATGCTGGAAAGACAGGTGGTGGTTGTCTAGTGGGGTGCATTTGATGCAGCCTGTATTTGGGGCTGCAGTTTGGGACTGACAGGATCTAGCCTGTGGCCGCGAGAGTGATTACCTGAGGTGTATGGAGAAGAGGAGCTGTAAGAGGGGAGAAGTTCGGAGAACCAAGAGGCCAGGATGTTGGAAGGACAGGATGTGTGTATTGTGTGAATTTAGTCCCAGAGACGTATAACAGGAAGTAGTATTTGGAGAGCAACGGTGAGCCAGGAGCTGAAGTCCCAAGAGGTTTGAGGTGTAGGTGGACAGATTGTGGGTGGTACCACCTGATGCCTGAGATTCAGGGCTGCTGCTCTCACTCCCCTTCTCAGGCTCGCCCTCTCCTTGGACAAGGAAGAAAGAGAGGGATAAAGGCAGCAGCAGAGTGTCGTTTAATGGTCCCTGGGCTGTTGGCCTCTGCTCAGCGTTCTAGATGGCGCTTTGCTGCGGGAGTTGAGTAGGACCTGGGGTTGGGTCCCTCTTCAAAGGACATGGTGACAGAAGCCTGAATCACATGCTCAGCTGGTCCGGAAGACAGAAATGTTTTTTTTCTCAGTCACAGTGGAAACAGTAGAGAGAGAGAGCCTCTTCTCATGAGGTTTATAACCCAGTAGTTGCTGCCTGTTATTTTCTCTCATCTGTTTTCGTGTGGCCTTTGGTCACAGTAAGCTGCTGGAAGAAGGCGTAAAATCAGCCACAACTCGGGAAGAAGCATCCACTCAGAAGTGTCTGTGGTCCCATGTGTGTTGGCTGCACCAGAAATCCAGGTCCATCCCTGGGATCAGAACGTGACCAAGTACTCAGTGTTCTTTACTCACCCAGTTCTGGGTTCTCTTTATTCATTTGCTCATAATTTTGAGAAGCTGTTAAGAAGTTTTAACTTCTCTGTTTGTAAATTTGTTGATTCTCGTTTCATAGGTGAAAATTAACAGTTCAGACCTGTTCAATGTTGTATATATCACAGAAAGGTATAATTGCCAGTATCCAGAAACCATTCTATCCATCATCAGATGTATGATTCATAACTTTTGGACACCAGAGGAGTCTAATGATATAACCATCACCATCCATCCATACGGACAGACTGTGTGTTTCTCTGTGAAGCCAGCCAGGAAGATCTTTATCTATACGATAAGTGTGAAACAAAACAGTAAGTCTGTTTTTATTATACGTGACTTTCTGGTTCAGCTTTTCTGGAGTGACATTTCAGTAAGCTGCCTGTCTTTCACTGACTGCATTGACACAGAATCCTTGTTTGTCGTGTTTCTGTGTTTGTTTGTTTGTTTGTTTTTTTGCTCCAGTTGTGGATTTCAAGCTCGTCTTTGTGTTTGTGGTGGGCATCTTCCTCTTCTTTTACGCAAAGACCTTGAGTCGGTAAGTATTCATTTTTACTTTCTTAATTTTGTGAGTCAAAAAGGGTAGAACAGGAGGATTCCCTGCTGGTCCAGTGGTTAGGACTCTGGGCTTTCACTGCCAAGGGCCCGGGCTCAGTCCCTGGTCAGAGAACTGAGATGGCATAAGCCACAGGGCATAGCCGGCAAGGAAAAAAAAAGAGTAGGACACTTTTGACCTTGTGCTAAATGTTTCCATACTAGTTGTAGTTCTTGCTTTAGGTTTTGCCAACAACAGGTCTCAAGATAGTTTTGAAAAGGTTTTTAAAACCAGTGAGAGTTATTTGTATAACGTGGCGTGTTCCGGTTACACCGTGTTTTCACACGCATTATTTTGTATCATGATCAGCATACGTTATTTTAACTGATTTGTTTCTCTTAACAACTGTGTGAGCTCTGGATGATGATTCTCATTTTATGGATGAGAAAACCAGCATCCATCATCACAAGACTAGCCTTGCCAGGGCTGAGATTCACACTCAGGTTTTCTGATGCCGTGCCTCTCTCTCTTACATTTGTACCACCTCCCGGATTTGTGACTCTGATACAGAAGGTTGGATTTAATGTATTATCCTGATGCTTTCTTTCTTATAACTTCTTTTTGGAAAAATTTCTTTTCAGTAATATTTTACTTCTTGACTTGCTATTCTGAACATTGTTTATTTTTGAGCTTTTCATTAGAGCTTCACAGTGTGTATTTAATGTCCTCCATGGTCTTAATTAACTATATGTTGCTTGCATAACCTGAAGAGTAAAGCTTGGACTCAGAGGAGCTGGGCTGTAAGCCTGAATCCTTCCAACTGGCAGATACTGACTGGAGGAAGGTCTTTAACTTCTTGGTGCCTGGGTTTCCTCCCACATAAAACTGAGACATGGATAGCTATTGCACATGGAGTAGGAAATGGCACCCCACTCTAGTATTCTTGCCTGGAAAATCCTGGCAGGCTACAGTCCATGGGATCACAAAAGAGTTGGACATGACTGAGCAGTTGAGCATACACGTAGCTCCTATACAGGGCTATTGTGAATGCATGTAAAGCTCTCAGACAAGTGCCTGCCACATGATAGGTGCTCCAGTAATTACTGTTGGACCAGATTCTGAACACAGGAGATAACTCAGACGTTCTGTTCTGAGTCAGTGGCAAGCTATTTACCATAAATTTCAAGTAGAGATTTCACTTTTTAAGAGTATAGGATATAATTACAGCTGGCATCTTAGTTTTTCCTCTTAGTATTCTTTATTGCATCTGTCAAATTCCACGTTTCTAATACCGAAAGTGTGACTTGGCATTTAAATGACTTTTTTCTGCTTGTCTTGACAGAAGCCCTGTTTTCTTTTACTCTTCGGGGACTGTGCTAGGTGTTCTAATGACATTAGTCTTTGTCCTGTTGCTGGTGAAAAAGTTCATTCCTAAGGTAGGTATATCAGGTACAGATGAATTAAAAAATGGAAATCATTATCTTATAAACATGAAAAATTGATTAAAGTTAATTCATGTTTATTATGACAGTTCCTAATTTCTACATTGTATAAACTGGCTTAAATTGTGTCTTTTCTTAAGAGATTCTATTTTCATTTGTTACAATGTATAGGTTTCAGAATTACATTTTGGCCATACTTTTTTTGAGACCCTTTTATTTTCTAGATAGTGCAAAGTTCTTATGAGTGATGGGGACTCATCCTATGCTGAATGAAAATTTCTCTTGTCATAGTTGAGGAATGTCATGATGCTGAACCATCAGGGCCTTGAATAACAGTGTTGCAACACCTGGGGATTTCTTCATCCTTATTAGTTCCCCCAAAACATCTTCCATAAAAGAATGGCCTGCACTTAGTTGAGGATACATATGTATTAGTTCATGATGCTAATGTTGGGTTTACTCTGATGAAAGCCTATAACACCAGCATTATTTTGAGATAAATTTATTTAGAACAATGTTTCTCCAACTGTAACGTACATGCAAGTCACCTGGAGTCCTGTTGAAGTGCAGTCTCTGACTCAGGAGTCTGCTGTGGGCCTGAGAATCTTAGTTGCCACTAGATTCCTAATGACACTGAAGCTCCTGGTGCACGGACCATACCTTTAGTGAGACTTGAGAAGAGTGTCTTGTCTTGACTTCAGTGTAGTTTGATATACAGATTTCAAATACAAAGGGTTTTATTTGTTTACTTCTACTTTTATGAGCGTGAATGAACCAAAAACCATGTGATTTATTTTCTTCCGCACACAGTATAGCACCTTTTGGGCTCTAATGCTTGGTTGTTGGTTTGCTTCAGTTTATATTCTGGGGCAACTGATGGAAGAGCTGAAGAGACTGTGGTATGAAGGCAGAATATGTGTATTAGGTAGGTAAAGATTTGAAAAATACAGTCTGTTATTGGTAAAGCTGAAAAGTACAGCCAGGGGCCCTTTCTTGACATACGCTCCAGCATTCAGATTTTCATTTTGAACTAAGGAGAAGAACTGTTAAAAATAATATTTTATTCCCACAGTTGGTGGTTTCAGTTCATTAGATATCATTTTAGACTATTTCTCTTTGACATTCTTCTTAGTTTTCTACTCTGATGATCAAAAGAGCAGAACAGCACTTGCCCTTTTTGACTGCACATGCTTTTAAATTGCAGTTAATAACCACCTCTGAATTGTAATGAAAAAATTGCTCTAAAATGCAACTCTTTATTTCTTTTTCTTAATGTATTTGTTACAAAAGGTAAGAAATTGTAAATGACCAATGAAAACTTGACTTTTAGAGACAGACTTGTTATTGTCATTTAAAAGAACAAAAATATCAACTTTTTAGAGTGTTTTAATTGGGAAATAACAGAGAATGGGAGAATCCATTTTCTCCTAACCTCTTGGTGCTGAATTTCTCATATAAGTACTCCCACCCAAAGCAAAAGCAATCGATTTTTGTTTCCCTTGAAGCTTTTATGTTTTTAGTCCATTTTTCTTTTTATAGTAACACATTTTCAAAGTAAATTACTGCTGCTATGGTGTGTTTCTTTAAATACTTGACTTAATACTTCTATAAGGCAAGAACATTTTCCTCTATAGTTCAATAACTAAATCTTTAAAAATTAATAGTTACCTAAGATTATCTGTTACCTAGGCCATGTTCAGCTTTCCTAAACATCCTTGATATTTGGTTTTATAAGGTAGGATATAGTCCAGAATCACATTTTGCATATATTGTGTCCCTTAAGTCTCGTTTAATCCATAACAGGTTTCTGGTTTGGGCTTTTTCCCCCCCATCTCAGTGATATGCTAAAGAGACCAAGTTAGTTGCCTTACAGCATGTTCCACTTTCTGGGTTTCTCTGATTATTCCTTTGTGGTTTAATTTAACTTGTTTCTCTCCTGTATCTTATATAAGCTGGAAATTGGGTCTTGAGACTTGCTTAGATACAAATGAAATGCTCACTGAATACCTGAGAGGTGATGTGCTCTCGACATTGGATCGCCACTTGTCCCTCTGTTCATAGCACAGAAGCTGAGCACCAGAATGCAAGGGTGATAGCTGATCCCGTCACTGTAAAATCACACTTTGATTTAGTGATTAGAAAATTAAAAATGGGTTTTGTGGCAGACTATGACGTACACTAAGGCTTATTCCTGACCAAAGCAGCTGTGATAACATCTGTCCTCTATGACTCTGGGCCAGAAAAAAGGTACACTTATGTAGTAGTATTATACATCCTCTGGAGAAGGCAATGGCACCCCACTCCAGTACTCTTGCCTGGAAAATCCCATGGATGCAGGAGCCTGGTAGGCTGCAGTCCATGGGGTCGCTAAGAGTAGGACACGACTGAGCGACTTCACTTTCACTCTTCACTTTCGTGCATTGGAGAAGGAAATGGCAACCCACTCCAGTGTTCTTGCCTGGAGAATCCCAGGAACAGGGCAGCCTGGTGGGCTGCCGTCTGTGGGGTCGCACAGAGTCGGACATGACTGAAGCAACTTAGCAGCAGTAGCAGCAGCATATATCCTTAAGTACTGCAGAGTCCACCTAGTATCTCACAGGGGAGGAATAACTAGCCCTAAATGCATTTTTCAGCTTCACTGGGGAAAGAAAAATGCAGGTGTTCTGATATGTTCTTAGCTCTAAGTCATGACTCCGCCAGGTTTTTCCCATAACTTTGCAGATCTGGCATTACGTTTTGTACATCTTTCTGCTCTTACAGGCTACATCTTGACAGTTGGCTGTGTCAGCTTTGCTGTTTGCTACAAGCACGGGCCCCTGGTGGAGGAGAGGAGCGTGGTGCTCCTGGCATGGCTGCTGCGGCTCCTGTCCCTGCTGCTGGTGTACATGGGGGTATCCGCGCCCCAGTTCGCCTGCACGGCCGCCCTGCTCCTCTTCCTGTCATCTGGGAGTCGGTGCTATCCACGGAGCGTGCTCGCCTGTGTCGGGAGGTATGTGGCCTCTTTTCTTTCCTCCATCATAAGTTTGATGTTTTGAGCTCTGGTTTTATTTATTCTTTGGGGGAATTTTTTGGACACGTCTTATTTGATATCACAATTCACTCCACTTCATCTGGAGATTTCAGATTTCCCTCTGAGAAGGGGGTAAGGTTAGAGAATGTAAGTGCCTGATCCAAACTCCATTGCTAGCCGTCGTTAGCCCCCGATTACCAGGTAATGACGGCTCACCCAGAATTCACTAAAATCCGTGACAAATTACTTGGGCGTGGCGTCACCTAACAGTTTACATTTCCTTTCTTTTGGGCCCAAGGACTGCTTTGGGGCTACTTGTGCTTACAAGATACGAGGGAACAGAACTGAAGAACAAATTGTTGACAGTTACAATTTATATAGTCAGGACTTTCTTTTTTCTTAGGTTTTAAGATAAGGCTTAAATGTCCTTCAGCCATGGAGTCTGAGCACCTGTCCTGTGCCAGGTACACAGGTAAAGGAGTGGCCCCTACCCTGGAGGTGTACTCGTGGAGACATAGGCGTATTGGTGCTAGAGCAAGTGTGCAGATAGGCCTGCCCATCTGAAGTACGCCTGCTTAGTCACTCGGTTGTGTCCAACTCTTTGCGATCCTATGGACTGTAGCCTGCCAGGCTTCTCTCTTCATGGGGATTCTCCAGGCAAGAATACTGGAGTGGGTCGCCATTTCCTCCTCCAGGGGATCTTCCCGACCCAGGAATTGAACCCAGGTCTCCTGTGACGCAGGCAGATTCTTTACCACTGAGCCATTGAGGAAACCCACCCAGAAAGTGTAGCATGTAGAAAAAGTTCAGGAAAGTTTCTGGAAAAGAGACTAATGGGCTGAATCCTAATGAATCAAAACAGCCAGATGAATAAATGTAGGAAAGGCCTTCCTGATAGGGAGAAAGCCCCGTTTGCTACCATCCCAGAGCAGGCGAGTGAAGTGGATGTGGAGGCCTCTCAGGCAGTGCTGGAGAATCTAATCTGATCCTGTACATGGTGGAGGCACTGCCCTTTCTGCATGTCAGGCCATGCACTCTAACTGCTGCCCAGACAGGAGTTAGAAATCAAATGCTTGGGGCCCCAGAAGGTACCGAGTGAAGGATTCCTAGCAGAGGCAAGGCAGAGGTGAGACTGTACAAAGTTCTGCAACTGCCCCAGAGAAATGGGGTCAGTTACCACGCAGTTGGAGCTGATGATTGCCATTTGGGAATACGGGCCTTGCCAGATCACCTCGTTTTCTAGAAAAGCTGGGAACGTGGATTGAATGTCAAGTCTTACGATTTTTAAATGGTGGCAACTAAAGAAAGGCAATGCCAAAGAATGCTCAAACTACCACACAATTGCACTCATCTCACACGCTAGTAAGGTAATGCTCAAGATTCTCCAAGCCAGGCTTCAGCAATACGTGAACCGTGAATTTCCTGATGTTCAAGCTGGTTTTAGAAAAGGCAGATGAACCAGAGATCAAATCGCCAACATCCGCTAGATCATGAAAAAAGCAAGAGAGTTCCAGAAAAACATCTATTTCTGCTTTATCAACTATGCCAAAGCCTTTGACTGTGTGGATCGCAATAAACTGTGGAAAATTCTGAAAGAGATGGGAATACCAGACCACTCAACCTGCCTCTTGAGAAATCTGTATGCAGGTCAGGAAGCAACAGTTAGAACTGGACGTGGAATAACAGCCTGGTTCCAAATAGGAAAAGGAGTACGTCAAGGCTGTATATTATCACCCTGCTTATTTAACTTATATGCAGAGGACATCATGAGAAACGCTGGACTGGAAGAAACACAAGCTGGAATCAAGATTGCTGGGAGAAATATCAATAACCTCAGATATGCAGATGACACCACCATTATGGCAGAAAGTGAAGAGGAACTCAAAAGCCTCTTGATGAAAGTCAAAGTGGAGAGTTAAAAAGTTGGCTTAGAGCTCAACATTCAGAAAACGAAGATCATGGCATCTGGTCCCATCACTTCGTGGCAAATAGATGGCGAAACAGTGGAGACAGTGTCACTTTATTTTTCTGGGCTCCAAAATCACTGCAATTGGCAATTGCAGCCATGAAATTAAAAGACGCTTGCTCCGTGGAAGGAAAGTTATGACCAGCCTAGATAGCATATTCAAAAGCAGAAACATTACTTTGCCAACAAAGGCCCGTCTGGTCAAAGCTGTGGTTTTTCCTGTGGTCATGTATGGATGTGAGAGTTGGACTGTGAAGAAGGCTGAGCGCTGAAGAATTGATGCTTTTGAACTGTGGTGTTGGAGAAGACTCTTGAGAGTCCCTTGGACTGCGAGGAGATCCAACCAGTCCATTCTGAAGGAGATCAGCCCTGGGATTTCTTTGGAAGGAATGATGCTGAAGCTGAAACTTCAGTACTTTGGCCACCTCCTGCCAAGAGTTGACTCATTGGAAGGGACTCTGATGCTGGGAGGGATTGGGGGCAGGAGGAGAAGGGGACGACAGAGGATGAGATGGCTGGATGGCATCACTGACTCGATGGACGTGAGTCTCGGTGAACTCCGGGAGTTGGTGATGGACAGGGAGGCCTGGCGTGCTGCGATTCATGGGGTCCCAAAGAGTCAGACACGACTGAGTGACTGAACTGAACTGAACTAATATGAAAATAAAAACACAATCAACAAGCCAGAATCCAAGCAGAAGCCACAGTCACTCGTTGGGCAGTGCGATGGGGCCCATCTGTCTTTGGGTGCAGAGGGTGGAGGTTAAGGGCAGGTATGGGGGCAGGAGACCAGTCATCAGACGTCACGGGGGTCCAGGCAAGAGGTGAGCAGGGCCTGGAGCAGGGCAGTGAGAGCAAGGCTAGAAGAGGGAGTTAGTGAATGTTTACGAGGTAAACTTGACTGTGAGGAGGAGACTCTGTGCCAGCTGATAGTTTATGTATCTGCTGATTCCACGGGGTGATGTCACAGGGTTAAAGAGGCACCAGAGGCAGGGCAGGGCCTCTGCAGAGGATGCTGGCAAGGCTGCTGCCAACTGCTTCTCTCTGCCCTGTCTCAGAGGCAGACGCTGACTGGGGCTCGTGGAGATGCCTCTGCCAGGAGGGGACTGGCCACTGCACACCCTTTAGGCCTCTCGTCCCTTGTCTGGCTTGTGGCCTGAGGAACCCAGGAGAATTCCTTCCACTTTCCTTGTCAACATCCACTACCCTGCCAAGAGCCGAGTGTGTTCTCTTATCTGCACAGTGATCCTCTTATGCATTTGCTGTGCATTCTCTTTAACACAGACCTAACGATCCAAATGGACTGTAACTTCGTCAACTTTTCATATTGCTGGTGAGTGATTATGTGAAGGATTAGGAAATAAAATAGGAACTCATAGGGTAAACAATAAGCCAAAGAAATAATACTTTGATCGTACAGTACTTTCTAGTTTACAAAGAGCTGTTTGAATACATTTTGATAATATATGGTGTTACTATTTTGTCTCTGTCGAACACTTACTGTGCTAAGCATTTGACACAAAGTAATGGTTTTCATCTGTCCAGTGACCTCCTGAGGTAGACGGATGTTGCTTTCACTTTTCTTCCGTGTGAGCAAAGTGAGGCTCAGAACTGTGAAGGAGCTGCCCAGCTCACACAGTGGGTAAACCTCACAGCTGAAAGCGTGCCCCTTCTTGTGCTCCAAGCCCGGGCGTTTTCCTCCATGGAGACCAGGCTAGGTGTTCAGTGCTCAGAATAGGAGGAGGAAATAATGTCAGTGGTTCCCTAATCCAGTTTATCAACCAGCAGACGAGCTGTAAAAGTTTACAGATGTTCAGGCCCCAAACCTCAAGGAAGCAAACATACGTTAAAACACCTCCTGGTGATTTTGTTGCTCATTTGTATTTGGGAATCTTTGGTTAAATTTTAAACCACCTAAAACATTTTTTTAAAACTCACTGATAAATATATGTGTTAAAACCTCTTCATCATTACCATTCCTTATGAGATTCTTCTAGGACTGTTTTGGTTGGAAAAAAGTTCCATTTGTGAGCCCTTCCATATGTAGCAAAAGAATAATGATTTTAATATTATGAATTACTGTGTGTACAGGACCCTTGTACTCGGGGGAAGTGTATTTACTTCCTCTGAGGTTAGTCAATGTCTGCACCACTAGGTGGAGGCCATACCCCGCACATCTTCCCAGCTTCTCTGTTGAGACTCAGTGGCAAGTGATTCTGCTGGGTCTCCATAAAAGGTCATCTCAAAGGTTTGCTGCTGTTGGTGCCCAAGAAAATCAGCAGGGCAGGCAAAAAGAAGCCAGGTTTTTAATTGCCTGATTTGAAAGCACCGAGGAAGAAAAATACAATTATGTCTCTATCAGAAATTGATGCTCAGGACTTCTTGGTGATCCAGTTGGCTAAGGCTTTACACTTCCAATGCAGGAGGCCCAGGCTCAGTCCCTGGTTGGGGAACTAGATCCCACGTGCCACAACTAAGTCTGCATGCCGCAGCTAAAGATCCCATGGGCCGCAGTGAAGATGCCTCAGCCCAAAAAAGAGAAAAAGAATCCTCGGTGCCTTAGGACATTATTTAAGCTGGCCCAGGAAGAGGGGGAGTGTGCAGTTAGGCCCAAATTACACGTTCTTTAAACTTCAATTGGGATAACAAGAGAAATAAGTATAGTATGATATAGAGGAAGTTAAGAATTATTACTTTCTAAGACATGTATTTTTATAAATCTTAAGAGTTGAATTGAGCAACGAGATATGGCCAGGAATCTAGCAACCAAATGCTGCCTGTTTTAGGAAAATGAAGAAATGGTTTACATCAGAGAAGCCGGCGGTGAAGTTTCTTACTGAAGATGAGTACAGGGAACAAGCTGATGCCGCCACAACCTGCGCCCTGGAGGAGCTCCGCCAGGCCTGCCGCAGCCCCGGCTTCCCGTCCTGGCTGGCGGTCTCCAGGCTCCAGGAGCCGAAAAAGTAAGCCTTGCCCCGCTGCCCACACCACAGCTGGGTTGGCGTTACCCCGGAAATAACATGGCAGTTTGGACCAGGTACTTAAGGCTAGAAACACAGCTTCCCGGGTAACATGACATGGAAGCTATCGAGCTTCTTTTGCTTCAGTGCTCTGCATTGCACCGTAGAACTGCCAGGGTCGGAGTAAATGTTGATCTGATGTATTATATAGGGAAGGCCATAAAGACCACTCATAGGAGAAGGGAGACAGAATGGGATGCGTCATCTGCTTCTCATGCTTTAGGGCTGGAAACTCATTTATAAAGTTCACCAAGAAAGAAAGCTCTGCCCCAGCCTCTTTTCTTTACTGTTTTTCCTTCTTCATTGCTTTATCCAAACAGCAGTGCTCTCAAATTAAAAATCGAAGGGGGAAAGACACTAAAATAGTAAATAATACATTTAATAAGAGAGAAAAGGAATTAGAAAACTGGAGTGGGTCTGTTTCGCAGCACCTGGGCTTCCAAGTCTGCCTGCTTCCTGATCCTTTCCTGAACGTCTGGAGGAGCACACAGCCATTCCTGTTCTCACACCCACTGTGCAAATGCCATCCTGTACTGATGCAAAGCCAAATTTCATTAAGGGGGATAAGTAGCCAGGGAACATGTTATCTTCCAAATAAAGCTTTCTGTGATAACATTAACTTTATTTTTAAAACAAATACTAGGTTTGCAGACTTCGTTCTGGGAGGAAGCCACTTGTCGCCTGAAGAAGTGAGGCTCCATGAAGAACAGTATGGCCTTGGGGGTGCCTTCTTGGAAGATCAGCTCTTTAACCTGAGGACTCCTGACAGTCTGCCTGCACAGTGACTTCATCCTGGACAAGGAAGTGGGCATGGGCGGGCGGGCAGAACTGTCCAAGGAACAGTGGCCAAAGCGCTCGCCACAGAGAAACATCAAACCATACCGGAAAGGAAAGCTAAACTTCATTGAAGATAACTGATCCTTCTTGGTCAGTTCTGTGTGTTGTCCTGTAGGCGGCCACTGAGATTGTGTGACGATCATTATCACTTTCCTTGAATGAAGACTCTCGTTAGGAACAAGGGAATCGTGTTGATCTTCAAAGGTCCAGTTAATGTGAATAAGTTCCTTGTCAACTCCAGGGCATTAAAGCCTCTCTTAAACCTCAGAACCTGCAACAAAGTAGTGCACTGCTCTTCCTGCCTGTTATCAGTGTAAGGGCTGGAAGAGACCTGGGATATGCTGGACCAGTGTTTTCCAAAGTGTAGTCCACAGGATGCTGCAGTGTTAGCAGGTAAGGGATCCTGAGGTCAACCAGGATGGATGCTGCAGGACTTCTCAGAGCCTTCAGTAATGCTAATGCATGTTGTGTGAACCTCCTGAAGAGGAGAAATGGTGTGTAGCAGTCTCTGACTTAATTTGAAAACAGAACCCTTCTTTATGAGATTAATATTCCTTGGACAGAATGTTTAGAAAATGCTGATGGTGAAGGAATGGAGACTTGGAAAAGTTAAATAACTTATCCAAGACTACAGAGATTTTTAGAGGCAGCCCTGGGACTAGAACTCCAGCCCTACTGCTTCCTATGATTCAGGTAGAAGAGACTTTTAGAAGCAAGCTGAGGGGCCGTCTCTCCACAGCCTTGGGTCTTACAGTATTGGTGACGTATTTTTTTACTTTTTAATAATACCCAAGTAACTGATACCTTCAGTAAAGAGAAACATTTCCTAAGGTTATATTTTAAAGTTTTGACAAGACTTTTATAGACATACATTAAAGATTAGAAGTTAGAATTACTTTTCTAAATCTTTGTGTGTGCGTTGAAATTGTTGAACTACTTTTTGTATTTCTTTGTATGTTGAAATTTAACCTCAAGTTTACTGGCCTGTTTTTTAAAATTGTGTAATTATATATAACAATTTCCTACAAAACAGATTTGTGTTCTTCCTTATAGAGAACAGATCTTTCTTTTTCTTGATCCATGATGTTAATTCTGGAATGAAGTGAGAGACTGATGGTGAGCTTTGACCCTGAGGAAAAGAGGCCAAAACGTAGGTGTGAGGAAAGATCTGAATGTGGCACAGCAACCCAGGGGTTAAGATGTTGTTGAATTGATTCTTCTTAAGAATCAAACATGGACTCTTCTGCTATTGGGGGGGCCTTGAGTAGCAGCATAAAGGACAAGACATCTCCCGTCTCTCGTCTGCATTGAGTAAAGGGGTTCTGCCCTCCTCAGGTGGTTGGCACGGGCTCTGTGCCTCATGCCACCGTGGGCGTGTAGCTGGGGAGCACAAGGGAACCTTCGTTGTGTTCCTGCTTCCACAGGCTGCCTCGTAAAAGCTCACCGTTGCTAGCAAATTGGACTGTTGGACACCAGCATATGTGGGTGAGAGGTAGTGTAGGTGGCCATGTTTAAATAATCGTATCATTCTATATTATTCTTTAAAGGTTTTACAACATATATCACAAAAATTGCTTTGTGAACTAGTTGTTTAGTTTGCCCGTAATACTTAGGGCTGAATTACAAGAGAGTGTCCATCTGACATTTAGGACAGTATTTGAATTCATGACTTTTTTTTTTTTAATCAAGAAATTTAAGAAATTCTAGATTTTAAGAGGTTTGGAATAGTTGATATCTAAACATGTGAAAGAGTTAAGACCCCCAGAATGGCATCAAGAAAAGACAAAGGATCTTATATTTTTTTGTATGTGATTATTACTCCAGAGTTTAGAGAAGTACAATGTTTAAATCACTTTTTTTTTGGTCCAACTGAAAGAAGGATCCTGTGCAAAAATAACATAATGGATGTGGAATTTTGAAGACTCCTGCAGTAAGACAGGTATTTTTAGCTGACCCTAAGAGCCAGATGCTTTCTGTATTTTTTTTATTTCCTCTTTTACATATTTTTAATATGTAATATTAAATATTAAAAATATTTTAAATAACTTATTGAGATATAATTTATATACACATCTATTTAGAGTGAACAGTTCATGATTCTTAATATATTCAGAGTTGTACAACCATTGCCATAATCAATTTTAGAACATTTCTGTCACTCTGAAAAAAACCACTGTGCCCGTCAGCAGTCACTCACTGCTTGGCCCCAGTCTTCTTTCCTGGAGCCACAGCACCTAGCAGTCTCCTCTCCACCTCTCTGTATGTGCATATTCTGAACATTTCATATCAGTGCATGCATGCTGCTCTGCAGCTTCAGTCAATAGCCTCATACAATTTGTAGCCTTTGGTTTCTGGCATTTTTCATTTAGTATAATATTTTTTTTAACTTATTTATTTTTTAATTGAAGGATAATTGCTTTACGGAATTTTGTTGTTTTCTGTCAAACCTCAACATGAATCAGCCATAGGTATACATATATCCCCTCCTTTTTGAACCTCCCTCCCATCTGCCGCCCCATGCCTCCCCTCTAGGTTGGTACAGAGCCCCTGTTTGAGTTTCCTGAGCCATACAGCACATTCCCGTTGGCTATCTATTTGACATATGGTAATGTAAGTTTCCATGTTACTCTCTCCATACATCTCAGCCTCTCCTCCCCTCTCCCCATGTCCGTAAGTCTATTCTCTGTGTCTGTTTCTCCATTGCTGCCCATTCTTCGGTACCATTTTTCTAGATTCCATATATATGCGTCAGAATACGATGTTTATCTAGCTCTTCCTGGCTTACCTCACTCTGTATAATAGGTTCTAGGTTCATCCACGTCATTAGAACAGACTCAAATGCATTCCTTTTTATGGCTGAGTAATGTTCCATTGTGTGTATGTACCACAACTTCTGTATCCATTCATCTGTCAGTGGGCATCTAGGTCGCTTCCATGTTCTAGCTATTGTAAATAGAGCTGGAGTGAACAATGGGATACCTGTGTCTTTTTCAATTTTTATTTCCTCAGGGTATATGCTTAGGAGTGGGATTGCTAGGTCATATGGGTGGTTTTATTCTTGTTTTTTAAAGAATCTCCATACCATCTTCCATAGTGGCTGTACCAATTTACATTCAACAGTGCAAGAGTGTTCCCTTTTCTCCACATCCTCTCCAGCATTTATTGTTTGTGGACTTTTTGGTGATGGCCATTCTGACTGGTGTGAGGTGATATCTCATTGTAGTTTTGATTTGCATTTCTCTAGTAATGAGCGATGTTGAGCATCTTTTCAGTATGTCTTCTTTGAAGAAACGTCTATTTAAATATTTTCCCCACGTTTTGATTGGGTTGTTTTGTTTTTCTGGTATTGAGTTGTACGAGCTGCTTGTATAGTTTGGAAATTAATCCTTTGTCAGTTGTTTCATTTGCTATTGTTTTCTCCCATTCTGAGGATTGTCTTTTCACCTTGCTTATAGTTTCCTTTGCTGTGCAAACGCTTTTAAGTTTAATCAGGCCCCACTTGTTTACTTTTGTTTTTATTTCCATTACTCTAGGAAGTAATGAGGATCTTGCTTTGATTTATGTCATCGAGCATTCTGCCTGTGTTTTCCTCTAAGAGTTTTATAGTTTCTGGTCTTACATTTAGGTCTTTAATCCATTTTGAGTTTATCTTTGTGTATGGTGTTAGGAAGTGTTCTAATTTCATTCTTTTACATGTAGCTGTCCAGTTTTCCCAGCACCATTTATTGAAGAGGCTGTCTTTGCCCCATTGTGTATATTCTTGCCTCCTTTGTCAAAAATAAGGTACCCGTAGGTGCATGGGTTCATTTCTGGGTTTTCTACCTTGTTCTATTGGTCTATATTTCTGTTTTTATGCCAGTCCCATACTGTAGCTTTGTAATATAATCTGAAGTCAGGAAGGTTGATTCCTCCAGCTCCATTCTTCTTTCTCAAGGCTGCTTTGGCTATTTGGGGTCTTTTGTTTCCATATGAATTGTGAAATTTTTTGTTCTAGTTCTGTGAAAAATGTCATTGGTAATTTGATAGGGATCACATTGAATCTGTAGATTGCATTTGGTAGTGTAGTCATTTTCACAATATTGATTCTTCCTACCTAGGAACATGGAATAGCTCTTCATCTGTTTATGTTGTCTATGATTTCTTTCATCAGTGTCTTATAATTTTCTGTGTACAGTTCTTTTGTCTCCTTAGGTAAGTTTATTCCCAGATATTTCTTTTTGTTGCAGTGGTAAATGGGGTTGATTCCTTAATTGCTTTCTGATTTTTCATTGTTAGTATGTAGAATGCAAGTGATTTCTATGTATTGATTTTGTATGCTGCAACTTTGCTAAATTCACTGATTAGTAATTTTCTGATACTGTTTTTAGGGTTTTCTATGTGCAGTATTGTGTCATCTGCAAACAGTGAGAGTTTTACTTCTTTTCTGATCTGGATTCCTTTTATTATTTTTCTTCTCTGATTGCTGTAGCTAGGACTTCCAGAACTATGTTGAATAACAGTGGTGAAAGTGGACACTCCTGATCTTAGGGGGAATGCTTTCAGTTTTTCACCATTGAGACTCATGTTTGCTGTAGGCTTATATATGGCCTTTATTCTGTTGAGGTAAGTTCCTTCTGTGCCCATTTTTTGAAGAGTTTTAATCATAAATGGGTACTGAATTTTGTCAAAGGTTTTTCCTGCATCTATTGAGATTATCATATGGTTTTAATCTATCAGTTTGTTAATATGGTGTATCACATTGATTTGTGTTTATTGAAGAATCCTTGCATTGCTGGAATAATCCCAACTTGATCATGGTGTATTAGCTTTTTGATGTGTTGCTGAATTCTGTTTGCTAAAATTTTGTTGAGGATTTTTGCATCTATGTTCATCAGTGATATTGGCCTGTAGTTTTCTTTGTGTTGTCTTTGTCTGGTTTTGGTATCAGGGTAATGGCCTTACAGAATGAATTTGAGAGTGTTCCTTTGTCTTTGATTTTTTTGAAATCTTTTTTGAGAAGGATAGGTATAAATTCCTCTTTATATGTTTGGTAGAATTCCCCAATGAAGCCATCTGGTCCTGGAGTTTGGTTTGCAGGGAGTTTTATTATTTCAGATTCTATCTTTTCTAGTGATCGATCTGTTCAAATTGCTTGTTTTTTCTTGACTCAGTCTTGGCAGGCTGTATGTTTCTAGAAATTTGTTTCTTCTAGGTTGCCCAGTTTGTTGGCATATAACATTACTTGTCATTTATCCCCCCATCCTCTTCAACTTGTGTTTTGATTAATTTTATCCTTTAACTAATATCTCTGATCACTTAATGTTTACAGTTCATGTTGGAACTTATTAGAATAAGTTCCAATGGAACTAATAATGGAATGCCTTATTAGACAGCTTACTGGGTATAGGTAAGCATGTAACATAGTACTATAGTACTATATCTATAGTACTATAGATAGATAATACTAATCTATGGTACTATAGATTATGCATGCATAATCCAGCATGCAGTGGATTCAAATGTCACAAAATACTCAGAGCTGGAACTTGATTGGAGAAATGAGACAGCATTTGTGTCTGTCTGCCACACAAGAATGCTGGCAGTATTATGGAGTGCGTACTGTGTGTAAGGTATGTCATTTAGACATCAGAAGGCCGATGCTTGATGACCTTGACTTTACAGAGGAGGTCCCTGATGCCACACAGGTTACTTCCAGGTGTAAGTCCCCACTGGCAGCAGTGAGATGCACATCCACACAGTGGGGCTCCATGGCCAGCACTCTAGAGGTCCTTGGGTTGCCGTCAGAAAGTGGGGACCTCCCTGGAGCCACAGTGGGGTAAGTGGTCCTGCATTCACACCTGAAGGAGATGGGAGCTGAGTGAGAATAAGGTACTCACCTGGTCAGGCTCATATCTTCCCCCTCTGGACATCACCAAGTTTCTGGCTTACTGGTTTAAAGTCTTACTTTAAACCACAGTTTGTCCTTGCGTAAGGTAAGTTGCTTTGTGATTTGAGAGCCCACTTCCCCTTCCCCCTTTATTCTCTGTCTGTCCAGACACCAGCCTTTCTCCCGTCTGCCTGGTGATTTGGGATTCTTGAGCCAGGGGTTCACAGGACTGCTCTGGGGCTTCAGAAGTAGCTTTCTCCATTTCTCGCACCCAGGAACAGAAGAATTTCTGAAGAGAAAACCATCTTTTGCTTCCCTACATTCAGCTCTGTCACAACCTAAGAGTCGATGTGGAGTTAGGCAGTGATTCTAGGTTAGTCACTCACAGGAAGCCACACCCATTGTTACGGGGCGCTTGTTGTGTGCTGATAACCTTGTCATTTTGTCCTTAAAACCACATGAGGTGGTGTAACGTAATGCCTCTTCACAAAATAATGTTAATTTTAGGGTCCAGCTGTTCACAGTGAAAATGAGAAAACTAAGACCCAGAGATCTCCCAAAGGTGGTTTCTTCCTCTGTTTCTGCATGTCCAGCATAATAGCCAGGAGCCACATGTGGCTGTTTAAACAGCAAGAGAAATTGAATTCCTCGGATGTACTAGCCACATGGCAACCACTTAAGAACTGCCTGTGGCTTATGGCTGCCACACTAGAGGGCACTCTTCTACAAGGCTGTCGCCTCAGGACATTGAGCAGTGGATGTGTCAGCTGGCCCTTCCTGACTCCATGGCATTGGTCTTCAGAATCCCCGCTGACCTCCAAGTTTTCTCTGCAGGTTGCCAAACCTTCCAAGTTACCCCCAGGGTGGCACTCACGACTAACAGCTGGAGTTTGAAGGTGCTGGACTTCCACGTATCTGGAATATCTAGGGATCCTAAATGGAGCTACAACCGTGCCCTGTGAGTACCAGGCACGTGAGGGGGGGATTCAGAATGACCAGGGCTTTTCTTCAGGCTTGTTTTACCACAACAGAAGCAGGGAAGGCCTCCCCGCCTCCTGGGGTCAGGGAAAGTCCTGGGTGGACATTAGGTGGGTTTGAGTTTTGAATCCTGGCTTTGTGACCTGGGCCCCATAACATAAGCTGAGTTAGCTGCAGAATTCTCATACTTAACGTGGGGACAGTGATACGTATCACAGCGGGTGGTTGTAAGGCAGAAGAACAAGGTCATCAGCACACTGCAAGCGCCCGGTAACAATGGGTGTGGCTTCCTGTGAGTAGCTAACCTCCCAGAATCGCTGCCTAACTCCAGATCCACTGCAAGGAATACTGCTTAAATAATGGTCCCAGCGCCATGGCAGCCTCCACCCTGGCAGTTTTGGAGGAACTGCCATCAGAGGGAAGCACTTCACCAGCATTCTGCTTCCTGTGGCCCATGACAAGATGAATAAGCCAGTAAGGCTGTGATGTTCTTCCTGTGAATTCCTTATACTTTTCATGAGGTTTTTTTGGTAGGTGGAGGTATGTGTGTTAGGGTCATCTGTTATCTACTGAAGGCTCTGAGCAATAGTTTACTAATTCGCAACTAACCTCTTCAGATACCACATGCGCTCAGTGCTTTGCCTGATTTACTTTTTCTACAATTAAGGGAAAAATATGAAACAGGTCATTAACGCACTGATTGCCAGCCTGGGCTTTGTGACTTCCCTAGGTATTTCCAGGGGTTCTCAAAAGGGATTATAAAATTATCAAATCAAAATTTAATTTGCACTCTATTTTTTAATGGCACTTTAAGGACAGAAGTCACAAAGTCTACAAACCCATGAAGGTGTCTGTTCTGAAAGGTTGGAAATTACTGCATTGTTGAATCAGCTCTCACAGTAAATGTCTCATAATAAAGACCTGTAGAATTTGATCTCATTCATTACAGAGCAAGGGACTTTTATTTGTTTGGTCACATCATTATCATTTAGGAAATATTTAAAAATGGTTACGTTTATTTGAACATGTCAACTGTGCATTTCCAAAACAGCAGGCTTTTCAGAGGAATAAATCAGAACTGTAAACACAAGACACAGTAGAAGTTTTTTGACTTCCTACAGTCAGTTTCACAAATCCACGTACTGTATATTCATAGGTGAGGTTCAGCCTTCACCCGTCTCTCTATTTCTATAATTACATAAGCATAATAAATACATCTGATTTTTAAAGGTCACTTAAAATGAGTTATGATAATTTACATTACAGTACATTTCAGTCAAGTGCAAAAATAACTATTTGCTTAATTCTGTTCCTTCCCATTATTTTATTTTTAGGCTGTGTGCTGTGGTGAAGCTAGATATCCAAGTGTAGAGTGCCTTCTCCCAGATGCTGTTGTGGGCAGAAGTGCGGTGTTGTGAGGAAGCCCTTACTTTACAGTTGGTCCTGCCTAGTCGGGGTCAGAGAGGAAGGTGAGTTTTGCATTTTTAACTCTGTTCTTTTCTTTCCTCTCCTCTGTGCTCATCCACAGTATCGTAGACACTGTGTAACTGACCTTCCTTCAGCTGAAGCCGTGTTCCCTTGTCCACAGCCCTCCCCCAAGGCTTCCTGTAACCTCAGCGTTCATTTTTAGCAGCAAGCTCTACGCAGGAGTCACCTGGCCACTGTCCTGACTGTAGCTGCAGTATCCCAGTAGTGTGCTCATACCTGAACTGTCCAGTGTCTGACTGTGTCTTCATGGGAAAGAATGTACTGATATTTGTGTCTTAGGTCATTGGAAAGTGTACTTAACTTCTTATTTCTGTCTTTCCCGTTCCTGGCTTCCTGTCACCACCTTTTCCCCTCACCAAAAACAAAACAAAAACTGAGCCATTATGTAATTTTAAAAAATTGTATCCCTCCCCAGGCACTTAAATCTTATACTGTTATTTGTAGGTAGTACTGCTTAATTAAAAGAAACCCTTAGGAATTCATTGATTTTGTGTTTGTTTTATTCCATCAGCTAATTAGAGCCCAAATCACTAGAAAGCTGTAAATAGTGATAGAGGCTATTTACAGTATCAATATATTTAGTAAACCTTTGTCTATCAAGCCACAGCATACTGAGTTGGTTGGTTTATTTCAAATATTCCTTCCTCTGGTCTTAAAGCCCATTTAAAACAGAAGGCATTTTAAAGCTCAGCTTAGCTTGCAGTGGTCAGTAACAGCTTTTGCTGCTCCAAGAATTGACTATTTTCATTATATACCATACACATATAAAAATATATTTCCTAGAGATATCCCGAGTTTCTAACGAAACTTTTTCCTTTTTTTTTTTTCTTTCGTATTAAACAAAAACATAGATGCTACCAACTTTTATCTGGTTACTTTTAAAATAAGTCTTATAATTTTTAAATGGTTCTTTTTAAAAGAAACAAAATTATAGATGTATTCTGTTTCTTCCCCATTTGCATTAAGAACCAAATAATTAGAATAAATAATCAGAAGAGGGAACTTACATCAGCATTCACCTTGAAACACTTTCTTCCCCTCCACCCATTCAGTGTAACTGCTGGCTCCAACTCTTACTGCCCTGGCAGAGAAGTCCTGTGGTCCTTAACCTACAAACCCAGAACCGAAAGCCCTCACTGACTCCGTTTTCCCCCGTGACTCCGGTGGGGCTGGGGGAGGTGGCCTGCTTCTGCCAATATGTACTGCAGCTCCTGTGTGTGTGAGTGTCTCTATGGTGATGAGTTCAGGTGTTTACAAGCGTATGTGGCGCTATGCTCCTCAAGTGAGGCGTGTCCTGGGTTCAGGCGCCTCTCCCTCCGTCCTGGCAGAGGAGCCCAGCTCCATGCAGGGTGTGAGGTGAGCGGGACGCCTCAGTGTCCCCCAGCGGCAGGCGGAGCCTGGTGGTCCTCACTGTCCTCTGCGCGCGGGTCCACACTGGGGTGAGCAGGGCTGCTCTGCGTCTGAGATGCGGCTGCTGGAGGGGATGGCTGGCTTCTAGGTGGGTCAGGGGGAGCCTCACATGGTCCAGGCTGGGCTCCACCAGCTGCAGAAGTTTTCTGATTCTCACTGGTCCCCTGGAAGGTAAAGATAGGATATGCCCCATGGTCAGTGCTAGCAAACTTTTTATATGCTTTCAGGTAAGACAGAGGCAGCATGGGGAGAGCATCCTGAAGCAGCGACTTCAGGAAACAAGTAATAGAGGAATAAGGGTGGAACGGCTTACCTTTCATCTCCTTTCCTACGTGCAACTGCCAAAGCCGCATGAAAAACATAAACACTGTAAGCAGATGTACCTTGTGGATAAAGGATACATTACTACCAAAATGCCTGTTACTCTGAGGAAAACAGTCTACATCAGCAGATGCTTCCTGGGCCCCCACTGGCCATTGTGGCAAGTCGCTGGGTGAGCAGCATGGAATGGAAACTCATGCCGCTTGCTGAGGCCAGAGCATTCAAGGCTGGAAGGCACCTTGTCTAACAGGGAGTGAGGAAGGCGTTCTTGGCCTTGGAGATGGGACCAGGAAAAGACAGGTCCTGAAATGAAGAATCCTGATGTGTATTTAACTAAACAAATAAGGTGGAACATCCATGTAAAAAAAAAAAGTAAATGAGCCCCTATGTGACCAGCTGGTTTGAAGGAGTACCTATCACTCCAGAACATCACCTACACCATGTCTGTAAAATACCACATTCCTGATTTCTGAAAATCAAAAAATATGTTTTTGTTTTTCTTTAATGGATTGCCCTCCGAACTAATACCCATCACTTCAAATAGCTGAGCACCAAAAAAAAGTTTTATTTCTGTAATTGATTCTAAAATGTGAAAGAAAAAATCGTATGATGACTTCTTTATAAGTTATACCAGCTAGTTTTAATTAATCTTAACATACCAGAAAAAAATGTTTCATGATACTTAAGCTTCATAGGCTTCTGTGAAAATGAGGATAAGTGTCCGAAGTATGAAAACACTGCCGTTTGGGCAGAAGACCTCATTTTTTTCTCCTGCTTCACCTCCTTCATATGGTCTTCCACCCTCTTATCGTCCCTCTTGACTTGTGAGCAGAGGATTTGCATGAGTTTATCTTGATAGACCAGTAAGATCATACATGGACTAGACGTTACCAGCAAAGAATCAGATTTGGTTTAAGCTATAGAAATACTATGTTAGTTTACAAAATTGTGATAAATTAATGTATTTCAAATTAAAGAAATTATCAAAGTACTCTTTAAGTCTTTCTCCTTTATTTTTTTTCCTCCTATGTCCTCTGAAACTGCTCTAGATATAAAACTGACGATTCATCCCATGAAAGAGAATGATTTGATTAAAAGAACACAGGGACGTTAAACTCGTTACTTTGGCTAAACGAAGTCACACTTAATCATTTTCCAAAAGTATTAATATAGCTTCAGTGACAATTACCTACAATGTTTTATCCATGCGATTCGACTCTACTCAGGAGAGACCACAACTCTAAGGATAAGAAAAACCACACTTTTTATCTTTGAGGTGAGCCCACCAGCAAATCCACACTCCACTCAGTTGGGTATCCTATAAGATGCCTACAGTGGCTCAGAGTACTAACTAATTCATCAGATATTTATTGACATACTACTATATAGAAAGTCCCCACTAGAATTTTTAAATTAGAGATTAATATATATATAATCCACCAAGGCAAGAACCATATATCCACACAGTAACTAGTGTCCATCAACACAGACATTTTAAAGAAATATAGAAAATCAGAATGAACTTCTTTCAAGAAGTACTGTCTTCTCTGGAGGCCTTTCTGAACTGTGTAAGGCAGAGTTTTCCCTATGAGACCTTGTATACACCTCTGTAACACACTTGTCACGAAAGTACTGAAATTACCTGTCTGCATGTTTATTTCCCCCGTCAGACCTCCCAGAAGTTTCGCTGAACGAACATCTGGAACAACCAGGCCCGTGTAAGGTGGGGCAGAGGACCTTTACCTGGAGAGGCTGTATCTCAGAAGCACGGCTGTCCCTCGTGAGCTGCATCAACTCTTTGATCTGGTAGAGTGCGTAGGCAAAGGTCACCCAGGGAGAGGAACTGACCCCCCAGGCTGGCTTGTTCACATCCTCCTGTTCTTCCTGGTGCTTGGTTTTCTTGGGGGGAAGTCTGGGCTCAGTGCGTGGCATAACATCTTCTGTCTGTTGCTGGACCAAGTCGATGGTTGCTATGGGAACAGGGCTAGAAGGAACAGGAATCCTTTCTGCCAACATCGTCTTGTCTGGAGAAAAAATCGTGTTTAAATCATTTGTCAGTTTTCTACATATTTAAACAGATGCATGTAAGTATATATAAACAGTAAAAAATAAACAGACAACCTTGATAAGCCCATTCTAGTGTGCTTGGGAATGTCAGCAAGTTGCAGTGCAGCAAGGGAGGCTTCTCTACCTGGTGGAGATTACTGAGCAAATGAATGTGATGTCTGCCTTCCAGGTCTTACAGAGCCTAACAGACATGAACATATTTATGAAACGTATTGTTAATGTATCAGTATATCATATTTGTGGGGCATAGGTTATAGCTTCAGCCCACTTAAAGTAACTGAAATTGTAAAGATAAGCATCAAAATGGGAAAATCACATGACAGATGCTTTTATCAGACTTCTACTGAAGACATGGACCAAGCTATGTAGGAGATATGATGTGGTTAGGATTATGGTAGAACAAGACTGAGAAAAGTCAGCATTGGTCTTTCTGACTGAGTAACTTGTTGGCATTAAAATTTGTCTCTGGGGTTTCTGTAACAAGTTACTTTTTCTCTTAATAGAAGCACTTTGAGTACTTGAGGCAAATGCTCCTCAAAGGACAAGACACCATAGAAGATGAGCCTGTTTCAGGACTCAGGAGCTGAGAAAGAATATTTGTTTTAATGGTTGGCCTTCTTCATTCAAAAACAAAAAGTTCACCGCCCAAATAAGTTGAGAACTTGTTTTCATCCACATATTATATTGGATATAACCTTAGTGTATAGTAATTTTAATGAAGTCCATATCTAATCTGCCTGCAATGCTGGAGACCTTGGTTCAATCCCTGGGTTGGGAAGATCCCCTGGAGAAGGGAATGGCAACCCACTCTAGGACTCTTGCCTGGAGAATCCCATGGACCAAGGAGCCTGGTGGGCCACAGTCCATGGGGTCACAAAGAGTCGGACACGACTAAGCAGCTACCATTTTCACTCTCATGCCTAATTAAGGGAAGACTTCAAATTAACGTTTAGGCTTTTTTTTTTTTTCAGATGAAGTTAAGGCACAGAGATGAATACCACTTCCTGTCCCTAATAGTAAAATGACTGTACAGTCCTTTATGTATTTAAAATTTAAATCTCTTTAGAATACCAGAGAAATTTAAAACCAATACTTTCCCCAGTACCTTGTACCATAAGACAAAAGGAAGAAAACCCCGTTTTATTTAAACAACCAGTATTCTTTTCAACACAGCAAGTGGCATCTCTCCAGCCGTGGTGCACACGAGCTCAGAGCCACGCAGGTCTGTGGCACATTGTTACCACCTCTGGGTTTCTCAGGGGTATGTGCAGAACTCCCCTTGGCTTCAGCCTTTAGAACCATTAAGGATCAATGAACATGTCTACCTTCTTCCTCATCTGGTACTGCCAGCCACTGGATCAGGGCAAAGAGCAGGAGGATCACCAGGCAGGCCATGCCAATTCCTCGGAAGGTTGCAGCAGCCCCTGTGAAAACAAGTGGCGCTCTAGAGAGTAGTTCCTGGAAAGGCGGGTAGCCCTCACCCAGGCCTGTGGATGTTCTAAAGCTGACAAAGGCAGCAGAGCAGAGAATGGCAAGTGGCCGTTAGCTTCATACCGAAGGAAAAACAAGTCTGGGTAGTTGTCAAGAGACCCAAGAGCTGGTATTGCATATCTGTCATTGATCAGACTGCATTTATAAAATAAAGGGACTGTCTCTGAGTGCCTTTTTAAAATGCAGTGGGCTCTCTTCTTCATAAAGCCCATCTACCTGTTATAAACAGTCCTATTAATCTGTAGTTAAAACAGCCAAGCTCAATAGGTGCTACAAATTCAGACATCTCTGAGCCCACCTTCTATAGATGACTGAGTAGTCCAAGATCCTGGAGCAGAAGAATCCCACCTGCACCTCGGTCCCTGTATTTCCAGTAAGGGGGAGCTGATGGAGCAGACAGACTGTTACCACAGGCGCAGGGAGGTCACCAAAGCCAGATGGAGAAACAGTGATGATTATCTTTTCTCCAGCATTTTCATCAACAGGTTTAGGGCACTTCACACCAAAAGCACGTGGGCGTATTCCTTTGTTTGGCTCCTCTGAGGTACCTGTGTTGCACTGCGGTTAACTGTCTGTCTGCTCTAATCCTCTTAACTACTGAAGCACACTGCACTGCAGTTCTGACTACTGTGAAAGCTAGAAAAAGAATATGAAAACGAGAGTCTAGCTTCTGGCGATCTTCAGTAATAACCTGAGCGTTTACGGAGGGGTTGCTGAAAGTTTTTAAGGTTTCATCAAAGAAGAAAGGGAAAGAAAGCAAGCCATTCTTACCAAAAAAGTTGACTAACACGCCTCCAATCATGGCACCACAGCCTCTCCCCAAACCCAGATGCAGGCCTTGCAGGATGCCCTGAGCAGACGTCCTCAGCTCAGGGGGAACCGCGGCACTGAGATAAGAAATGCAGGCCGCCCAGATGGCCGCGTGTGTCACTCCTGGGGAGAGAGGGGAGCAGGCGGGATGGCTGATCAGCACTCCTCAGGCTACTCTTTTTTGGAATGTGAGTTACTAATGAGGTACATACACGTGTACACATACACACATATATACACATCTAACAAAGATGTATACTTTTTTGTGGTAAAATACACGTAACAAAATTCGTCATTTAACCATTTTTAAGTGTATGGTTCGGCGGCTTTAAGTACAATTCCAGTTTTGTGCACCCATCACTGCCATCCATCTCCAGAATTTATTTTCAGCACAAACTGAAATTCTGCACCTGTTAAACAACACCATCTCCAGGCCTTGAGAACCACCGTTTATTCTCTATGTGAGTATGACTGCTTGGGTACCTCATACAAGTGGGCTCATACAGGCTTGGTTCTTTGGTGTCTAGCTTCTTTCACTTAGCATAAAGCCTTCAGAGTTCGTCCATGTTACATGTGCCAGAATTTCCTTCCTTTTTATGGCTTATGGATATGTAGCCTTGCAACACTGTTTATCCATTGATCTCTTGAGGGATATTTGGGTTGTTTCCACCTTTTGGCTGTTGCGAATGCTGCTGCTGTGAACACTGAAGTGCAAGTGTCTGAGTCCCCATGTCAGTTCTTTGGGGGTATATACCTTAAAGTGGAATTACTGGGTTACATGGTAATATATTTAACACTTTGAGGGTCTGTTTTCCACAGTAGCTGCACCCTTTCACATTCCCAGAAATGCCCACTAGAAATTCCCACTCAAGAATTTCAGTTTTTCCATATCTTACCAGATGTTATCTTCTGTGTCTTTATAATAACGATACTAATGGTTATTAGGGCTTCCCAGGTGGCACTAGTGGTAAAGAACCCGCCTACCAATGCAGGAGACATGAAGAGATGCAGGTTCAATCCCTAGGTCGGGAAAAGCCCCTGGAGGCGGGCACGGCAACCCACTCCAGTATTCTTGCCCGGGGAATCCCCATGGACAGAGAAGCCTAGCAAGCTAGAGTGCACACGGTTGCGTACTGTCAGACATAACTGAAGCGACTTAGCACAACGGGTATGAAGTGGTATCGCACTGTGGTTTTGATTTGCATTCCCTAATAGCTACTGATACTGAATGTTTTTCATTTATTAGCCATCTATAAATCTTCTTGGAGAAAATCTATGCAAGTCTTTGCTCATTTTCAAATTGGGCTGTTTGGGTTTCTTTGCTGTTGTAGTCGTTTTTAAATATATTTTGGATATTAAAACCTTTTATTGGGTACCTATTTTGACATTAAGAACAGATACATAGATCAATGGAACAGAATAGACCTCAGAAATAAACCCATGCACATATAGTCGATTAGTCTACAACAAAGGAGGTAAGAATATACAGTGGAGAAAAGGCAGCGTCTTTACCGTGTGGTGTTGGAAAACATGAACAGCTACATGTAAATCAATGAAATTAGGACACTCCCACATACCATATACAAAATAAACTCAAAATGGTTTGAAGACCTAAATGTAAGACATGGCACCATAAAATTCCTAGAGGAGAACATAGGTAAAACATTCTCTGACATAAATTGTAGAAATATTTTCTTAGATCAGTCTCCCAAAGCAATAAAGAAATAAAAGCAATAATAAATGGGACTTGATCAAACTTAAAAAGATTTTGCACAGAAATCATCAACAAAATAAAAAGACAACCTAAGGAATGGAAGAAAATACTTGCAAGTGATGTGGCCAACGAGGAGTTACTATCCAGAATCTCCAAACAGCTCATAAAACTCAATATTGTAAAAACAATCAAAGAATGGGCAGAAATCCTACAGACATTTTTCCAAAGAAGACATACAAATGGCCAACATACACATGAAAAGATGCTCATCATTGCTCATCATTAGAGAAATGCAAGTCAAAACCACAGAAAGGTATCACCTCACACTATTCAAAATGATCATCATTTAAAAAGTCTGAAAATGCTGGAGAGGGTGTTGAGAAAAGAGAGCTCTCCTACTCTTTGGGGGGAATGTAAACTTGTGCAGCCACTATGGTAAAAGAGGTTTGGAGGTTCCTTAAAATGCTAAAATAGAGCTAGCATGTGACCCAGTAATCCAACTCCTGGATAATTATCTGGAAAAGGCAAAAATTCTAATTTGAAAAGATATGTGTACCCTAATGTTCACAGCAGCACCATTTACAATAGCAAGACAGAGAAGCAACCAAATGCCCGTCAGTGCATGACTGGCTCAAAAGATGTGGCACACAGATGCACAGTGGGATATAACTCAGCCAAAAAAATGAAACATTCCCATTGACAGCAACAGGCATGGGCCTAGAAGTGTTATAACGAAGTCAGGCAGATAAAGACAGTTACTATATGATATCACTTATATGTGGGATGTAAAAAATAATACAAATGAATCCATATACAAACCAGAAACAGGCTCACAGCCATAGAAAACAAACATATAGTTATCAAAGGGGAGAGGGAGGGAAGAGGGGGTACAAATTAGGAATATGGAATTAACAGATAAAACTACTATACAAAAAGCAGATAAGCAATAAGGATTTACGGTATAACAGGAAATTCAGTATCTTGTAATAACTTGTAATGAAATATAATCTAAAAAAATCACTTTGCTGTACATCTGAAAATAATGAAGTAAATCAAGTACGATTTTTAAAAATTATTTCCAATTTTTCCAGTATATTAGCACTATGATTAACATTTTCAGAGAGATACCTTTTATGTATCTTATTTACATTGGCTATAATTCTATAAGTGGGATTAATGACTCGAAGGATATAATCATTTTTTTCTTTTTTGCCTTTTAATATATAGTTCAGTTTGTTTTCCAAAAGACTGCAGGGACTATTTACAATGCCTCATCACCAGTTTCATTATATCTTCACCATTGGTTGGCAGGGAGAGGAGGATAAAGATAACAGGTTGGAAAAAAATTGATCATTAAGGTACAGCATCTACACACTAAATGAATTTAAGTCTTTATTAGAACACAGCTTTACATGGAACAGGAAGATACCATCACAGCAGGTTTATAAACAGCCGCAAAGGATTAAGAAGTCATCTGGTACTGCTTACATTAAGATATGGGCTTGCTCCTGAAAACTAATCTCGCTTGGAGATAACATCATCAGAAAGTTTTAACCCATGTTTTGGAAAATTAAACTGAAAGAGTAATATTCATTTAAGATTTAATCTGACAATCTGCTTCTGGCCAAACTGGAATAACAGGTACTGGATTTACTTCCTTCTTGAAACAACCAAAAACTGGACAAAATATATGAAACAATAGTTCCTAAGACACTGGACGTCAGCAATAAGGGCAGTGATCTCTGAGAGACGGGAAACAGTGAGGGGCCCAGTGCACTGGGCCAGAGTCCGACAGCCGCAAGGCACAGAGGGGGCCAGCAAACTGAGGAGATGGGGCAGACAGTCTGGGAAGACGGGGCAGCCGGGACTCCCGGTCAGAGAGCCAGAGAGAGCGCACCACAGGAACTCCAGAGGCCCGCAGATGGCTTCCCTCAAGTGTCCAGCAGAGTGCTGATTAACAGGTGCATGTGTTAGAAACCATCCAAAGCCAGGTAAAGAAATGCCCAAGACAATACAAAAAACACTCCTCAGAGCCCATCCAGGGCTGGGAATAGTACCTGTTTCTACCAGCCAAACTGGAAAAACTCGTGATTCCTGGGACTGCTAGATTCAGAAGGGTCTTGTTTTAGGACAACCAACAGGGACCTTCTGTACAGCACAGGGAGCTCTGCTTACTGTTCCACGGCAGCGAGGATGGGAGGGGAGTTCGGGGAGAACGGGTGCATGCATGTATGTGGCTGAGTACCTTTGCTGTCCACCTGAAACTCTCACAATTGCTGTTAATCAGCTGCACTCTAATGCAAAATAAGGTTTTTAAAAGACACTGAGGATAAAAACAAACAAACAAAAGGTCGTGTGTTAGTATTACGAAAGAGCCCTAGTTTAAACAACGTTCTGGTCCCATCTAAGTAATGTTTAAAAGCAAGACTCAAGAGGGTCATACTCTTTCTAAGTTTAGGTATGTTCCAGAACAAAGCTCAAGAATATTTGTAGGAAAGCAAAAATATTCAGCACCTAAGGTAAAATTCACAGTGTTGAGCATGTAATCAAATACATTGCTATTCAGTTGCTAAGTTGTGTAGGCCTCTGACACCCCATGGACTGCGGCACACCAAGCTCCTCTGTCCTCCACTATCTCCCAGAGTTTGCTCATATTCACGTCCATTGAGTCGATAATGCTGTCTAACCGTTTCATCCTTTGTTGTCGCCTTCTCCTTTTGCCTTCAATCCTTCACAGCATCAGGGTATTTTCCAATGAGTCAGCTCGTTGCATCAAGTGGCCAAAGTATTGGAGTTTCAGCTTCAGCATCAGACCTTCCAATGAACAGCCAGGACTGATCTCCTTTAGGATGGACTGGTTGGCTGTCCGAGGGACTCTCAAGTCTTCTCCAACACCACAGTTCAAAAGCAACAATTCTTCGGCGCTCAGCTTTCTTCACAGTCCAACTCTCACATCCATACACAACCACTGGAAAAACCATAGCTTTGACTAGACTCTCAAGAGTCTTCTCCAGCACAATTTGAAAGGATCAATTCTTTGGTGCTCAGCCTTCTTTATGGTCCAACTCGCATCTGTACATGACTACTGGAAAAACCAAAGCTGTGACTATATGGACCTTTGTCGGCAAAGTGATGTCTCTGCTTTTTAATACACTGTCTGGGTTTGTCATAGCTTTCCTTCCAAGGAGCAGCGTCTTTTAATTTCATGGCTGCAGTCACCATCTGCAGTGATTTTGGAGACCAAAAAAAATAAAGTCTTTACTGCTTTCATTTTTTCCCCTTCTATTTGCCATGAAGTGATGGGACCAGATACCATGATCTTAGTTTTTGAATATTCAATTATAGGCTAGCTTTTTCACTCTCCTCTTTCACCTTTATTATGAAGCTCTTTAGTTTCTCTTCACTTTCTGCCATTATAGTGATATCATCTGCATATCTGAGGCTTTTGATATTTCTCCCAGCAATCGATTCCAGCTTGTGATTCATCCAGCCCAGAATTTCACATGTTGTACAATTCATATAAGTTAAATTAACAGGGTGACAATAGATAGCCTTGTCATACCGCTTTCACAGTGTTGAACCAGTGAGTTGTTCCATGTCTGGTTCTGTTAGGTTGGTGCAAAAGTAACTGCAGTTCTGCACTGTAGAACTTTACCATTTGATATTAGAATACATTCTTAAATATATGTGGTTATGTTATACATCATTTTAATGGGTGTTTCTCGCTTCATTTTCTTGCTAATGACATTATTTGCTGTTTATACTTAGGGAAATGATGTTAGACAAAAAGCAGATTTTATCAGTTTCTTGATTCAAGTTCAAAATGAGTCATAAAACAGCAGAGACACTCACATCACCAATGCATTTGGCTCAGAAACTAACGAATATACAGTGCCGTGGCGGTTCAAGTTTTACAAAGGAGACAAAAGCCTCACAAGATGAGGAGTGCAATGGCCTGCCATAGGCGGCTGACAGCAACCAAGAACCGTCATCGAGGTTGTGAAAGAACTCCACGTTGACCATTCTGTGGTCATTTAGTATTGAAGCAAATTGGAAAGGTGAAAAAGCTCCATAAGTGGTTGCCTCATGAGCTGACCAAAAATTTTAAAAAATCGTTCTGAAGTGTCATCTCATATTCTGCAAAATAGCAAGCCGTTTCTCCATCAGATTGTGACAAAAAGTGGATTTTATATGACAGCTGGTGATGGCCATCTCAAGGCTTGACCGAGAAGCTCCAAAGCACTTCCCAAAGCCCCAAACTTGCACCAAAAAGATCATGGTCACTGGTGGTCTGCTGCCAGTCGGATCCACTACAGCTTTCTGAATCCTGGTGAAACCATTACCTTTGAGAAGTATGCTCAGCAAATTGATGAGATGCAGTAAAAACTGCAATGACTGCAGTTGGCATTGGTCAACAGAAGGGGCCCAGTTCTTCCCCGTGACAACGCCCAACAGCATGCCGCATAATCAACGGTTCAAGAGTTGAACAAATTGGGCTCTGAAGTTTTGCCTCAGTAGCCAGATTCACCTGACATCAACCTGCATCAACCGACTACCCTTTCTTCAAGCATCTCGACAACTTTTGGCAGGTAAAAGCCTTCCACAACCAGCAGGAAGCAGAAAATGCTTTCCAAGAGTTAACTGAATCCTGAAGAGAGGGTTTTTATGCTACAGGAATAAACAGATTTATTTCTCATTGGCAAAAATGTGTTGACTGTAATCATTATTATTTTTATTAATAAAGATGTTTTAAGCCTAGTTAAAACGATTTCAAGTTCACGGTCCGAAACTGCAATTACATTGCACCAATCTAATAAATGTTACTTCTTGACCACATACAGGTTTCTCAGGAGACATGTAAGGTGGTCTGGTATTCCCATCTCTAAGAATTTTCCAGTTTGTTGTGACCCACACAGTCAAAAGCTTTAGCGTAGTCAATGAAGCAGATTTTTTTCTGGAATTCACTTGCTTTTTTTTATTATCCAATGGACATTGGCAATTTGATCTCTGGTTCCTCTGCCTTTTCTAAACCCAGCTTGTACATCTGGAAGTTCTTGGCTCACATACTGCTGAAGCCTAGCTTGAAAGATTTTGAGCATTGCTAGCAGAGCCTGGTGGGCTGCCATCTATGGAGTTGCACAGAGTTGGACACGACTGAAGCGACTTAGTAGCAGCAGCAGCAGGTGAAATGAGAGCAACTGCATGGTAGTTGAAACATTCTTTGGCATTGCCCTTCTTGGGGATTGGAATGAAAACTGACCATTTCCAGTCCTGTGGCCACTACTGAGTTTTCCACATTTACTGGCATATTGAGTGCAGCACTTTAATGGCATCATCTTTTTAGGATTTTAGATAGCTCAGCTGGAATTCTGTTACCTCCACTAGCATTGTTCATAGTAATACTTCTTAAGGCCCACTTGACTTCACACTCCAGGATGTCTGGCTCTAGGTGAGTGACCTCATCATCATGGTTATCCGGGTCATTAGGACCTTTTCTATATAGTTCTGTGTATCTTGTCACCTCTTCTTTATCTCTTATGCTTCTATTAGGTCCTTACCACTTCTGTCCTTTATCATGCCCATTCTTGCATGAAATGTTCCCTTGGTATTTCCTGAAGAGATCGCTAGTCCTTCCCATTCTACTGTTTTCTTCAATTTCTTTGCATTGTTGATTTAAGAAGGCCTTCTTACCTCCCCTTGCTATTCTCTGGAAGTCTGTATTCAGTTGGATATACTACTCTTTCTCCTTTGCCTTTGCCTTCTCTTCTTTCGTCAGCTTTTTGTAAAGCCTCCTCAGATAACCACTTTGCTTTTTTGCATTTCTTTTTCTGTGGGATGGTTTTGGTCACTGCTTCCTGTACAATGTTATGAACCTCCATCCATAGTTCTTCAGGCACTCTGAATATCAGATCTAATCCCTTGAATCTACTTGTACTTCCACTGTATAATCATAAGGGATTTGATTTCGGTCGTACCTGAATGGCCTAGTGGTTTTCCATACTTTCCTCAATTTAAGTCTGAAGTCTGCAATAAGGTGCTCATGATCTGAGCTGGTCAGGTTCAGGTTTTGTTTTTGCTGACTACAGTACAGAGGCTCTCCATCTTCAGCTGCAGAGAATAGAATCCATCTGATTTTGGTACTGACCATCTGGTGATGTCCATGTACAGAGGCATCTCTTGGGTTGTTGGGAAAGGGTGTTTGCTAAGACCACCATGTTCTTTTGACAAAACTCTGTTAGCCTTTGCCCTGATTCATTTTGTACTCCAACACCAAACCTGCTTGTTATTCCTGGTAACTCTTGACTTTCTACTTTTACACTCCAGTCCCCTATGATGAAAATGACCTCTTTTTTGGGTGTCAGTTCTAGAAGATGTTGTAGGTCTTCATCAGTTCTGTAGCTCAGTCATGTCCGACTCTTTGAGACCCCATGGACTACAGCACAGCAGGCTTCCCTGTCCATCACCAACTCCTGGAGCTTGCTCAAACTTATGTCCATCAAGTCGGTGACACAATCCAACCATCTCATCTTCTGTCGTCCCCTTCTCCTCCCGCCTTCAATCTTTCCCACCATCAGGATCTTTTGCAATGAATCAGTTCTTCACATCAGGTGGCCAAAGTATTGGAGTTTCAGCTTCAACATCAGTCCTTCCAATGAATATTCAGGACCGATTTCCTTTAGGATGGACTGGTTGGATCTCCTTGCAGTCTAAGGGACTCTCAGGAGTCTTCTCCAACACCACAGTTCAAGTATCATTTCTTCAGTGCTCAGCATTCTTTATAGTCCAACTCTCACATCCATACATAACTACTGGAAAAAACATAGGTTTGACTAGACGGACCTTTGTTGGCAAAGTAATGTCTCTGCTTTTTAATTATGCTGTCTAGGTTGGTCACAGCTTTTCTTCTAAGTAGCAAGCATCTTTTAATTTCATGGCTGCAGTCACCTTCTGCAGTGATTTTGGAGCCCAAGAAAATAAAGTCTGTCACTATTTCCATTGTTTCCCCATCTGTTTGCCATGAAGTGATGGGACCAGATGCCATGATCTTAGTTTTTGTAGGTCTTCATCAGTTCAGTTGCTCAGTCATGTCTGATTCTGTGCGACCCCATGGATGGACTGCAGCACTCCCGGCTGTTCTTCACCATTTCCCATAGTTTGCTCAAACTCATGTCCATCTAGTCACTGATGCCATCCAACCATCTCATCCTCTGTCATCCTCTTCTTCTTTGAATGTTGAGTTTTAAGCCAACTTTTTCATTTTCCTCTTTCACTTTCATCAAGAGGTTCTTTAGTTCTTCTTCACTTTCTGCCATAAGGATGGTGTCATCTGCATATCTGAGGTTATTGATATTTCTCCCAGCAATCTTGATTGTAGCTTATGCTTCATCCAACTTGGCATTTTGCATGATGTACTCTGCATATAAACTAAATAAACAGGGTGATAATATACAGCCTTGATGTACTCCTTTCCCAATTTGGAACCAGTTCCATGTCCAGTTCTGTTGTTCCATGTCCAGTTTTAAGTTGCTTCTTGACCTGCATACAGGTTTCTCAGGAGGCAGGTAAGGTAGTCTTATATTCCCATCTCTTGAAGAATTTTCCACATTATGTTGTGATCCACACAGTCAAAGGCTTTGGCATAGTCAATAAAGCAGAAATAGATGTTTATATGGAACTCTCTTGTTTTTTTGATGATCCATTTTCAATGTTGGCAATTTGATTTCTGGTTCCTCTGTCTTTTCTAAATCTAGCTTGAACATCTGGAAGTTCACAGTTCATGTACTATTGAAGTCTGGCTTGGAGAATTTTGAGCATTACTTTGCTAGCATGTGAGATGAGTGCAGTTGTATGGTAGTTTGAATGTTCTATGGCATTGTCTTTCTTTGAAATTGGAATGAAAACTGACCTTTTTCAGTCCTGTGGCCACTGCAGAGTTTTCCAAATTTGCTGGCATATTGAGTGCAGCACTTTCACAGCATCATCTTTCAGGATTTGAAATAGCTCAACTGGAATTCCATCACCTCCACTAGCTTTGTTCGTAGTGATGCTTCCTAAGGCCCACTTGACTTCACATTCCAGGGTGTCTGGCTCTAGGTGAGTGATCACACCATCGTGGTTATCTGGGTCATGAAGATCTTTTTTGTACAGTTCTGTGTATTCTTGCTACCTCTTAATATCTTCTGCTTCTGTAAGGTCCATACCATTTCTGTCCTTTACTCTGCCTATCTTTGCATGAAATGTTCCCTTGGTATCTCTAATTTTCTTGAAGAGATCTCAGGTCTTTCTCATTCTACTGTTTTCCTCTATTTCTTTGCACTGATCACGGAGGAAGGCTTTCTTATCTCTCCTTGCTATTCTTTGGAACTCTGCATTCAGATGGGTTTATCTTTCCTTTTCTTCTTTGCCTTTAGCTTCTCTTCTTTTCTCAGCTATTTGTAAGGCCTCCTCAGACAACCATTTTGCCTTTCTGAATTTCTTTTTCTTGGGGATGGTCTTGATCACTGCCTCCTGTACAATGTCACGAACCTCTATCCATAGTTCTTCAGGCAACCTATCAGATCTAAAGCCTTGGGTCTATTTGTCACTTCTACTTTGTAATCGTAAGCTCTAGACAGTCAGCAAAAACAAGGCCTGGAGTTGACTGTGCCTCAGATCATGAACTCCTTATTGCAAAATTAAGAGTTAAATTGAAGAAAGTAGGGAAAAACCTCTAGACCATTCAGGTATGACCTAAATGAAATCCTTTATGATTATACAGTAGGTCTCTATAGAACTGGTCAACTTTAGCTTCTTCAGCATCAGCGGTTGACCATAATAGAATAAACATTATTTTCACTGGGTACATTAGATTATATGCCTTGAGAAATACCACAATAATTTTTCTTATGTATGTTTCAGTAATCATTTAAAGTAGGTTGTTTTTTAACTAGAAAGATGAGCTAGATGATTAGAGGCATACTTAATTAATTTCAACAGAATTCAAATGAAATATTTGCTTTATCGGGCTTAACAACTACAGTACCTTAGATAATGCCAGCCTTCTCCAAATTGAACAATGCCTGGATAGAATCTTGATTATAAATGTTGACAGTAGTATACAATTTAAATATTATTATATATATATGTATCTATTTAAACAATAATTTTTAAAGATGCTGCTAACGCTAACTTTTCAGATATGACTATTTTTTCATTAGCACTTAGGGAAAAACCTCAAAACTATTCCAATAAATAAAATGAAATTCATTCAAAATCAATTCTAATTAATAACCAGCATAGGTTTTGGAAGTCATTTCTTAAAGATGAATCATCAAAGACCTGAAACCACATGAGATGGTTTTAAATTAATTTTAATGGTGATGCCAACTCGATTGTTATGTCTGTGTTTCAGCAATCAATTACAGGATTTACAAGGAGACACAGATGGGTCTACGTATTTATATGATGCTCAGTGTGTCTGACTCTTTGCAACTTCAAAGACTAGCCGGCCAAGCTCCTCTGTCCATGGGGATTCTCCTGGCAAAAACAGTGGAGTGGGTTGCCATGCTCTCCTCCAGGGGATCTTCCCAACCCAGGGATCAAACCCAGGTCTCCCACATTGCAGGCGGATTCTTTACCATCTAAGCCATCAGGGAAGCCCTTTATGTTACCAAATGGTAACAAATGTATTTTTGCTATAATTCTATATCAAATATAATTCTAGCAGTTATTCTCTTAAATGTGAAGGCTTGGACACACACAAAATCTTTCAATAATAAAGAGTTTGTTTTCTTTCTTTTTTTTCCAGTCCTAAGGCAATGGCACCCCACTCCAGTACTCTTGCCTGGAAAATCCCATGGGCGGAGGAGCCCGGTAGGTGGCAGTCCATGGGGTCACGAAGAGTCAGACATGACTGAGCAACTTCACTTTCACTTTTCACTTTCATGCATTGGAGAAGGAAATGGCAACCCACTCCGGTGTTCTTGCCTGGAGAATCCCAAGGATGGGAGAGCCTGGTGGGCTGCCGTCTATGGGGTCGCACAGAGTCGGACACGACTGAAGTGACTTAGCAGCAGCAGTAGCAAGGGCTTTCTAAAACTTTGAGTCTTTTAGGATAATTAAAGCATTTTCCAGCAGGATGACTGAAAATTAGGATACTTTTAAACTAAATTTGTTGGCTGGTATTAAGTGGCAGTTATAAAAAACTCTCTATAGTTAGAATTCTAGAGTTTCCTTATTGCTTTTGGGGACTGATTAGATAATTGGAAACTACATTCTTTAAAGCAACTCAGGGCTTTAACTGAAGGGAAAAATAGTAAAGCATTTAGAGAAAAAATTTTCTCTGGTACTAAAAGCAGAAGAATGAAAGCAATTCTGTCTATATGCTCCAACATTTTCCAAGGTAGATGTAGAATTAAAATTGGTTCATCTGAAATACCTTATTTCAAAATATCATGTAAGTGGAAGAATCCATATTACTTCCAAGAACTAGCAAATCTAAATCCACAAGAGAGCATTCGGTTGATAACAACACCTTGTATACAAAAGACTATTGTGGAGTTGTAGTTCTTGTTCTTAAACTAATGCAGACTTCTAGTAATTCTATTAATAATCTGAAACACTTGCCAATATTTTTACTACACTTGTGTTCTAGTCCTCTAACTTTGAATCATAAAGCAATCTAAAAATCTAAAAAAGGAATCCATTTTCCATATTTGTAAAATTGTATTTTAGGTATAAAAAAACTTTCCTTTAAAATTTAAAGGGTAAGAGATATCATAAGCAGGAAAAAGAAAAGGTTTCTTATGTGCTTGCCTTTTTATTAGATAACTATGAAAAGGAATAGATGATTATTCTCTACATAATGAAATAAGCTAATGTATTCAGTGGCATGGGTAAATATGTTTATACTAGAGTTACCCATTTTTAAACCTTGTAGTATGAGATAACTAAGTTGGTGGATCAAACAGGACAAATTAAAAGATGTTACCTCCCTGACTGATAATAGTAACAAAGGCACATGAACTGATTCTCCTTGCAATATGTATTACTCTTCCTTGACAACTTGTCATCAAACCACTGGTAATTTTGAGTGGCAATTCAACACCAACTCACATAACAGGTGCTTAATAAAGGTGTTTGGCAATTCAACACCATAGGTTAACTGACAACTAGTGATTCTCCAAGATCACACAGGTCATGGAAACTTAGCTTCTCAGCCTTTTTCCCTTCCCTGGGTCCCTCAGGATCACCTTCAAGGCTAACAGAAATTTAGAGATACTTTCACACCACCTGCTGCCAGGACCTTAGCTGTTTGTGAATACACTACATTTCAGTAACCTTGAACCACTGGAAAGAATTAAGATGAATGTTTAACTTTTCCCATTAATAATGATAATTTTTAAGTCTGTGGTGGCTTAGTGGTAAAGAACCTGCCTGCCAATGCAAGAGACGTGGGTTCAATCCCTGGGTCGGGAAGACTCCCTGGAGAAGGAAATGGCAATCCACTCCAGTATTCTTGCCTGGGAAGTCCCACGGACAGAGGAGCCTGGCGGGCTACATCCATGGGATCACAAAAAGAGTCGGACATGACTTAGTGACTAAACAACAACAACAATAATTTCCATTAATGTTATTACAGCAGCTTACTCTACCAGAACTGTGCTAAGTATTTTATATAGCATTATCTCATCTGTTGTTCTTAGTAACAGGTACCATTTTTTTCTTCATTTTCCAAAAGGGAAACCAAGGGACAGAGATTAAAGTGCCTTCTCCAAAGTGATACAGACATCAGGGTAGTGGAACAGAATTTGAAGCACTTCAGTGCTTAAGAAATAAACTGTACCTTCTCATAACTATTGAAAATATTCCATAATAGTGTGTGTTAGCCGCTCAGTCGTGTCCAACTCTTCGTGACCCTATGGACTGGACCCCGCCAGACTCCTCTGTCCATGGGGTTTTCCAGGCAAGAATATTGGAGTGGGTTGCCATTTCCTTCTCTTTATCATTCTATAATAAAGGTAATCATCTAATTTGAGAGGTTTTATTGATAATATCAAACATGCCCAACAACCTATCAATTTTTTTCAAGTATATTCTCACTACCTTCCTCTCTTCCCTTCTAAAAGTGCTCAGACCACACATAATATCGAGTTTTTTATCTGCTCCAGAGAACTCCATACCTTATAATCTCAACATTCCCACCTGATTCTGCCACATGAAGTTCAAGATTGTTCAGTCTTGGCTCACAAACATGCTCTATTACAATACATGGCAGGTATGAACAAGAAAAAAATCCTTCTTCCCAAGTAGACAGCTGCTCTTTGTACAATGCTGCTTGGCTTGGGGAAATCACATCATAATGGCAGGGAGGGGTGAGAACTGACAAAGCACTGGGGAACTAGGGTGGTTTTGTTTTTCTTGCTCTGTCACTGACATGCGCTTACTCAACAAAACAGACACATCCCTTTAGCACTGGCACACTAGATCACCTGTGACAAACCTTTTCCATGCATGGACCAAAGCAGACATTTCAATTAGTTCACTGGACCATTCAAATGTTGAGATTAAAAGACGTTTCTGAGAGATCAACGTGGTGAAAATCAGTAAGAGACTCTTCTTCAAAAAACAACACAAGAAAAAGAAAAACCAAACAGAACCACCGTTGGGCAGGCAATAAAAAAAGGAGTCAGTACTGGTTACGGTCGTGCTGCTGTGGTGAGAGACAGGCCTCGGAGCCTTAGTGGTCTCACCCACTGCGCGGTTTCTTGCCTTGCTCACGTCAAGTCCAGTGGGCAAGGAGCCCCTCAGGGCCCCGAGGCGGGCTCACTGCTGCGCTCCACACAGGGGCACCTGGGCAGCAGTGCCCGGTGGAGGAGGGAGGAGAAGATGACACGGGGAAGCCTTTAGAGGGGGTTTACAAGCGACACGTCATTCCTGCTTACTACCAGTCAGTCATCTGCTCATACCTAACTGCCACGGAGACAGGCAGGTAGAGTCCAGCATGTGTCTATGAAGAAAGGGACACAGCAGGTAAACAGCAAGCCAGTCTCTCTGCCGAAGTCAGGGCCACCAACAGCAAGGGACCTTCCAAAGAGAGAAGAGGACCCCACCAAGAACAGTGGTCCTAGCAGAAGCTTCAAGAACCTTCTGCGTCTTACATGAAGGTAACTTTATGAATGGCAGGCGACAATCGATGCTCCCAAGCCCACCAACATACTTAAGAAACCGCTGCAAGAATCTGCTTCATTTATTCCTTCACGAGCACTTACCGAGCAGCCAGACTAGGTGCCAGAGGCCCTGCTCTGCACTGAGACTGTGGCGATACACAGAACATATCTCTAAGCACTACAGAGCTTACAGTCTCGAGGATGGAAGGGGATAGGATGCACTTGAAGGAGGAGCTGACCGAGCTCCCTGAGGAGAATGAACAGGCTAGGGCCTGGCTCAGGGCTTCACAGATACTGGCAACTGAGCCAAAGAGCTGGAATGAAACTCAGCAGGCAGTGGCCTGCGGGCTGGGATGTGAGGAAAAAGCATTTGTGGAAAAAAGGTACCCTGGGTAAAGATGGAGAAAACTAACTCCCATGTGTGAGTGAAAGTGGAAAATGAAGCTTCTATAAACTTCACTTTGCAAAAAAAAAAAAAAAAGACTTATAAGTTGCTTTTTTTAAATAAAAAAAAAAAAAGGTCTGTAGTTAATACACCAATGTTTTGGGGGCCTTTGTGAATTTTACATGCTGGCATAATAACCTTGCGTGTGTGCTAAGTTGCTTCAGTCATGTCCGATTCTTGGTGACCCCACGCACTATAGCCCACCAGGCTCCTCTGTCCATAGGATTCTCCGGGCAAGAGTACTGGAGTGGGATAGCATGCCCTTCTCCAGGGGATCTTCATGACCCAGGAATCAAACTCGAGTCTCTTACCTTTCCTGCATTGGCAAGCGGGTTCTAAATCACTAGCGCCACCTGGGAAGTTATTATACCCTTCAGCTCAGATCAGTTCAGTCGCTCAGTCATGTCCGACTCTTTGCGACCCCATGAACCACAGCACGCCAGGCCTCCCTGTCCATCACCAACTGCCAGAGTTTACCCAAACTCATGTACATTGAGTCTGTGATGCCATCCTATCATCTCACCCTCTGTCATCCCCTTCTCCTCCTGCTCTCAATCCCTCCCAGCATCAGGGTTGTTTCAAATGAGTCAGCTCTTTGCATCAGGTGGCCAAAGTATTGGAGTTTCAGCTCAGCATCAGTCCTTCCAATGAATACCCAGGACCGATCTCCTTTAGGATGAACTGGTTGGATCTCCTTGCAGTCCAAGGAACTCTCAAGAGTCTTCTCCAACACCACAGTTCAAAAGCATCAATTCTTTGGTGCTCAGCTTTCTTTATAGTCCAACTGTCACATCCATAAGTGACGACTGGAAAAACCATAGCCTTGACTAGACGGACCTCTGTCGGCAAAGTAATGTCTCTGCTTTTTAATATGCTGTCTAGGTTGGTCATAACTTTCCTTCCAAGGAGTAAGCGTCTTTTAATTTCATGGCTGCAGTCACCATCTGCAGTGATTTTAGAGCCCCAAAAATAAAGTCAGCCACTATTGCCACTGTTTCCCCATCTATTTGCCATGAAGTGATTGGGACCAGATGCCATGATCTTAGTTTTCTGAATGTTGAGCTTTAAGCCAACATTTTACTCTCCTCTTTCACTTTCATCAAGAGGCTCTTTAGTTCCTCTTCACTTTCTGCCATAAGGGTGGTGTCATCTGCATATCTGAGGTTATTGATATTTCTCCTGGCAATCTTGATTCCAGCTTGTGCTTCTTCCAGCCCAGCATTTCTCATGATGTACTCTGCATATAAGTTGAATAAGCAGGGTGACAACATACAGCCTTGACATACTCCTTTTCCTATTTGGAACCAGTCTGTTGTTCCATGTCCAGTTCTAACTGTTGCTTCCGGACCTGCATATAGGTTTCTCAAGAGGCAGGTCAGGTGGTCTGGTATTCCCATCTCTTGAAGAATGTTCCATAGTTTATTGTGATCCACACAGTCAAAGGCTTTGGCATAGTCAATAAAGCAGAAATAGATGTTTTTCTGGAACTCTCTTGCTTTTTCCATGATCCAGTGGATGTTGGCAATTTGATCTCTGGTTCCTCTGCCTTTTCTAACACCAGCTTGAACATCTGGAAGTTCATGGTTCATGTATTGCTGAAGCCTGGCTTGGAGAATTTTGAACATTACTTTACCAGCGTGTGAGATGAGTGCAACTGTGTGGTAGTTTGAGCATTCTTTGGCATTGCCTTTCTTTGGGATTGGAAAGAAAACTGACCTTTTCCAGTCCTGTGGCCACTGCTGAGTTTTCCAAATTTGCTGACATATTGAGTGCAGCACTTTCACAGCATCATCTTTTAGGATTTGAAATAGCTCAACTGGAATTCCATCACCTCCACTAGCTTTGTTCGTAGTGATGCTTTCTAAGGCCCACTTGACTTCACATTCCAGGATGTCTGGCTCTAGGTGAGTGATCACACCATCGTGATTAACTGGGTCATGAAGATCTTTTTTGTACAGTTCTTCTGTGTATTCTTGCCACCTCTTCTTGATATCTTCTGCTTCTGACAGGTCCATACCATTTCTGTCCTTTATTGAGCCCATCTTTGCCTTAAATGTTTCCTAGTATCTCTGATTTTCTTATTTTTTAATTTTTTTAATAATTTTTTTTAATTTAAAAAATTTTTAATTTTATTTTTAAACTTTACAATATTGTATTAGTTTTGCCAAATATCAAAATGAATCCGCCACAGGTATACATGTGTTCCCCATCCTGAACCCTCCTCCCTCCCCATACCTTCCCTCTGGGTCGTCCCAGTGCACCAGCCCCAAGCATCCAGTATCGTGCATCGAACCTGGACTGGCGACTCATTTCATACATGATATTATACATGTTTCAATGCCATTCTCCCAAATCTCCCCACCCTCTCCCTCTCCCAGAGTCCACAAGACTGATCTATATATCAGGGTCTCTTTTGCTGTCTCGTACACAGGGTTATTGTTACCATCTTTCTAAATTCCATATATATGTGTTAGTATACTGTATTGGTGTTTTTCTTTCTGGCTTACTTCACTCTGTATAATAGGCTCCAGTTCCATTCATCTCATTAGAACCGATTCAAATGTATTCTTTTTAATGGCTGAGTAATACTCCATTGTGTATATGTACCATAGCTTTCTTACCATTCATCTGCTGATAATCTCTAGTCTTTCTTGTTTTATTGTTTTCCTGTATTTCTTTGCATGGATCACTGAGGAAGGCTTTCTTATCTCTCCTTGCTATTCTTTGGAAGTCTGCATTCAGATGGGTATGTCTTTCCTTTTCTCCTTTGCTTTTCACTTCTCTTCTTTTCACGCTTGGCATATCTTGAAACAAGTTTGAGAAGCCTGCCAGCACACACTGCTGTGTGTAAGGTCGAGACTGAAAAGCACTATGTCCCAGTTGTTCAGTGTCTCCTCATAGCAGCCTCCCAGAAGAACTTCTTTATTGCAGAGCTTGTAAACATTTCACTTCCCCGAAGATAACTTTAAAAACCTGTTCACTGACTAGTCACTTATGGCAAGGCTTTAATGCATAGTCGCAATTTAACTTTTTAGAGTAGGATTTTCTAAATTATATTTCTCCTGGTCCTAATTTTTATGATAATTCTTTGTTTTACTTTATTGCATATTATTTAACATTTATTGAAAGCTAACTATGTGCCAGGTAATATGCTAAATACTTTGCATAAATTAATTTATTTAACACTCATTTCAGCCTGATCTGTGGCACAAAAGTCTAAGAGGCTTAGAGTGAGTGATTAAGCAGTTTGTGTAAAGGACACAGACCTAAAGGTAGGGGAGCTGGCAAGATGATCTAATTCAAGGCTAAGCACTGTATGGTTTCCAGATTATTGCATATTTTGGTATGCTGTCTCAAATAATATACAGGACAATGTAGGAGCATAAATAAGTAAATAATTAAGACGCACTGATGTTTTTAGAAAGACGCAGTGGATGGCAGGATGTCATCCTAGGGGAAAAGCTATCATATTAAAGATTCAACTTTTAAATTTAGTTTTCAGCTTTTCTTCCCATATTTGTAAGTCTCTGAGACAGAACCTCCTGTATTATTCAAAAGCTTTAATAATTAGAAAACATCAACTACATTTCATCTCTCAGGGGACTGTGAAACCAGAAAAAAAGCATTTATAGTATGTCTTCCTATGACCATGTCTCTTTGAAGAATTCAAAAAGCATAAGATGTGGTCTTTGCTCTTAAGGGTTAAAACCAAGTCAGGAAGTAATATTTGTTCCATAAAATAACTGGGTAACAAGTAAGTGCTAAACTGTAACACAGTCCCTAAGTTTGAGAACAGTTCAGAAAAGGAAGAGCTAAATGTCAGATGCAATTTGCCAGCAAAGCATTCTTGGGGCAGGAGATATTTAAATTCTAAAGGGACAAAATAATGTCTATTTTGAAGATGCTATGTATTAATAAGAACTTTCAGTAACTGTAAAGCATGGGAACGATAAAGAATAAAACTGCTCTGTTACAATTTATAAGATTCTTCTGATTAAAAATTCACAGTAACATCAATGACCTCCGTATGTCAGTCTACCCACTGAAATATCAAGAGCATTCTGTATATATTATGTATTCATGTGACAAGCTACTTGTGTTTCAAGAGTTAAGTCAGACAGAAAATTTCCAATATGGATGATAGCAGCCTAGAATCACAGCTAGAATTTCCACTGTCAGATAAGGACCACATAGCTAATATTTCATAATTCCGCACTCTACCAGAACATGAGAGGAGGGGAAACGTGATTCTCACTTGGCTGAGCAGGCATACTAAACAAGAAGGTAAAGCTTCATGAATGTCAGTTCAAGCCTTCCTACTGGTGACATTAAAAAACTATCTTCTATCAAAATCTTAACCCACATCTTACTGATCAAGCGTCCTGCAGACGAGGAACCAACACAGACCTCATTTTCACAGTTCAGTGCTTGAGCCATTAAGGTGAGCACCACAGAAGGACCTCTTCAGTTACAGCAGTCCTGGTCTGGCCTTCTTCTCCTTAAATACATTTTAATAGCAAGAATAATTTGGATCACATGCATCTCTAAGTCTTACAAGGGTTTATAACTAACACCCACATAAAAATGAGCATAACAAATCTGACCTTGATTTTTATCAAAAGTGTATACTCCTGCTCACAATCAAGAATATATTTAAATGCTTCTCATACAGAAGGAGAAAAACCTATGGGTTTTGAAAATGAGATCTTTAAATAAATATAAACTATCCCACCCCTTCCACTGCAACCAGCAATGCTCTGAGGCACTTAGACTCACCATCTCTTTTTAAATTAAATTACAGGCTCCTTACTACCGACTACCAGTCGGTAAAGAATCGGCCTGCAATGCAGGAGACCTGGGTTCCATCCCTGGGTCAGGAAGAGTCCCCTTGAGAAAGAAATGGCAACCCACTCCAGTATTCTTGCCTGGAGAATCCCATGGACAGAGGAGCCTGGTGGGCGACAGTCCATGGGGTCAGAGAGTCTAACATGACTTAGCTACTAAACCACCACAGGCTCTTTATGAGTAGAAAATGTATCTTTCTGCTTCTTTACATAGTAGCACCAGTTGCCTACTGAACAACACATTTGCTGCAAGAGACACTGGCTACTAAATGTAAGAAAGAGCAGGGAAAAGAAACATGCTCGTGATCCCCAACAGTGTCCAACAGTCTTACCTCTATCCCCAAATAGTTACCCACATGGCCTCTTTCCTAGGGGCCTAGAGGAGAAGAAATATGCTTTATCCCCATCCCATCTGCCAATTATTACCAGCATGGCCTGAGGAACCAAATGCTAAGATGATGATAAACAGCTTCCAGGAATGTGGAATAACAAGGCATCCTCCATCAGTTACAGGCAGCCCCAAAAAGGAAGAGAGGAGCAGCCCGAGATATGGGTTCAAGCATACCCCTTGTCTCTGCCCCTTTGGTTGCTCAGAGGGTGCTGGTTCTCATGGTGTTTGGGGAACGAGGCAAGGGGTGAGAGGGACGATGAGGAGCCAGCCCTCGCCTCTTTTTTTTTTAAGAAGACCCTCTCGTGTGGCGCGGGGGAAGAATTAAAGAGTGCAAGTGCTGTCGTGAGCATTAGGGTGAAAGCCAACCTCCCCCACCCACCCTCCCCTCCTATGGCCGGGTCTTTGGAAACTGTCAGGTAGCAGTTCCTGCCACGGGGTTACGGGGCATCTATCGTGACAGCGGGCTTGGCCTGTAATTAAATCGTTCCTGCTTTGTCATCATTTCTTGTCTGACTGCATCACCATTAGAGCTGCCTAAAGCACCAGGACTTGACAGTCATTTGGACAAGCCTTGCAAATATGCAAGAATCCAGACTGGAAAACAACCCTGTTCACTCAGAAGTGTGTTCCTAAAACGCAGGATTTACTCCACATAGATAATCCACTGTTTTCCGTGGCAGGCACGGGCCAAACAAAGGCAAGGGAGACTGTGGTGTACAGCCAAAACACTCGGGCCTCACTTCCGCCAGGGGATGGACCCGTCCCCTCCAGGCTTAGACACAGAGGGCACTGTGGAGCCAGTCCCAGAGCCCTGTTAGACGAGGAGGCTCTTTGTATTTACAGATTCCCCCTTTTTACTTACTTCAGATCAGTAACTAGGTCTCTGCTGGCACAAGGTGAAATAAAATCAAACACAGAGGTATAAACTGCAGCCTGCCACAGGAGGCAGGGGTGACTGCCCGGAGAGGCACGTATGTACAATTTATAAAACCACGTCCTGGGTCAGCAGCTGAGGACGACAAACCCACCGAGCCCTCGCCAGGGTCTCCCGCTCGGGTTCCCGGGAGGCTAGTCTGCTCCGCACAGACTGCTTCGGCAGGGGGCTCTGCTCTAAGCCAGCATCTCCACTTCTCTTTAGGTCCCTGGCTGGAGTCCTAGTCCCCCGTCAAAATCCTGCTCACCTATGATCTCCTTGGGGAATCTTTTAATAATATCTCCATCCTCCCACTCTCTGCTTCACAAAGCTGATCATTCCCTCTCTGCAGCATCTCTGGTACCTGGCACATTGCTCCTGATTCCATCTAACACACAGGGTAGCAGGCATGTGTTTACACATCTGCCTTCCAGAACAGTCGGCGAGACCTTGAGGGCTAAGTTAATACATTGTTTTTTAATTCCATTCCTAGCACCCGGCATCCTGCTTGACTTGTGGTGGCTGTTAAACATTTCTTTGATAAATTAACAGGAGAAAAAGTGTCTCGATTCACAACAGCATTTGTTTTCTTCCCTCTTACAAAATTCTTGTTATAAATATCTTCTTTAATCATAAAAAAAAAAACTTCTCTCATTAGCTCTATTTTCTTAAGTCACTAATGCAAACCATCTTTTTTCATCTAATTCATATTAAATTAAAAGGAGAGAAAAAAGTACATGCGTGTATTATTATGACAGGTATACTGGGTTTTTTTGTTTGTTTGTTTCATTTCTTAGATAAGGGTCTGCACCTGATATCATACCAATAAATAAAGTAGTTAAATCAGGTGAGCATCCTCATCATTGAACAGAGTAGGAATTAGAGGTGGAATTCCTAAGAACTGTGTTGCATATATCTTGTTATCATTGCACATTTCTTTCCTGCATTTCATATTTTGTGCTTTTTCTTATATGACAGAACACTGAGATGTCTGCTCCACCTTAAGACTCTTCAAGAGTTCTCATGATTACAAACAATTTCTTACCATAAGACCAAATTTCCATTATATATATATATATATATTTATAAATAGAATCTGTTTTCATCATTTATACCACTGCATCAGACCTGCGAAAAACATCTTTAAAGTGTGTACATACTTGAATTTTATAATTATCATATGACTATAAATTATGTCTCCTTTCAATTAGGATAATTTTTTTTTCTTGAAACGATGGCATTTGATGAATGACCTTGCATTTTGTACATTTCAGTTAGATATATAATTGTGAATCTTTCATCTTCTATATTATGATAGAGAATTACGTTGATGGTACTATATTTGTATCTTCAGGGTTATGGAAAATGATAACAGCAATCAATAAAGCTAATGAAATTGTATATAGTCACAGATTATTTGGTACAATTAATGATTTAGGAGCCTGGGTGGTCCCAGAAGACCTAAATTCCAATGATGTTGTCCTGAACCTTTATTTTAATCATAATACCAATCACCAAATGGAACAGCCAAGCTGCTAACAGAGCTTCTCAGGATACAGTCTGGATTATATAGAGCTAATGAATAGAAATCTATGTTTTCACTGTTCTTAAACCATATGGCAAGAAATTTTTTTCAAAGTTACATGTTTCAGGGAAACAGTCCAGTGAAGCAAAGAGAAGAGCTTAGGTCAGGATATTTGAGCAAAGATTTTAAAGGTTCACAGGAAAACAACAGTCTGACTGTAAAGCTTTAGTTACAAATCACTAGCTCTGATCAAAGTAACTGAAGAAATAAAATAATTATGGCAAACATTTTTATCAATTAGTTAACCGACAAAAACACCAAAATCTTTAAAACATAAATCCTCTTATATTTAAAACCACCTTTGGATGTGCACACCTCACAATTGTATGTAAGAGTTTATTGCAGAGTTCCTCTTTCTTTGTTGAATCACAGGGTGTGGGAAATAGTCCAGCTTTGTTTGGCTTGACAAACACAGAACACTCAGAGGAACTGAAGAGCCAGTCCCGCTGATGTCACCTCTTCCTTCACAACCATTTCAAACTCATATAAAACAGTGTGTCTGTCCTTCCTCTGTAGAGTCAGATGCTGAAGGCCACTGAACTTTCATGCAGTCATAACTCAGGTAGAAAAATAATCCTAACTCCAACTATTAACTTACCTTGAAGAACTTCCATGGGCAGAACAGTCCAGGCATTTTCCAGGTAGGAAATATAAATATAGCGAGCTGTATTACAGGCCAGACCAATGTACAGAACCCTAAAAAAAAAAAAAAGAAAAATGAGTCACTAGTAGAAATACAAAACATGCAAACATCAACTCCTTTTCCCCCTGCCCAGAATATCCCTGATCCAACAGATGGCTTTCCAAATTCAGGAGTGGAGAAACTAAAGGACAATTAAATGCAACCATGAACTCTTAGGAATAAGAAGACTGCTTCTAACATATCTGCTCTCAGCCTTTTCAAAATGCTTGTTAATATAAAAGCAAACGTCGCCCTTCCTGAAACTTAATTAGTCACAGAGATGATGCTTTTTTAAGATAGTCTGGGCACACTGCCATCTGTAATGACATTGCTGGCTTCCTTCCAGGTGGCTGTAGGGTAAATATGCCTAGGATTGTAACTACCTCACTATGATGGGGAAGGACAGGATAAAAATGAGAACGTATGAACATGTGGCCTCACTTGCAATACACAAGACACCGAGTAGCTTCACAAGGAGATTCTCAAGGTCATTGAAAACTATCCTCCAATGATGAATAATAAACTACTTGGAAATCAAATACTTTTTTCCTATGAGTTCAATTGATACAAGTTCATTATTTTTAAAAAATCCATGATATCGCATGCTTATGAAATTGATAAATGTATATCAGCCTCTAGCTTTCACCCTCACAATCACCGCCACCAAACACAATGAACAAAAGCCTCAAGTGGTGAATCCAAGCACAAGTTTCCGATCCCTCTCTTCTGAGCCAGTTGGGCTGGTTTAGACGCAAACGGTGGCTTCTTCTCTCTACAGAATACAGCCTGGGGGGTTTCCTTCTCTTGGTTGTTTTCCATTTCTTGGGTAATTTCCAAGCTTAATACTTTTCTTGTTTTCTAAATCCAAGTGAATGAAAAGTAGAAGGTAAAAGAAGGAAACCAATCTGACGGTCAGCAGTTATTTTCCTAATTTTGCTCGACTGTGTTTTTATACCAAAATCATTCCTATAAACAATGTTCTCTTTTTCCAACACTGGATTAAGGAAAGGAAATGCTCGGAGCTATCCAGCTGGCGTTAACGGCAAATATGTGCAGAAGATGGGGGAAGGCAACAAAAGGGCTGAGGTGGTGGCAGGGGCTAGGAAACGGGTATCAGGCACGATTTGGGAGATCTTCAACAGTGAACTGGCCGGGTTATCATAACCTTTGGATTCTGTGTTCTTCTTATTTGTATGCTTTGAGGGAAAAAGTATGTTTCAAACCTGTTTGATAAAAAGTCAGCCGAGCAAACTTGCTATAAATCCGTCAACCAGGGCCCTTCTGCTAGGAAATAACAAAAAATCCACAGGCGATTAAAATGTAAAGTGCACTATACAAAAAACAAGGTACACAAATGTTTCCTTCCAGGTTCTAAGGCAGCCCTGATGTGGACATCAGCTTCACCTCACTCACGCTCAGCAAACATGCTCTATAAAGGGCCATACAGTAAACACGCTTCCAGATCTTCTGCAACTACTCAACTCTGCCTTTGTGGCGTGAAAGCAACCATAGACAAAACGTAAATGAATGAGCATGGATGGCTGTGTTCCAGTACAGATTAAATTAGGAACACTGAAATTTAAATTTCATGTCATTTTCATGTATTGCAAAATAGAGGTTTTTTTTTTTTTTTCAACCATCTGAAAGGGTAGAAACAATTCTTAGTTCCTGGACCCTACCAAATAGGCAGCAGGCCAGATCTGGCCCCTGGGTCACAGCTAGCCAACCTCTGACCTAGCTCATTAGTTCTGATTAACTTTGTACATCAGAGCTACTTGGGCAGGTGTTAACAACTACAGACGTCAAGGCCCATACCACTCTCAATTAGGCTGAACTCAGGCTCTGTGCTTTTAAAAGCTCCCCAGGTTATTCAGATACTGAGCCAAAGATGGAGAACCACTGATCTAGCCCTTTCCAGGCAGCTCCCAGTAATTCTTGCCCATAATCCCATCATGAAATATTGGGCAATACATCTTCCTCGTGTTCTTATTGCCTGTGCTTGGTAACTTGCTTCAGTTCTGACTCTTTGTGACCCCATGGACTGTAGCCCACCAGGCTCCTCTGTGCATGGGATTCTCCAGGCAAGGATCCTGGAGTGGGCTGCCATTTCCTTCTCCAGGGGATCTTTCTGACCCAGGGATTGAACCTGTGTCTCTTATGTCATATTGCCTGTCCTGAAGCTTTCTTTTGAGCCCACTTTTGAATCAGTTACCACGACAACCACTATTCAATCCAGGCCACGGTCCATAGATCTTGGCTCCAAGTAACCCAGAATTGACTGGCCCAGTTTGAAAGGCAGACTGTGCTATACTTCAAACCTCTGCCCATGTGGAATTCAGTCGAATCTGTAACTTTTGGGAGCCTTAGGTCTCAGATTACCACCAACAAACCCAGGGGATACAAGTTGATACATCCTTCTTTTCCACACTGCTAATCTCATAACTGATAGTCCTTCAGGACCAAACATGTGCCTTAAAGGAAAAACACAAAGTAAGTATCCAGGGCAAGTTACTTCATGTCTCAGAGACTCAGTTTCCTCATATATCAAGTAGACAGTAACATCAGCTTTGCAGGCTCATTGTGATCATTACAACACAGTGAGTTGCCCATGATAAGCACTCAGTAAAAGGTGTTATTATTACTAGTCTTATTAAAGAATAGTATCCAAGTATCTATTTTTCTGATAAAACTTTGATCCCAGAATTCCAAAAGAGAGTGTGGAGCTTTCCTTCCTTACCAACCATTCTGGGGAAGCCAATGGCTTCAAAAAATCATCAAAGGTAAAAGGATAAGCAGAAAGGAAGATGGCATTTTGGTCTATGAAAAGAGAAAGTAATAGATACATATTTATTGAATAATCAGTGAAAAGTACTGCAGCAAGCTAAGAATCTCTCTACTATCTGAATGGGATATTTAAACTGAGACATTATTCACTGACTTTTGTGCTGATTGTGTCATCTCTAAAATGCATATGTTGAAATTCTAAGTTCTAAACCCTAGGATCTCAGAGTATGGATATGAAAGAAGGACCTTTAAAGAGGTAATTAAGGTAAGATGATGTAACATCAGTTCAGTCTCTCAGTCGTGTCCGACTCTTTGCAACCCCACAGACTGCAGCACACCAGGCTTCCCTGTCCATCACCAACTCCCAGAGCTTGCTCAAACCCATGTCCATTGAGTCGGTGATGCCATCCAACCATTTCATTCTCTGTTGTCCCCTTCTCCTCCCTCCCTCAATCTTTCCTAGCATCAGGGTCTTTTCAAATGAGTCAGTTCTTCACATCAAGTGGCCAGAGTATTGGAGTTTCAGCTTCAGCATCAGTCCTTCCAATGAATACTCAGGACTGACAGATCTCCTTTAGGACTGACTGGTTGGATCTCCTTGCAATCCAAGGGACTCTCAGGAGTCTTCTCCAACACCACAGTTCAAAAGCATCAATTCTTCTGCGCTCAGCTTTCTTCACAGTCAAACTCTCACATCCGTACATGACCACTGGAAAAACCATAGCCTTGACTAGACGGACCTTTGTTGGCAAAGTAATGTCTCTGCTTTTTAATTATGCTGTCTAGGTCGGTCATAACTTTTCTTCCAAGTAGCAAGCGTCTCTTAATCTCATGGCTGCAGTCACTGTCTGCAGTGATTTTAGAGCCCCCGAAAATAAAGTCTGTCACTGTTTCCATTGTTTCCCCATCTATTTGCCAGGAAGTGATGTAACATGGGTGGGCCCTAATCCCACGTGACTGGTGACCTGATAAGATAGGGTAGCGACAGACACAGAGGAGGGACCAGGTGAGGACAGTGGAAGGCCAGCCAGGGAAAGAAGTCCTCAGAAGACATGCATCCTGCCAGCACTGTGGCCTGGGACTTTCAGCTTCCAGAACTGTGAGGAAATAACACTTCTGCTTTGTGGGGTGACAGCTCTAGCCAATGAATACATGCACACTCGTGGAATTAAGACTTGCTAATAAAAAGGAATTTACAATATGTTTTACTAAATCATCTTCTGGACCATCAAATTCATTATACCGCATAGAGAGCACACGTTTGAGGTCCAGAACTTTTCCTGGGCACTAAGAGGTCTGGAAATACAGAAGAGTCTGAAAAAGGCCTCTCAGTGAAATATGGAGACCTACCAAGCACCTATAGTGAAACAGCTCAGAAACAATATCAGTGCTTTCCTGTTTCACAGCTGGAAGTCGGTAAGTATAAAAGTAGACAAGAAATAAAGACAGTTTTAGAACTGGTGGCATAGATAAATTAACCGTAAAGAACGCAGTTGGTAAGGTGCAGATGATTCAGCAGAAAATGCCACACCATGGAAAACTCAAATCACACGTCAAACTCCTTGATTTGATACTTGAGCAAAATATAACGGTGGGAGAAAAGTACTCTCGAGATTCTAATTTCTTACAAAACTACAACCCACAGTATTAACAAGATAAGTTGATTGGTGATTATCTTATAATAAAACGGGTACTTTTTTTTTCCCCCAGAAAGACAGTATTCAAGATACAGATATAATTAATTGTGAGTCATCCTGCAATTCCTAACACAGTTTGGGTTAATTATGATGCCCTACTTTTGTAGTTCAAACCATCTATAACATGGCTGAATGCCCCCTGAGAACATTTCTAAACCACAGAGAACATGAACTTTGCTCAATAAACATTAACGAGGTAACACTCTGTGCTATACACTATGCTGGACTAAAGGGGAATTTTAAAAAATGAAGTGAAATTGGGATTTCCCTAGTGATCCAGGACTAACACTCCACGCTCGCAACTCAGGGAGCCCAAGTTCAATCCCTGGTCAGGAAACTAGGTCCCCTGTTGCTGCGATGAAAGGGTCCTACATGCTGCAACAAAGGTCGATGGTCCTTCATGCCATTACTAAGGCCCAGCGCAGATGAATAAATGAGCAAAAATAAACATTTAAAAAATGTTTCTTAAAAAATGGAGAAATCCTCCACGCCTTCAAGTAACTTAGTCTAGTGGGGAGACAGACACAGAAGCAAGTTAAGTTAAATACAATACTCCAGGAGGTCTGTGACAAAGGAGACATTCCAAGACATCTGCTGCTGCTGCTGCTAAGTCGCTTCAGTCATGTCTGACTCTGTGCAACCCCATAGATGGCAGCCCACCAGGCTCCCTCGTCCCTGGGATTCTCCAGGCAAGAACACTGGAGTGGGTTGCCATTGCCTTCTCCAACGCATGAAAGTGAAAAGTGAAAGCGAAGCCGCTCAGTCATGCCTGACTCTTAGCGACCCCATGGACTGCAGCCTACCAGGCTCCTCCATCCATGGGATTTTCCAGGCAAGAGTACTGGAGTGGGGTGCCATCACCTTCTCCACAAGGCACCCGGGTTAGAAGCAAATGGACAAAGAGGGAGGGCTGAGCATCACAGGCAGAGGGAAGAGTAGAAGGTTAACCATGAGACCTCAAGCATGTATATGTAGATAGGGTGTTTGAAAGATATAAGAAGGATCAAAGTCTCAGGATTTATGAAGAGATGAGTGAACCTCTCCAGTCCAGATCCACTCTGAAAATTATCCTCTGTTCCAGAGACAATACAGGTTATGAGCAGCAGAGAAAGACTGAAGAAGGATTATACTACAATGCTCTCAAACGAATGAGACAAAAGAGCAATACCACAGGGAGAGAACCCATTCTCAGCTGAATGAGTAACTGGCAGCAAGCATGTTGCCAAGCCTCTAAGGGACAAACAGAAAAGTTTCTCATAAAAGAAAAACCATGGGAGGGGACTTTCCTGTTGGTCTAGTGGTTAAGAGTCTACCTGCCAATGCAGAGGACACAGGTTTGATCCCTGGTCCAGGAAGACCCCACATGCCGTGGAGCAACTGAGCCCATGCACCACAGTTACTGAGCCCACACACTCTAGAGCCTGTGCTCCGCAACAAGAGAAGCTGCTACAATGAGAAGCCTGCGCACTGCAACTAGAGACAGCCCAAGTGCAGCAATAAAGACCCAGCGCAACCAAAAAGAAAAGTGTTTTTTGTTTTTTTTTTAAATTTTAAAAAACACTGGATGAAAACAAAATACCCTGGGTAAAGATGTTTTTTATCAACCAGACATGAGGTATTTGCAGATGGTGACTGAACATGCGCTCAACCTGTGGTTCAAGTCCTTCCACAAAGACACAGTATTCCCACGCACACAAGTGTTGCTCCAGGACTGGAACAAACCAAGATTCAGAAAGTAACATTGTGGCAGGTCACAGAGCACTATGCAATGTCCTCAGCTACACCTGGCTGGAGCTTCACAGGAATACCAACTGCTAATGGGGAAGAAGCGGTCCTAAGTACCAGACGCTTGGAGTACTGTCTGCGGTTTGCCTCAGGCCTGAGTCAGCTTAGGTTTGCTGAAGGGTGAACAGTACATGGGCTCACCTTTTAGGCTGGGTTCCGTTATTCCCGGGTCGTTCTTTTCTGGTCTATATAAACTTGTCAGAAAAACAAACAAGCAAATTCCTTCAGACACCATTACAGATGTCTTTCTAGAGCAGGCAGACACCAGCTGCTAATTAAAGTCAGCATTCAGTGTAAACAGTGAATGAAGAATGAAGCTTATTTCCAGTGTAATTACCAGTTCATACTGACAACCTTATAGTAAGATGATGTTCCCGACTGTCAGCTCTAAAAGGTAGGAAAACATATACAGACTTTTTAGAAGACAACTAAAATAGAAGATTTAAGCCCCGAAGAGTTAAATTTTAGCTAGAGAATTCCTGTTTCCTCATATCCACCCCCCTCCTCCCATCCAGCCTCCACGAGGGACCCTCACTGTGGGTGTGCTCAGAGGGGTTCTCTGCCCCGTCTAGTAGAAAGGGGTTCACTGTCACCGTCTGCAGCCTCTTGTCCTGCCTCCCCTTTCTTGTCCCATACCCAGGGCTGGCTGGCTTGAGTGGACCCTGGCTGGCATTCCTGGGAATTCCCACCTGAGCTCCCGTCATGGGCAGTTCTCATGCTACAGTGGTAGCAAACACAACCAGACAGGCCGTGGAGGTGTGGCCGAGAGGCAGGGGCCCAGCAACGTGCGGCAGCAGCGGCCACGCCCACGCCCGGCGCTCGCCCAGCAGCGGCGAGCCGCTGACACACCACCGCTTCCTGCTTCCAAGACACGACCTTGGGGGCTAGTATCTCTGACTGTGAGAGTCTGATCCTTGAAAGGGCTGATCTCTTCTAAGGAACCTTCTCAAATGTCCCCAGGGGTAACTGATCCCCTCTCGCCCTGTTCTTCTGTTAGACTCTGTTTCCATCGAGTGCTCGTCACAGCCTACACGTGCTGCACACAGATGACTGAGCGTTCCTGGGAGGCGAGGACTGGGTCTGGGTCACCTTGTTCTCAAAAGGAGCCCCTCTGCTCACGCGCTCTGTGAATCATAGTAACTTAATAAAACCGATGTAGATGGGTAACACCTGAGGACAAAAACCAGCACTATTCTCAGGAAAACAGTATTTCAGGATGCGACGCTCTCATTTTGGATGGCATAATTTTTTATCATACGGGACACACCCATTCACTGGGGGATGTTTAGGATCCTGGCGCTTGGGCACTAAATGTCAATCTCTGGAAAAACTAAAATGCTCTCCCCTCCACCCCTGACACACATACACTTCTAAACCTCCTTTTGGGAACTATTAGAAAGATCTCTCTGAAACAAAGGCCTCCTGGTCACTGTGTTATAATGCTGAGTGTGTGTCTCCATATTCAAGTTATATCAGTACATAAAAAAATCTGCAAGACACAGACACTAAAACATGACCGATGGTTATCTTAGAGATTTGTGATAATAGATCATTCACTGTCTAAGGAGTGCATTTCTGTAGATTAGAGTCTGTATAGTGGGTTATGTACTTTTTGATAATCATATAAAAATTAAGATTTAAAAGATGGGAAAAACTATACAATTAGGCATAGGAAAGCAACCATTAAAAACCTAGGTTAAAATAATAGAAAGACTAGTAGAATTCCATATTCAGACGGTCTTAAAAGTATCTTTACATCTGTGTTCTACACTAAAGAAACCAAAACCAATGGAAATCATAAACCCCAATAACAGAATCGTTTTCAAGGAAAAGATTTCACCCTACATTCAAAGATTAGCAAATGTTTTTATATTTTTGTGTTTTAAAATGCTTAACTTGTGAATATATCACATTTCATCAATAATCCACCAGCCACTAACCATCTGGATCTGATGCTGTCACCTAAAGCAAGCTAAAAGTCACTCAGTTCAGTCGCTCAGTCATGTCCAACTCTTTGTGACCCCATGGACCACAGCACGCCAGGCCTCCCTGTCCATCACCAACTCCTGGAGTTTACTCAGACTCATGTCCATTGAGTCGGTGATGCCATCCAACCATTTCATCCTCTGGCGTCCCCTTCTACTCCCACCTTCAATCTTTCCCAGCATCAAGGTCTTTTCAAATGAGTCAGTTCTTCACATCAGGTGGCCAAAGTATTGGAGTTTCAGCTTCAGCATCAGTCCTTCCAATGAATATTCAGGGCTTATTTCCTTTAGGATGGACTGGTTGGATCTCCTTGCTGTCCAAGGGACTCTCAAGAGTTCCCCAACACCACAGTTCAAAAGCATCAATTCTTCAGCACTCAGCTCTCTTCACAGTCCAACTCTCACATCCATACATGACCACTGGAAAAACCATAGCTTTGACTAGATGGATCTGTGTTGGCCAAGTAATGTCTCTGCTTTTTAATATGCTGTCTAGGTTGGTCATTACTTTTCTTCCAAGGAGCAGCATCTTTTAATTTTATGGCTGCAGTCACCATCTGAAGTGATTTTGGAGCCAAAAAAAAAATGAAGCCAGCCACTGTTTCCATTGTTTACCCTTCTATTTGCCATGAAGTGATGGGACTGGATGCCATGATCTTAGTTTTCTGAATTGAGTTGAGCTTTAAGCCAACTTTTTCACTCTCCTCTTTCACTTTCATCAAGAGGCTCTTTAGTTCTTCTTCACTTTCTGCCGTAACAGTCATCTGCATATCTGAGGTTATTGATATTTCTCCCAGCAATCTTGATTCCAGCTTGTGCTTCATCCAGCCCAGCGTTTCTCATGATGTACTCTGCACAGAACTAAAATAAGCAGGGTGACAATATATAGCCTTGACATACTCCTTTCCCGATTTGGAACCAGTCTGTTGTTTCATGTCCAGTTCTAACTGTTGCTTCCTGACCTGCATACAAATTTCTGAAGAGCAGGTCAGGTGGTCTGGTATTCCCACCACCAATTTAAGAATTTTCCACAGTTTGTTGTGATCCACACAGTCTAAGGCTTTGGCATAGTCAATAAAGCAGAAGTAGATGTTTTTATGGAACTCTCTTGCTTTTTCAATGATCCAGTGGATCATTGAATTTGATCTCTGGTTCCTCTGCCTTTTCTAAATCCAGCTTAAACATCCAGAAGTTCATGGTTCATATACTGTTGAAGCCTGGCTTGGAGAATTTTGAGCATTACTTTGGTCTCTGGTTCCTTTGCCTTTTCTAAATCCAGCTTAAACATCCAGAAGTTCATGGTTCATGTACTGTTGAAGCCTGGCTTGGAGAATGTATAATAGGCTCCAGTTTCATCCACCTCATTAGAACTGATTCACATGTATTCTTTTTAATGGCTGAGTAATACTCCATTGTGTATATGTACCACAGCTTTCTTATCCATTCATCTGCTGATGGACAACTAGGTTGCTTCCATGTCCTGGCTATTATAAACAGTGCTGCGATGAACAATGGGGTACACGTGTCTCTTTCCCTTCTGGTTTCCTCAGTGTGTATGCCCAGCAATGGGATTGCTGGATCATAAGGCAGTTCTATTTCCAGTTTTTTAAGGAATCTCCACACTGTTCTCCATAGTGGCTGTACTAGTTTGCATTCCCACCAACAGTGTAAGAGGGTTCCCTTTTCTCCACACCCTCTCCAGCATTTATTATTTGTAGACTTTTGGATCGCAGCCATTCTGACTGGTGTGAAATGGTACCTCATAGTGGTTTTGATTTGTATTTCATATTCTAACACCATACACAAAAATAAACTCAAAATGGATTAAAGATCTAAACATAAGACCAGAAACTATAAAACTCCTAGAGGAGAACATAGGCAAAACACTCTCTGACATACATCACAGCAGGATCCTCTATGACCCACCTCCCAGAATATTGGAAATAAAAGCAAAAATAAACAAATGGGACCTAATTAACCTTAAAAGCTTCTGCAAATCAAAGGAAACTATTAGCAAGGTGAAAAGACAGCCTTCAGAATGGGAGAAAATAATAGCAAATGAAGCAACCGACAAACAACTAATCTCAAAAATATACAAGCAACTCCTACAGCTCAACTCCAGAAAAATAAACGACCCAATCAAAAAATGGGCCAAAGAACTAAATAGACATTTCTCCAAAGAAGACATACAGATGGCTAACAAACACATGAAAAGATGCTCAACATCACTCATTATCTATTGTTTTCCTTATTTCTTTGCATTGATCACTGAGGAAGGCTTTCTTATCTCTCCTTGCTATTCTTTGGAACTGCTGAATAGCAAATACAGCATTCTAATCCTCACGTCAGAGGAAGAGAGTTACATACACATGTGTGCACTTACACATGAAGAGAATATCTCTAGAAGAAGATGCTAGCCCTCATGTCACTAAGGGGCTCCGGGGGACAGGGTAGGGGGGCTGAGGGGCTGTCCCAAGGGTGGGAGAGACAGACTTTACTGGTTATCTTTCAGTGCTCTCGTGTATGTGTGTGCTCAGTCATTCAATCAAGTCTGACTCTTTGCAATTGCATGGACTGTAGCCCACCAGGCTTCTCTGTCCATGGGATTTTCCAAGCAAGAATACTGGAGTGGGTTGCTATTTCCTTCCCCAGGGGATCTTCCTGACCCAGGGATCAAACCTGCATCTCTGTGTCTCCTGCACTGGCAGGCAGATTCTTCACCACTAGCACCACCTGGGAAACGCCTTGTGTATATCTACTTTCTCAAAGAATAGGGATCAATTATGTTTCATGTAGCTGTAAGCAGACACAGTAAGTGATGTATGATGTCTGACCCAGGGCTCTCCTACCAGAAGGAATAATTATCTAGATTCCTATTTTGGTTTAAAAACAATACAACGTCCTGGAAGAATGGATCCATGTGTATGTACAGCTGAGTGCCTTCACTGTTCACCTGATACCATCATAAGATTGTTAATCGGCTGTACTTCAACAGAAAATCAAACGCTTAAATGAAAAAACAATACAACCTCCTAACTTAATTAATTAAGTCAAATAGTCATACAAATAGTTAAGAAAGGCACATGAAATACTCAGTATTGCCATGATTGGTTCCTTCTGGACAAAGAAAATTGGTATTCTGTAGAGATAAACTTAAGAAAGTATTCATTTGCCTCAAGAGCCACCTGGATCATCTGAAAGTATTATATGTAATACAATAGGGAACTCGGAATCAAAACTGCTAACGAAAAAGTTTCTATTATAAAGCTTCTTTTTTCAGTAGCCTTTATGACACAGTGCTCTGCCTAGCTCTCTGTCCTCTAGCCGCATGAATTCCCAAGGGACCCACTGGGCCACTGTCCCCACCCATTCCTACCTGTGCCCTGATGTCCCACTCCTCCTCCAGAGCTCATTCAGCTCCTTACATGTGATCACAGTATCATGTGCTTCTCCTCATAACCCTTTTCTGAGTTGTAACTGTACACTGACAACTTGACTGTATGCTCCATGCAGGGTGATGTCTATTTAATATTATGTTGATGTAGATTTATCCACTCTGCTTGACACATAGTACACACTCAACAAATACTCATGGACTAGTGGGAAAATATCAATACTTTAAATAGAACATTACACAACAAATATTTATTGAACATAATCTGTGCTAAGTGCCAGGTGTAGGGCAGTGAACAAGGTATAAATGTAAACTCTGCACAAACTATCCTTCTAATTGTATGTATATGTAGGCACCTACTGGGCTTCTCTGCTGGGCTCAGCTGGTAAAGAATCCACCTGCAATGCAGGAGACCTGGGTTCGATCCCTGGTTTGGGAAGATCCCCTGCAGAAGGGAATGGCTATCCACTCCAGTATTCTTGTCTGTAGAATTCCAAGGACAGAGGAGCCTGGCAGGCCACAGTCTTTAGGGCTGCAAAAGAGTATGTCTGACTCTTTTGCAACACACAGGCACCCATTATATTGGTAATTATATATGCATACTTGTAATTATATACATATGTATAATATAATAAGATACTTGATCATGGTATAGGAATAAGTGATGGGTATGTGGGTTTTCCAAGTGGTGCCAGTGGTAGAGAATCTGCCTACCAATTCAGGAGATCCAAGAGACATGGGTTCTATCCCTGGGTCTGGAAGATCTCCTGGAAAAGGAAGGCAACCTACTCCAGTATTCTTGCCTGCAAAATCCCATGGGCAGAGGAGCCTGGTGGGCTACAGTCTATGGGGTCGCAAAGACTCAGACATGATTGAATGACTGAAAATATGTGTACTTAGTCAAAGGCTGAAGGTCTTTCTTTTTCTTTTCACGTGAAAGAATAAACTGTCTTATAAAAGAGGCCTACAACTAGGCTGATTAAAACAGTGGATGTCCACATTTGGCAGTATTCTTGATTAATGTTAACAGGCTACGCTTGAAGATAAATATCCAGTCATTTACGAACAAACAATAGTTCAATGAATAGTTGACTGCAGTTTGTATTTTGGGGGGGCATCCTGAAGTACTATTCAATGGATCCCCAGCACATGTGCACAAGCAGATAACAAGGCTCTTGGGTACCCACAGGCCTATCTCATCAGGGTGAGAATTAGCATATAAGCCACAAAGCTCAAAGAGTCAGTCAGTGGTGCTGCCATGCCAACCACAGCACAGCCAAAGGGATCACCAACAGGGACTCTGGAAGACATCAAACTTCTATCGCCAAATACAGCTGGCCACTAGCCCATCTTTGTAGAACACAGCATAAGACTCATACCATATGTCAGAAGAGTAAATTGGGGAGGGGGGAAGAATATCCATTTAGCTGTGTATGTTTTCTACAGCTACTAATATTTCCTTCTATTTTTTCTGCTAGAAAAAGAAAAGGTAAAACTGAAGTCTTAGTCTCTGCTGGTCTTAAGTCATTCTTTATTTGCTGCCTTCAAATCTTTCTTCTCCAAATGACCAACAAGCTAAGCTAAGAGAATGACAGTGGTAACCATCAGCCAGGTCAAGGTGCTGGTTCCTGGCCATTTGTACATTTCTCCATTGCTCTTTTAGTTTTTATCAATCTGCTTTTTCTCAGCTTGTGTATATCTCTAGGTAGAAAAATAAGGACGTTTAAAATAAAATAGAAAAAAACAAAAACAAAATATACCCCTGATTAATGGAGCCCAACCAGCTGAAAGATACAATATGCTGTTTTGTTGTTCTACTTTCCATCTGGGCAAAAACCACATGACCAAATGCACATACATATACATACACATACATATACATCCCCACACACCACGATTTTGTTTAAAAACTTTCCGTAAGATGGCCTGAAGTATACATAAAATACAAACTCTGTAATTTCCAGACAGGAACCACTGACATCCGTCATAGCAATTAATTTGAAAAAGGCCTCAGGAGTTTTAGTTGACCCTATGCTGTAAACAAGTCCATCAAAATTCAGGCTGAAGGATGACCAAACCAAAAGGACATAATAATCCTACTGTTCTTGACTTTGGCCAGACCATAGCAGGAAGTGGTTACAATTAGGAGATCACTGACCAAAAAAAAAAAAAGAAAAAAAAGGAGTCTGAATGAGGGGGAAGATAAAAAGAGGAGAGTCTAGGATAAGATGTTCTGTGGAAAATCCCTGAGGGAACTGGAGAAGCAAAGCTGTAGGAGGCACATTCAGACATGTGAGGGGCTTTTCTGCTGAACAGGGAGTGGGCTGTGTGGGCCCAGAGTCATACCTGTGAGCAGTCAGCCAAACAGGCATGTTGTTTCAGCTGCTAAGCAGAAACAAAGGGAATGCAGCACTTTGTCCTTTCAGCTGCATTTGATCCTGGAAAGATGTGGACCTGCCTGGGACCTCTGGTGAAAGCCTGGAATATACCCAATAGGAGACAGCAAGCTCTGGTCACACCTTTTGAGACCCAGTTACAGCCACACCTAAGGCCATCTGCTGGACTGTTCAGTTAGACAATACCCTCCTTGTTTTGTTTAAATACCCTGGGTAAGGTTTTCTGCCACCTCAAGTCAAAGAGTCCTAAGTGACCCAGGATCTTAGCTGCCTTGTGAGGTAGCAAGTTCCACATGATTAGAAGGGTCCAAACAAAGGCTAAGTAACCATCTACCAAGGATTAGGGGGAGAGAAGCCAACTGGGCTGAACTTAGGCCCCTGTTATTTTGCTGGGGCTACCATAACAAATGGGCTTCCCAGGTGGTACAGTGCTAAAGAATTCACCTGCCAGTGTGGGAGATGAAGGAGATGTGGGTTTGATCCTTGGCTCAGGAATATCCTCTGGAGGAGGAAATGGCAACCCATTCCAGTATTCTTGCCTGGAAAATCCCAAGGACAGAGGAGCCTGGTGGGCTACAGTCCATGGGGTCATGAAGAGTCAGACACAACACAGGGACTAAGCAAAGGGCACCATAACAAATACCACAGACTGGGCAGCTTAAATTTATTCTCTTCTCTTTCTGGAGGCTCTAGGTCTACGACCATGGTGTCGGCAGGATTTGGGTCTTCTGAGGCCTCTCTCTTTGGCGTGTAGATGACTACCCTTTGCTTGTGTCCTCACGTGGTCCCCTCTGCATGTGTCTGTGCCCCAATCTCCTCTTCTCAAAAGACAGCAGTCACATTCGATTAGGGGCCACCCTAATCAGTCAGTTCAGTCACTCAGTCGCGTCTGACTCTTTGCAACCCTATGAATCGCAGCACGTGAGGCCTCCCTGTCCATCGAGTCAGTGATGCCATCAAGCCATCTCATCCTCTGTCGTCCCCTTTTCCTCCTGCCCACAATCCCTCCCAGCATCAGAGTCTTTTCCAATGAGTCAACTCTTCTCATGAGGTGGCCAAGGTACTGGAGTTTCAGCTTCAGCATCGGTCCTTCCAATGAACACCCAGGACTGATGTCCTTTAGAATGGACTGGTTGGATCTCCTTGCAATCCAAGGGACTCTCAAGAGTCTTCTCCAACACCACAGGTCAAAAGCATCAATTCTTCAGCACTCAGCTTTCTTCACAGTCCAACTTTCACATCCATACATGACCACTGGAAAAACCATAGCCTTGACTAGACGGACCTTTGTTGGCAAAGTAATGTCTCTGCTTTTTAACATGCTGTCTAGGTTGGTCATAACTTTCCTTCCAAGGAGTAAGCGTCTTTTAATTTCATGGCTCCAATCACCATCTGGAGTGATTTTGGAGCCCAGAAAAATAAAGTCTGACACCGTTTCCATTTTTTCCCCCATCTATCTTCCATGAAGTGATGGGACTGGATGCCATAATCTTCGTTTTCTGAATGTTGAGATTTAAGCCAACTTTTTCACTCTCCTCTTTCACTTTCATCAAGAGACTCTTTAGTTCTTCACTTTCTGCTGTAAGGGTGGCGTCATCTGCATATCTGAGGTTATTGATATTTCTCCCGGCAATCTTGATTCCAGCTTGTGCTTCTTCCAGCCCAGTGTTTCTCATGATGTACTCTGCACAAAAGTTAAATAAGCAGGGTGACAATATACAGCCTTGACCTACTCCTTTTCCTATTTGGAACCAGTCTGTTGTTCCATGTCCAGTGCCAACTGTTGCTTCCTGACCTGCATACAGGTTTCTCAAGAGGCAGGTCAGGTGGTCTGGTATTTCCATCTCTTTCAGAATCTTCCACATTTTGTTGTGATCCACACAGTCAAAGGCTTTGGCATAGTCAATAAAGCAGAAATAGATATTTTTCTAGAACTCTCTTGCTTTTTCGATGATCCAGCAGATGTTGGCAATTTGATCTCTGGTTCCTCTGCCTTTTCTAAAACCAGCTTGAACGTCTGGAAGTTCATGGTTCATGTATTGCTGAAGCCTGGCTTGGAGAATTTTGAGCATTACTTTACTAGCGTGTGAGATGAGTGCAATTGTGCAGTAGTTTGAGCATTCTTTGGCATTGCCTTTCTTTGGGATTGGCATGAAAACTGACCTTTTCCAGTCCTGTGGCCACTGCTGAGTTTTCCAAATTTGCTGACATATTGAATGCAGCACTTTCACAGCATCATCTTTTAGGATTTGAAATAGCTCAACTGGAATTCCATCACCTCCACTAGCTTTGTTCGTAGTGATGCTTCCTAAGGCCCACTTGACTTCCCATTCCAGGATGTCTGTCTCTAAGTGAGTGATCACACCATTGTGATTATCTGGGTCAGGAAGATCTTTTTTGTACAGTTCTTCTCTGTATTCTTGCCACCTCTTCTTAATATCTTCTGCTTCTGTTAGGTCCATACCATTTCTGTCCTTTATTGAGCCCATCTTTGCATAAATGTTCCCTTGGTATCTCTCATTTTCTTGAAGAGATTTCTAGTCTTTCCCTAATAGCCTCACTTTAATTTACCTCTCTAAGGACCACATCTCCTAATGCAGTCACATTCTGGAGTGTTGGGGATTAGGACTTTAACAGGTGAATTTCAAGGGCCACAATTCAGCTCAAAAATGACCTCTAAGCCTACTTACAACTCCAACATGAAAGAAAGTTGAGTAAAAAGTCCTAATTTGTTTTGCTCAAAAGCCATCTAGGACTCCCCTGTGGTCCGGTGGTTAAGAATCTGCCTGCCAATGCAGGGGACCCGGACTTGATCCCTGCTCCAGAAGAGCCCACATGTCCTGGGGCAACTAAGCCCATGCACCATAACTACCCAAGCCCGAGGACCCCAGAGCCTGTGCTCCACAGCGAGAAGTCAGCGCAGGGAGGAGCCCACACATGGCAACTGGAGAGCAGCCCCCGCGCCTTGCAACTCGAGAAGCCTGCACGTAACAACAAAGACCCAGCGCAGCTAAACAGAAAAAATACACACACTTGGCAAGTGTGACTGTAAGAAAAAGCCATCTGCTCCGTGGATCAGAAACAGAGCCTGTGCAAGCAGAGGCAGCTTCCCTGGGCCTCTAAAGTCAAAGTGAGTCCGCACCCTCAGAGGAGGAGTGTTAGCATTTTGTACAACCCAATCTACTGTATTTACTCATTTATGTTATCTAGGGCATTGCTGTTTACTCTTCCAGAGCTGATGTAAAATGAAAGGCTTTGACAAACAGCGCTAATTAACACATTTTCACAAGGGGCAGTGCGACAGGGCGCCTGCTGCACCCGGGCTGAAGCGGTGGCATCCAGGGCACACACAACAGGAAGGGGACTTTTCTCAGGAGTGGTTCTGGGTCATACTACAGGCATTTTGAAAAGATCAAATAAGCATGTTAAGAAAAACACAAAACAGTGCGCAAATGTGTAAACTCCCATTAGGTACAATGCACATATCTCAGCAAGAGCAGCCAAGTCTTTTACAAATTCCATCTGAGCCAGCACATGGAGAAATGTTTAAGGTTTAGGATTCTAACATCCACTGAAGTCAGCAGGTGCTGGAGAAAGAACATTCTCCATACAGATCCCAGTGACTGCTGTCATCAATCACCTCCCCTATCACGGCCTGGTGTCACGGCATGGCCTGGATGAGTTGGCATGAATGGCTCTGTGTACATTTCTGACTTATCAGCAAAAACCACGAACACCTAAGTCCCTGGTGGGGTGGCCAGGGAGGAGTGAGATCTGACGTGTGGTTTTTCACATAGAGAAACCAAGCAAAGTAAAAAAATTAGATCATTAGCATCAACAAAGACACAACATCAAATCCAACCCCCTTGTTTCACAGAGACAAGAAAATGCAGGTCCAGAGAGGCAGGAGAGGGCCACCATTAGTAGGCCAGTGGAAGGCCAAGGGCCCTCTGCTCTGTGGCTCTTAGGCCGGTAACAAAGTGCTCTGCTCCTACTGCAAGGCCCCTGCGTAAAGTCAAACCTACACACAGGCTTGAAGAAACATCTCTGAATTGGATTCAGGAAGTTGGGTATATGTTTAGGTTGACTTTAGAAGATGGTTGGCTGGATGGCATCACTGACTCGATGGACGTGAGTTTGAGTGAACTCCAGGAGTTGGTGATGGATGGGGAGGCCTGGCGTGCTGAGATTCATGGGGTTGCAAAGAGACTGAGTGACTGAACTGGACTGACTGAAGATTTTAAACTTTGATGAGTCAGTAGGAATGAGGGAAGAGGAAAGTAGAAAAACAAAGGCCACTCAACAGCTGCCCAATATCCTGGATCACAAAAGAAACATTCACCCAGAAACAAAATTTTGGGATCCTAGATGGAATGGCTCAAAAGACCCTTTCTACTGATGCAGAACCAGAGACCTCAAGTACCAGTGCTGTGGTAGGACACAGGGTGAACCAGCATTTCTGCCTCCACCCACGGGCTGGAAAAGGGCTGCCTCCAGCAAGCAGACTTCTAAGTCAAATAATCAGAAGTTGACTGCATGGTTTGGGTTGGGTAAGGAGCAGAAGGGATTGCCTGGCGGCTCAGCAGGAAAGAATCCACCTGCAACGCAGGGGACCCAGGTTCCATCCCTGGGTTGGGCAGATCCCCTGGAGGAAGAAATGGCAAGCCATGCCCGTGTTCTTGCCTGGAGAACCCCAAGGACAGAGGAGCCTGGTGGGCTATGGCCCATGGGGTCACAGAGCCACACACAACTGAGCCGCTAAGCGTGCACACACATTCAAATTGTAATGCCTACAAAAATATCATAGATTCATTTCTATTAGTGATCTAGAAATTGGAAATGGAAACAATGATTTTCTGATTTAGCCTAATTAGGAAACTGAGCATAAAACTGTTCCCCTATAAAAACTACAAGAATCTTCTTTGTGGAATAAAGTATATTACAGCTATTAGTAGCATTCCTGAGGTAGGGTAATAAAAATCAATCCTACACTCGGGCATTTGTGTTAAATAATAATAATAATAATTGATGTGTTTGCTGGTCTAGTCTTGGTTTGTTTTCTTTCCCAGTTTAATTGCACCTAACAGATAAACACTGGGGCTTCCCTGGTGGCTCAGAGGTTAAAGCGTCTGCCTAGAATTCAGGAGACCCAGGTTCGATCCCTGGGTCAGAAGATCCCCTGGGGAAGGAAATGGCAACCCACTCCAGTACTCTTGCCTGGAGAATCCCATGGAGGGAGGGGCCTGGTAGGCTACAGTCCATGGTGTCACAAAGAGTCCGACACGACTGAGCGACTTCACTTTCACTTTCAACAGATAAACAGTAGCCACAGAAGATAACCCTTAAGCCATTAGGTCGTTTGGGGCATCATATTCCCTCTGGCATTGCGTTTCTCCAGGCAGAAATCCACTCTGGAATGAAGTCCTTGAGTTATGAGTTAATAACACCAAAAGAGCATTAAAGATACAGCCACAACTTCATGTCCTGACTTTAGAATATAATTTTCTTCCCCTTACAAGCACTGAACTTGTCTCTTCCCGAAAGTCCTGTTCCATGGCACAGCTTCCAGAAGTAACGCTGATAGCGTCATGTGTCTTGTTTGAGGTAGGTGATTGCCCCCAATAGCTTTACTAGCTGAAGGGAAGGCAGGAGAGCGGAGGAGGAGGATGGTTACAGAAATCCCGGGCTGAAGTTAGCTGTTGTGCCAAGGTTTCCCACAAACATCTCTAGCTTCATTCTCTCTCCTGAGATCTAGACTCATAAACACAACTCCCCATTAGGCATCTTTCTCATCTAATAGGACCTCCACAAGTCCCATTCTTCAGAACTGATACCCCTTCCCTGGGTTTCCTTGCTTGGTGAGTGGCATCACCAGCCATTTGGTATCCAATTCACAAGATGACTCTTCTCACTCCACCTACAGTAGGCCCTGCCCCCCCAAAACTCTTGATTTTACTTGCTTTACTCTTTTCCAACTCCCAGTGTCTCAGGTACCTAAGTTAACACTTCTGTAACACCTAGTATTTTCCTTTTATGTTATGGTCCTCCACCCCCTACCAGACAGTAAACTCCTTGAGAGAGGAACCTTATCTGTCTTGTTCAGCACTGCATTCATAGAATAGAACCTGGCCACTTAATAAAGACTTCTTTAAAGAAATACTGAGAGAACGTAATATTGAACTGTGAATTAGCTCTGTTAATGACGTATGATACCTAGTCATGTCTGATGGCTGGTCATCATACATACATTTCTGTATGATACCTAGTCATCATTAAAAACAGTTTTGCCACTTATATTCAGTGTGAATTGGTTTAATCACATTACTCTCTTCCTAACACTTCTTGAGGGTAGTTAATCCGGAGGAATGACAATTTCACTGGGGGTAAAAAAAAATAATTTGAGAGAATGGGGTATTTTAGAGGAATGGAGAGCTTACCAGGAAGACAAAAGAGGGTGGTTGGAACAGGTGAAAAAGTTGTATCGGACACTGCTCACTGAGAGCAGTCTGAGATGTGAGGCTCGGCTGCATAAAGGGGCAAAATACTCTCCAGTCTAAGACGGTGCCTACGAACCTACAAGGCAGCTGAGAACACAGGCTTTGGAGTCTGTGTGGTTGGTTTGAATTCTACCTCTGCTAGTTACTAGCTGTATGACTGTGGGCAACTTACCTTTGCACCTTGAAGTTCCCCACTCTATGATGGACATAGCAGTGCCTAACTCACAAGGATAAACGGGGGCTTGAAGACAAAACATTTCACACAGTGCCTTGGAGGGCACTTGGATGTAGTAAGTGTTGAAATGACAGTGTTAACAACTATTATTATTTTCTCAATATTATACTATAATTATAATGTTTGTTAAGTTTGGAGATTTCTTAATTTAAAATTTTTATTTTTTAATAAAATTTAAATTTTTTAATTTAAAAAATTTGCTATTCTGCAATTTTGAAGTTGCTAAAAAAAAAAAAAAATTTTATCTGGGATTGGTGGAAGGCACATCAACAAAGGTCATGCATGAGTCACCAGCTTGTGACTCAAGCAAGAAAGGACAACTCATTATTTATCTGAAACTCAGAGAACAAAGTAAAATGGGACTTCTCTAAAGTAGGGCAGAATAAACAATAATAAATGCTCCACCCAGAGAAGTGTTGCAGAAAGGGAACCCCTTCCAGGACCTGAGAGCGGGCTCTTGTCTAACATTCAGAAAGGAATTGTCCGGAAACGAATGGTCCAAGGAGACACAGCTGACAAACCATAAAACCCGAGACAGCGAGCCATGCAGCAGAGTCCTCCTGGCTTCCTTTAGCCTGTTGCTGTCCGCCCTTCCCAGTAAAGTCTCACGCTCTGTCAGCCGTGTCTCCCTGGACAATTCACTTCCAAGTGTTAGATCCCCTCTGGGGCCCTGGAAGGGGTCCCCCCTTCCTGCAATAGAAGTGTTTTAAAGAAACATCAAGGCAGACATCTGTTCATGTCACCTCTTGCTCAGACTCACCAATGACTTCCCATTTCTCTCAGGGAAACACACTCTCTCTCAGTGGGACCCGGAGCCCTTGCACGAGCCCTGCCCACCTTGCTGACTTTATCACTCCTCACTCCTCGTTCAGGCGACATGCACACTTGTGGTTGGTTCCCTCATCTTCCCTGGGCGGCTTCTGTGCAAACACCACTCTGCTCAGATGTCCCTTCCTTAGAGAAAGCCTCTCTGTAAGCTCAAGCGGAAAAGTCGCCTCTTCTCAGTCACTCTGGGAACCTGAGTCCTGCATGAATTTTGCCACGTCGTCATTCATCATGATCAGAAATGAGATAATCTGTGTACTGTTCACTGTCTACCCCAATAGAAGGCTCGTCCTATGAGGACTGGCCTTTGTCTATCTCATCACACATTCCAAATATCCCCAAGACCTACAAAAGCGCCTGTCACATAGGGCATGTTTAAGAAACACGTGTTGAAGGAGTGAATTAATAACAACAGGAATAACACCACCTGTTGTTTACAGCTGAGCACTTACTATATGCTATGCATTATCTTATTAATCTTAACAATGGTATCAAGTCAGATACAATTATTACCACCATGTCACAAATGAGGAACCTGAGGCTTAACAAAGCTAAATTGCTGGCTTATCCAAGGTCAGATACAGTTGAGCACTTATTATATTGCTATGCATTACCTTATTAATCTTAACAACGGTATGAAGTTAGATACTATAGTAAGTGTGGGATTTGAACCCAGGTCAAACACACACATGCACACATGTGTACTTTTTACAGGTGAACCAGCAAAAAGAAGAACACAAGGAGACAGAAGAACTACTAGACGACCCAACACTCCTACCAGGGTTTGGGAAGATGACTAGGGTCAACCCTGGGCCAATTTACTTTCTGCTCCTGTTCATTCTCCTAAGTGGAGTGAAAGCCTGGCCAACATCCACAGTTATTACCAAGGACCATGCCAATCCTCCATTGCTGAGGTGACCTCGCTGCACTCAGCAGTCAACCACACCACACAGCCTCACAGTCCAAAACTACGGTCCCCAGACGAATGTAACTCGACACTGATTTTTCCTGAAAATGTCTGAGCTTCCTTCCATGTGTTATCTTTTTAAAGGAAAGAAAAAGTTAACAAGCTACTGTTTGTCAGCCTCCAGACTACGATTCGAAGATGTTGGTGACAGCAGACCAAAGGTGAAGAAGAGATGATTAATACTTGAGAAATAAGAATGGGGTGCGATTCTTCCAGTTGGAAAGGTTTTGGAGGGATATGCTATGAAGGAAGCTTGAAGAAAAATTCTTATCTACTATTCAAAGTATCCTATTGAAATTATATAATTAAAATCTACCAAGCATCACAAGAATAAGTAGAAATAAGTTAGCCACACTGCTTAGGCTTTTGACTTGCACAAAAAAGGCAGTAATTGACACTGTATGACTCAAGATAATTAAACAGCTGGTGCAAACACTCATACTTGGACTCACGTCAGCAATAAAATGCATGATCTCTGGGATATCACTTGACTTGACTTTTTAGTACCTTGATCTCTTAATATATAAAGAAATATTATAATTACTGCCCAAGTCAGGGTTATTTGATACATTTTGATATTAATTCTTAATGAGGTACTATAAATTTCCACCTGATTTCATTTTAAAGAAAAAGAAGTAAGACCTGAAGCCATGATAACTATGTAAAAGTAGACTTCTAATCATTAAATGTGTGCTACTTAGGGAAAGCTATACGGGAGAGCCAGGTGCTCAATGGTAAAGAGTCCTGCCGATGCAGGAGATGAGGGTGCAATCCCTGGGTCAGGAAGATCCCCTGGAGTAGGAAATGGCAACCCACTTCAGTACTCTTGACTGGAAAATTCCATGGACAGAGGAGCCTGGTGGGCTACAGTCCATGGGGTCAGAAAGCGTTGGACCCAACTGCTGCTGCTGCTCTGCTAAGTCACTTCAGTCGTGTCAGACTCTGTGCAACCCCATAGATGGCAGCCCACCAGGCTCCCCCGTCCCTGGGATTCTCCAGGCAAGAACACTGGAGTGGGTTGCCATTTCCTTCTCCAATGCATGAAAGTGAAAAGGGAAAGTGAAGTCACTCAGTCGTGTCCAACTCCTAGGGACCCCATGGACTGCAGCCCACCAGGCTCCTCCATCCATGGGGTTTTCAGGCAAGAGTACTGGAGTGGGGTAGCGGCACAAAATCTCAGTGTTTATTTTACCTGATATATAAAGATACAATATGTCTCCTTAGAACATATACAGCTTTAAACAAACATAAACTCTCTCTCACTCTCTCTCACACACATATCTGGCTCCTTTATGGGAAGATAATTATATTGATTCACTATAAACAGACCTAAGCTTCAAGCTCTTTTCCAATCGAAAATACCAAAAAAGGGAGAGAATACATATATCTAGCACCAAGAATGGAAACTTTGAATATTTTGCTGTACTTCCTTAAAGAAACAAAATGTTACAGATAAACGGAGGGCTTCCCCTGCCCTCTTTCTTCCCCAACCAGTCCCCTTCTTTTTATGTCCTGTCTAGAAAGCTAGGGCTATATGAACTCAGGATGCATTTTCCCTCCATAAATTTAAGTGTTTTTTTCCTATACAATTAGGCATATCCATAAAAGTATGTATAACTTTTGAAACGTATTGCTAAAATTTGCATAAGTGCACCAAACTGTGTATTATTTTGCTTTCTCCCCCATTCAACATCATGGTTGGAGAGCTTTCTATGTTGACATACTGATATAGTGCATTCCTTTCCTGCATACTATTCCATCTTACGACTATCCTACTCTGAATGCACCTATTCCCCAACTGATGAATATTTAGACCAGTTCTCTTTCTCACTGTTAGAAAGCTGCAGTAAGCAAGCAGCATCTTTGTACATGTCTCTCTGCACGTGTGTAAAAGTTTCTCTGATGGCTCATACGGTAAAGAATCTGCCTGCAACATGGGAGACCTGGGTTTGATTCCTAGGTTGGGAAGATCCCCTGGAGGAGGGCATGGCAACCCACTCCATTATTCTTGCTTGGAGAATTCCCATGGACAGAGGAGCCTGGCAGACTATAGTCCATGGGGTCACAGAGTCGGATACGACTGAGCAAATAAGCACCGCACACAGCAAAAGTTTCTCTAGGCAGGTAAGTATCTTAAAATGCAATTATCAAGCCATAGGAAATGTCCAACTTGTACATTACCATGGACTGCTGAATTGGTCTCCACAGTGGTTATCAAGCAACATAATCTACCAGAAGATTGGCTAAATAATAATAAAAAAATCAAGAGAATTAATATATGCAAGTCACTGTTCTAAGCAATTAATGTGCTTTATCTCATTTAATTTTCATGAAAAAGAGGTTAATACTAATGATATTCCTACTTACAGATGACAAAACAGACATACAAAAAGTTATATAACTTCTCCAAGGCCACATGGTTCCAAGAGGCACAGTCAAGTTCTACACCAGCAACACGCCCCCAGTCCATGCTTGTAAGCACTGTGGACACTGCCTTTCACGAATAAGGATGGGAAGAGACCTTTCCCTGGAGACTGCAGCTATTTCCTTTCTCCATTTTCTTACTCTTGATCCCTGTTCCTTTCATTCCTTGTCCCTTTATTTTTCCCTCTCCCTTACTCACGTCTCCCTTGGTCCACTTGTAAACATGTCTAGAAGACCATGGCTCAGGTGATGGCATTGGAGGGGTGCTCAGAAAGGCACTTGCTCCTGAAGCAAGATGTGGAAGCAGGTTACAGTATCATATAGTTCCCCATAAACATGAGGATACAAGGATACCTACTTTAAACCATGAAAGAGACCAACATTTCAGTAAGATCAGAAACTCAGAACAGAATCTTGGAGACAAGCATAACTGATTTTCCTCAGCCCATTTCTCTTCTTCAACAACAAGGCTTCCTTGCTCACTTTGCTCATGTTTCTGGTTTTAACTATCCCAAATCTGTATTCCCAACCCTAACCTCTTTTTGGGCTTTTATAACAGTCAACTGTCTGTTAGACACTCCCACAGAGATGTTTCAATTTTAAGGTAAACAAACCCATGACTGGATTCTGACGAACTTCCACCCTCTCCTCTGTTCTGTATCTTCTCAGATTTCCTCCTGGGTCTGGCAGAACCACTGCACCCAAACTGAAACCCGAAGGTCTCTCCATCACTTCTCACATCAAGCCGTTCCACTGATTCTACCTCCCACGCACACTCCATCTCTGAACCTCTGCTGCTACTGCTGTATTCCAGGCCTAATCATCTCTCACTTAGACTGTTTTAAGAAACTTCTCAGTGAGCTTCTGCTTCCAAGTTCCCCACTGCGCTGCAAATAAATCAACACCGGTGGCTCTCCTTGGCTCCAAACCTTGCCACACTGCCCTACTGCACCCAGGATAAAGCTCCTTTTCTAATCCCAGCTCCCATCTGGCCTTCTCTCCCCCCATCTTTTCCAACCCCCTTCCTTTTAGTGTTCATCCTTGCATCCTATTAATCTAGGTTGTCCAGGCCTAAATAAACTCTTCAATTAAACTAAACAAGTATGCAGAGTTTTGATTTTTAAATGATAGAGTAATAGTTACTCCTTTAGATCATGTTTAATTTCAAACGAGATGGTTGAATGGCATCACCAACTCAATGGACATGACTTTGAGCTAGCTCCAGAAGATGGTGAAGGACAGGGAGGCCTGGAGTGCTGCAGTCCATGGGGTGGCAAAGAGTCGGATACGACTCGGTGACTGAATAACAATGACAACGTGAGAAATAAGCCTTATCATTTTTTTTCTATTGTGGTAAAGTCATTTTGTAAATAAAAAATAACATTCCACTAAGAAAAGAGAAGGAAAAAATGTTCAGGTCCATCCTCTGTTGTTGTTTTATTTTTTAAATCAAGAATTGAATTATTCTATTTCCATTGTTTCCCTTCATTGTGGCGATTGCCAGTATAAGTTCGAAGCAGTTAAGGACTGTGGATGTCAGGATATGATGAGGGAAACAGGCACCAAACTTAATTCAGGGTGGTTAGACAGACACCGGAAGAGCTGAGAAGCCAGAGAACCTGGAGAAAGCTGCAGACAGCCTCCGCAAGGCCTAGGTCTGAAGGATGGGGGTGAGAGCCGCGTTACCAGAGCTCAAGGTCACAGCGCACAGAGCCACAGGTGAGCAGTGACTTGACAGGGCATGGAGGACTCGGGTTGACAGGAGGCAGGGCTGAGTCTGGGAGCAGGGCTGAGCCGCAAAGCGGGGAACTCTGAGCACATCGAGTGAGGCCTGCAGAGGGCGGCCCTCAGTCTCCAGCTGAGTACTGGTCAACACCTGCATCTGAGCAAATCACCGAAGCCGGGGCAAGAACCACGTGAAAGGATTACAGGGAACAATCTCCAAAGTTCACCCAAGATGAAAGAGGGAAGGTTTTTCCCTTTCTTCACACCCTCTCATTCTCCACCTGGGCCTCTCACCAGCCTGGCAGTTACCACCCTGGCTGGAATACCTAGGTACACACCCCCAGACAGCTTAAGGCAATTGGTCTACATGTAGCTGGAGCATTAGGAGTTTTAAAAGCTCTCCCAGTGTGAGTCTACCATCTGAGCACCACTGCAGCAGTGGACCCAGCAGACCAGGGGCTGGGAGAAGCAGCTTGTGGAAGCCTGCACCGTGCCCCGCGAGGTGCGGAGAGGCCCCAAGAGCCAAGGGGGCCAGGATCAACAATGAGGCCGAAGAGGCAGGTAGAAGCAAGGGAGAGGATACGAAGCAAGAAAGTCATAAACACAGCCCTAAATCTCCAGCTCCAGGTCAGCTCCCCCGACCTCACCAGCTGCGGTTTCCGCCCTCTTCTGATGCTGCCGGCTATCCCTCCAGTGCCAGGCTGCTAACACTGCCACACGCGTCCTCAGCTGTGGGCCGGCGTCCCGCTCTCTGCTCTGGCTCTCTCTGCGGCACCCACCAGGAATGTCTGTGTTCCTTCTCCTGCTAGCAGCATCATGTATTTCCCTCTCTCCTCCCTAAATGACCAGCCAACTCATTTGGATACTTGGCAACTATTTAGTAGTAATTAATGGCTAATGATGGTTAATATATTATCGCTTCCAGACAGTATTTGCATGACAAAACTGACTGAGTACAAGAATTTCAGGTCAAAGTCAGAATTGCTTGAGTAGATTTTTGTGTGTCCCTTAAAATGTAAATCAATTTGAATCGCATAACATAGGTGATGGCCTAATATTAAATGGTAATGATTTTTGTTGTTCTTCTTAGTCACTCAGTCATGTGTGACTTTTTGTGACCCTATGGACTTCAGCATGCCAGGCTTTCCTGTCCTTCACTATCTCCTGGGGTTTGCTCAAACAAATGATTAATTGAAATGTATTTTGATCACAACTCTACTCATGGTTGCTGAAACATTCAACAAGGTGAATATAGCCTTAAAATACATTTATATTTCTAGATAAAGAAATCTAGTCATTGTCATTACATAAATTAGCCTAGAAATGTACTTGCTGTAAATACCAAAGTTTTGTGGGTTTGAATCAAAAGAAATTTACTTTTTTAGTGGAAATAGGAAGCATTATCCTATTTACCTGAGATAGCCACTTTCCAGTGGGGACAAAATCCAAGATTGAAATCAGAAACCATTTACTCTGTGTGTGTTTAGACTGATAGATACGTTAGTCAATGAAAAATGGGGCCCAAACTGCAGAACTGTTACAATAGTAAGTGGTTCAAAATTGGACATGCTGTTTTAAACATTGTTTTCTGGTATGATGGTTTCTTCACTACGAACCTATATAAACTTACGAAAATCTACTTTTTAAAAATTCTTTTTGTTGCTGTTTTCTTAATTTATTTTTAATTGAAGAAAAATTACAATATTGTATTGGTTTCTGCCATACATCAACTTTTGACTACATTAGGATAGTTACAATTTTTGTGATTATGCTGCCTCCTATAAACAAACCCCCATAAGATGGTCACAGAACACTGGAAAACATGAGTGCATATATGCAGGCCAGACAGATCTCTCCTTATGATCCTACAAGGAAAACATAAAGGCTATTCACAGAAAGATGATTTCTGTTTATCAGCAAATACATGATATTCTTCCAATTAAAAAGTGAAACTGTCATCACTATATTTTTAAGCCCTCAAATCTCAACCACCACTAACCGGGCTCCAAAAATTCTCACCAAAAGAAACATATCCATTCTACCTAAACACGTGGGCATAATCTCACCACAGCTATCAGAATCAACAGGATAAAAATCCAAAAGCAGTAAATGACCACAAACTGATGGAATCCCAGTAGGCTTCTGGGAACAACAAAGTGACCACAACAGCTTTCTTCTTCCATTACATCATTTAAGGAAAAAAAGATGCTTTTGTATGTAAAACTAGAAAATTAAGGTTAAGTGAGTCATTAGTTTTTACATAATGAGATATTAGCATTCATGTAATGAGTTTTTATGTAATGAGTTCTCTCTTATAAAAAGAAAACACAAGTGTGAAGTTTATGTAATTACCAAACCTAATAGTAAACCCACTAGGATTCTATCATAAAGCTGTACACTAAAAAAAAAAAAAAGCTATATACTTTAGACAAAAGCCAAAGGTAGAAGAGACATTACTTTTCGTAGCATATGAGAAGACCTTAACAATTTCTGTGAAAATAAAACCTACATGCACACTCTGTACTGGGTCGACATTCAATTAACATTATTGAGTGATTAAATCATGATGTCTAGGAAAGCCACTCATGAGTAAGACCTAACAAGGTACCTTTCTGGGAATAAATGGCTGTGGTTTTTAAACACACTATTAGGTGAGAGGAGATCCTGCTCATACAACCCAACCAAGCTGAAGAAATTCATCACCGTGAGTCTAATTCATTACAGCGCAGACAACATAAACATGACCTGGACAAGGTTAAAGGACAACCCCAGACCATAATATCACAAGGCTCTTTGCCGACTGGCCCCACTGAGTGTGCCTCAGGGACCCTGTGTCTCTGGTGGCTGTCCATACAGTGCCTGACTTTGTTTGTGACAACAAAGGGGTCAAAGATTTGAGACGGAGAAGGAACGGGACACAGCTTCCCAAAGCAAAATCCAACAAGGAAAAATAGCCACAATTGCATTGGGAAAAGAAAGATTCTAGGTTGAAACCTGACAATAGAAAATATTTTCTTCAGTTAGTCAAAGGAATATTAAAGGAAAAAAGATCAATGTTTCTCAGATCTTGCCAGCATCTATTTCTCCTTCGTAATTTCTCATAGAAACAGTAGATTTAAAGATTACCACATACACACAAACACACATGGTTGCTTTTAATTACAGCAACTTCAAATTTTAGGGACAGACATGCCATGCCTTTCTGTGAGGTTTAAGTGTATCTGGCTCCACACTTTAGAGCCAAGAGCAAAGCAGAAAGACATAAAGAGCAAGGTACTATTCACACAACTTCAGACAAACATTAGTGGTAAGAAACTTCACATAAAAAATACTAGGTATTTATAGATTTTTCTGCTTAAAAGGATTACATGGGAAATTTTAGGTAGAAGAAAGATTTTTAAGTATCCCATGCTTTCATGGCAGATAAAAATGCAGAGACCCATGTAATAATCAGAAAAAATTATATAAGATGCTCTTCCATGTAATATCATGGATTAATGATTTTGGTGGGTCACATCACAGCCTTATTAAATATAATGGACATCTTCAATACACCAAATGTTCAAGGTGTTTCTGCATCAGCAAGTAGCTGAGAATAACTGAAGGCTGAAAAAACATAATCCTCTTTATCTACTTAAACCCTTCTTCATAAATGTCTTAGACAGCTGGACCCTTCAAGGTCCATAGAGTAACAGAGTCGACTAAATTGGTGCTTATATACTTGAAAACGTTTAATGTAAGAGTCCCTTAGCATACAGAGGGGAAACATCATATATTGAGATAATTCAACTAGGTTCATCATTTCCTTCCTTTTGATTCTATTTTAAAGAGAAAGAGCAACCGAAATTGCCACTCCCACCTAAACCTTACCCCCAACACAAATTATAAATGTGCTCAAAGGATCTTATAAACTATGAAAAGATAGAGTTCAACTGCGAGGGGCAGCAACAGTAGGCATACTCTTACCTGATGTGGCCAATCAGTTCAATAAGCTTGTGACTAAAAAAATAAGCTGTCAGCTCAGACACATGGCTCAGGACTGAACAGACCCCAAAGAGAGTTGTTGTTCCATTCAGGTCCTCCAAATGCCAGTAGAGAAAGGTGAACACGAAGCCATATCCGAAACCCATAAACCAAGCCACGAACAACACGGAGCCGTACTGCACACTGCAAAGCAGCCTGATCAAGTCCCAGAAGCTGAAGGCCTGCGAGTGGCTGGTGGCGGTCGGTGTCTCCTCAGAGGACTCCGTGGAGCTGTTCCGCTCCACCTGAGGGATCTCTACCTCTTTCCCTTTACTTTCACTGTTTTTGAAGTGGCTGTAGCGGAACCGGAACTGAGTAGCAACAATCAAGGCCATGGTCATGAGAACCCCAAAGACGAAGAAGACGATCTGGTAGTTCCGGTACTCGGGCGGCTTACAGCCCTTCCCTTCGATGAGCACGTCTACGTGGGTGTAGTCGATGCCGATGCCCACAGACAGCATGGCCAGGCCCCAGCCCAGGGACCCCCACATGCGCTGCAGGCCATAGCGGTCTCTGTGCTTCCCCAGGTACTGGAGTGTTACTGTGTCCACGATTGTGACGGAGGAGGCACTGAAAAACTCTCCTATTACAACAACTACCAAGACCACCAAGAAGATGGCCTCCACTTCTTGTTGATCATAAACAAGAGTGACTCGGTCAGAAGGTACAGACTTGGTGGTGGTGACCATAGAAGTGGTTGTCTCCCTGGCTGCATTTCCTGGAGGGGTAGAGGAGGTTGCAGTGCTTGAGTTCAAGGTCACAATATGGTCAATAATTTCATCAGTCTGAGTCTGCAGAGTGGGTGCACTGGTCTTGTTTGGAGCTGTCGAGAAGATGACAGTTTCTGTGACATTGGGCCCCACTTCTGACATCACTGGCCCACCATAAGGAAGCAGGTGCCTTTTGTCACGAATTCTTGGGGAGGTGGTGATGAAAGAGACAATGGAGGAATTCGTCGGCAGGATAGTGAATGGGTGACTTGAATTGGTGGGATGAACTGTCGGGGGGATCTTTGGTACACATCGCAAGGTAGCGGGTTTGACAAATCCAATGCCCAGGTTGAATAAAACCCAACACAAAAGAGAAAAGAGGAGGACGATTTTGCCTTTTTTAAAGCGATCTGCAACTACACCCCAAAAGGGGGCACTGCAGAATTCAATGAAGTATCGAATACCTACCAGCAGTCCACTCTGGCTGGGTGACATTCCCAGCTGCTTGTAATACACAGGCAAAAGGGGGTAGAGAGAGCCATATGCAGAGTAAAAGAAAAAATAAAAGACCTTGGAAATGAGAAGATCATTGTTTATCTTAACGCAGTGTTTCTCTATCCAGTCTATTTCCTCCTCGGGAATAGCAGCTGTTTCAGAGGGGGACGGCGTTTCATTTGAAGGTGGTTCTGGTTCCCTGGAAATACCATTAAAAGGATCAGCAAGCACGTATTTCCTCTTCTGTTCCTCTTCATCATCGGTTAAGATGGCAACTTTATCATCTGTCGCCATGGCTTATCACCACCATTAGAAAGCTGACGACCTTCAAAATTTTGGCTGTTGATCTGTAAAGCAAAATTTAAAAGAAGGCTTAGTATGAAAATGATAACATTTAAACATAAGAGTTTCACCTTGTAGGAAACAGAGGAGTTTCAAACTACAGCTAAAAATAATAATTGTGAGAGAGAACTATCACCATTCACTTGCAGCCATACAATAATGATAAGGAAAAATAACTTTACAAAAATCAAGTGCTCTCACTGTGGCCACTGACTGGCTATAAGTACATCTTCTAATGGTTCATTCTTCAGGTTCATTCTCAATCTTTTCACTGATTCCTAGGGAAAATGTACAAATAATAGGGATTACATCTAAACCAAAGAGTGGGTAAACAGTATTTACAGTTTCTCGAGTTTACTTTTCAAACAAACCCATTGCACTATGAAGTCTAGAATGCTTAGAAAATAAAGGCAGCTAAAACCATTTCAGTTTCTAGGGAAAAAAAAAAAACAGAAATAAGCCCTTAACCACGACTACAAATGTGATGAGAAAAAGGGACCCAATCGCACATTTGCATCTGTAGTTGGTCACTACAGCCATAACAACAATATCCTGATAAGGAAGTGGTCCTTATGTTGCTTATATCACATACATTTTCTTTTTTTTTTTACATACATTTTCCAGATGTGCTTTTATAGACTGTAATTTAAGAAAATGTCAGAAAAACAGCAGATAGCATTTACTGAGCACGTACTCTGCACCAGACAACACTGAAAGGCCTTTAAATGTGTTAATTCACATTCATCACAATATCTCTACTGTCTCCTCCATTTTACAGATGAGAAAAAATGAGGCGTAGTGAGTTTAAATAACTCACATGTGCACAACAAGGATCTGAACTCCAATATTATTATTTTAGGCTTCCCATATGGCTCAGTGATAAAGAATCCACCTGCCAATGCAGGAGATGCAGGTTCAATCCCTGGATCAGGAAGATGCCCTGGAGAAGGAAATGGCAATCCACTTCAGTATTCTTGCCTGGGAAATCCCATGGACAGAGGAGCTTGGGAAGCTACAGTCCATGGGGTCACAAAAGAGTCGGACATGACTTAGCAACTAAAACAACGACATTATGGCTTTAGGACATATACTCTAGTATAGCACACTAAACTGCCAAATATCACATTTTGAATAATAAAGTGCTATTAAATCTTTTTATGAGACAGGGTGTTTCATATGAAAGATAAGCAATATAACAAAGGGATAAACTTATCGGAACAATGCCACATTCCCCGGAATGTCCTTTTCTTCTATTATACAAATGATTAAAGAGTCAAAAGGTCTTGCTTACATCAAGATTTGTCAAGGTGCAATGAGTATATTTGTATGTAGGAGGTGTACATATTAAATATCTATTAATTCCTTTCATCTTCTTTACTAGAGAGAAATAACTCCACCCTTTGAAGTACATTTTGCTCTCCCTTTTCCCAAAATGAGAAGTAAATTTCTGAAGATCTTCCAAAATCATGCTTGTAAACATTTAAAAATCTCTACCTAGCTCCAGGCAGACAGTAGAAACATAACGTAATGAGGCCTGTGTAATAAGTCAAATAAGTCAAATTATCTTTTACCACCAAAAGCCAGGTGTCAACATAGTTCTAGCTTTGAAAATGTTCATATATTTCTCTTTTTTTTTGGTTAAGTTTTTTTTTTTAATCTGAGGTAAAAATTAAAATTCATGTAACAAAATTAAATTCATGTAACAAAAAATGAGCCATTTTATTTTTTTTCTTTTATTTTTTTTTCAGATTTTTATTTTTTTTATTATTTTTTTTAATTTTATTTTATTTTTAAACTTTACAATATTGTATTAGTTTTGCCAAATATCGAAATGAATCTGCCACAGGTAAAGTGAATGATTCAGTGGAATGTAGCACTTTCACAATGTTGTACAGCCATCACCTCTCTCTAGTTCCCAAATCACAGTTTTCTTAATCATGGAAAACTTTTTTCATCTCCCACAAAACTTGAAGGAAAAGCAAAATCCAACCTTCTGCTGCCAGGCTAAAAGATTTTCCTCACTGTTCTCTATTATTTTTCTTTCATCATTAGTGCCTCCACCTACTCAAGTCAGCACCTCCAATTCTATTTCATCACCTGAAAAACACAGTCATTCTCCTTTGGACTTATTTTCTAAATTAATTTAAGTTTGAGTTCAAACTTCAAAGAAATATTTGTCATTTTTAAAATGTATAAAAATCACACGACACTTCTGGTAAAAATGGCAGATTGAGCACATCTGTTTTACTGCATCCCTAAACCTGACTCAAACGGCAACACCAACAAACACCCACGCTTTTAAAGTCATAATCCAAGCTGTGAAAATTAAAAGGTACATAATAGCAATAAAATAAAATTCTGGAAGCCAAAACATAGACAACTGGTAAATAATGGTGAATCTGAGAAAACTGGAACCCTGGTTGACAGTGGGGAAAGCCAAGAACAATAAATTACAATTCATTCCTCAGAGTCCCTCAAAGGCTCACAGGTTGGCCATATGAGGTTTATCTGCAAGTAAGAGGGTATGTGTTTAAGTGGGGGTTGCTGCTAACAACAGAATTAATGGAAAGTCTGGACCCCAACGCAGAAGGCTCAGTCCCCTTCCCCTCTCCACCTAGCTAGCCAATCAACTAGAGGATATCCCTCTGGAGAGGATAAAACGGAGTTCTTGAGTCATAGAGGACCAGTAACAGCTGAGATTACGGCACCATACTGAAAAGAGGGGGCCGCTGAGTGAACATACACATCCGAGATTCAAGCCCTGGCCTGGACCCCAAGCCCTATCCCATTTGCCACACTAGGTTCTCAGAGGCTGGAAGGGTCTTCCCTGGAGAATTTGACCAACCCAAGAGAAATGACCTCTCAATCATGATATTGAAACCTCCCCAACTAAACTATCCAACCAAATCACTCCACACAGGAGCTCAGGGTCTTAACAAGCCCTGTCACTAAATGTGAGCAGTCACCAAGAATTCTAAGACATTTAACAAATGGCTCTTACAGGAAAGAGGGAATCAAAACAGACAGGAAAAAAAATCAATATGGAGAAAACAGAAGTTCTATGAGGAGGAAAATAGTTCTTAAATATAACATTAATATTTTCATAAATAAGATACATACATGCTACAAACATGCTTGAAACAAATAAAAAAAAAATAGAAAGTTGAAGAACAGAAATAATAGAAAGTCTCAGCAGTGTAAGAAATATATATATAAAGAAAAACAAAATGGAAATGTTAGAACTGGAAAATACAATAACCAAAACACAAAAACTCTATGGATGGACTCAACAGCAGAATGGAGGAGAGGGAAGAATCAGTGAACTGCAAGTATAATAGAAATTATACAATCTTAACAACAGAAAAAAAATAGATTGAAAAAAAATTAACAGGGCTTCAAAGACCTGTGGGACTATAACAAAAGATTGAACATTAATGACATCAGAGTCCTTAAAGGAGAAGAGAAAAAGAGCAGCGCTGAAGTATTCAGAGAAACAAAGGCTGAAAACATCTCAAAAGTGGCAAGAGACATGAACCTACAGATTTAAGAAGCTGAATGAACTCTGAACAAGTGAAACCCACACCAAGACACAACATAGTCAAACTGTAAAAACCAAACACACAAAAAATCTTGAGGGCAGAGACAGAAATCACAACTTACCAACAGGGGAAAAACCATTCAAATGATAGAATGTTTGTTTCTTTAAAACCGGACCCAAGAAGAAATACAATATTTTTTAAATGCTGAAAGAGAAAAATTGTCAAGCAAGAATCCAGTATCCAGAAAAAAAGACAGTCCAAAACCCAGGAAACTATGGACCAGTATCCCTTATGAACACAGACATGAAAATCCTTAACAAAATATTAGAAAATTTAGCAAGAAGAATTGTGCATTATGACCCTGTGGGATTTATTCCAAGGATGCAAGGCTGCTGCAGTACTTGAAATTCAATCCATATAATCCACCATATAAACAAGCAAAGGAAAAAAAAAGGTATCATGGTCCTAACAACTGATGCAGAAGAAGCGTGTGACGAAATTAAACACTCATTCCTGAAAAGTCTCAAAAAATTGGAATAAAAGGGATCTTCTTCAACTCAATAAAGATCTCCTACAAAACCCCACAGGTAGCATTACTTTTAATGGTGGAAGACTGAATGCTTTTTCTCTAAGATAGGGAAGAAGGGAAGATGTTCTCATCACTCTTAGGCAACGTCGTGGTGGAAGTTCTAGCCAGTGCAATACAGGGAAAAACAGGAAACAAAAAGTATATAGATCAAAAAGGAAGAAACTGTCTCTGTTTACAGTGGCATGATTGTCCATGCAGGAAATCCCAAGAAATATAAAAAGCTTCTAGAAAGAAGAAATATTTCAGTATAAATTAACAAAACATATACAGGACTATAAGCTGAAAAACTACAAAATGCCAGTAAAAGAAAGAAATCTGAAGAAATGGAGAGCTATATCATGTTCATGGGCTGCAACACTCAACACAGTAAAGACTTCAATTATTCTCAAATTTATATACAAGTTTAACACAGTCCCTATCAAAATCTCAGGAAGGCTTTCTGGGAATTTGGGTGAGATCACTCTAAAATTTGTCTGAACAGGAAAAGGAATTAGAATAGCTAAAGCTGGTGTCTCAGACGGTAAAGAGTCTGCCTGCAGTGCGGGAGACCCGGGTTCGACTCCTGGGTCAGGAAGATCCCCTGGAGAAGGAAATGGCAATCCACTCCAGCACTCTTGACTGGAAAATGCCATGGACGGAGGAGCCTGATAGGCTACAATCCATGGGGTCGCAAAGAGTCGGACACGACTGAGCGACTTCACTTCACTTTAAAGCAACATTGAAAAAGATTTATCACCTGAAGTGAAGTCGCTCAGTCGTATCTGACTCTTTGGGACCCCATGGACTGTAGCCTGCCAGGCTCCTCCGTCCCTGGGATTCTCCAGGCAGGAATACTGGAGTGGGTTGCCATTTCCTTTTCCAGGAGATCTTCCCGACCCAGGGATCGAACCCAGGTCTCCCGTATTGCAGGCAGATGCTTTTACCATCTGAGCCACCAGGGAAGCAACATTGAAAAAGATTTATCACCTAGCCACATACTAATCAGGCTGTGTGATGCTGGCAGAAGAACAGACACATAGATGAGTGGGACAGAGCAGAGAGCCCGAGAATAAATCTATGCAAACATGTCCAAGTGATATCTGACAAAGATGCAAAAACAATTTGGTGAGAGAAAGATGATGACCTTTTCAACAAACAGTGCTGGTGCAATTAGACATCAGTAGGCAAAAAATAAACGGCTCATACGTTATATGAACACTCACTCAAAACACATCATGGATTTGAATGAAAAACTATAAAACTTTTAGGGGAAAAAGACCCCTAGATTCTAGTGCTAGGCAAACAGTTCTTAGACTTAATACCAACAGCATGACTCATAAAAGGAAAAATTGATAAATTAGACGTTATCAAAATTAAAAACTTTTGGCCGAAACCAACACAATATTGTAAAGCAGTTATTCTCCAATTAAAAATAAATTGATTTTTTAAAAATTAAAAACTTTTGCTCTGGGAAAGACTCTATTAAAAGAATGAAAAGAGGACTTTTCCTGGTGGCCCAGTGGTAAAGAATCTGCCTTCCAGTGCCGGAAAAGTGGTTTCAATCCCTGGTCCAGGAAGATTCCATATGCTGAGGGGCAGCTAAGCCCATACACCACACGAAGACTCATCACAGCCAAAAAAGACAAGACAAGACAAGCTGTAGACTGGGAGAAAATATTTGCAAGCCACATATTCAACAAAGGGCTAGTAGTATCTAGAATATGTAAAGAATTCTCAAAACTCAACAGAAAATATACCAAACAATCCAATTAAAAAACAGACAAGACATGAAGAGACATTTCATCAAAGAGAATATATAGGATATACAGATGCAAATAAACTTGTGAAAAAATGTTCATTGTCACTAACCATTAGGACATAACTTAAAAACATGATATACCACTACGTATCTATAAGAATGGATAAAATAAAAAATAGTAACAACACCAAATTCTAACATCAATAAAGAGAAATTAGATCATTCATACATTGCTGTTAGGGATGTTAAATGGTACAACCACTCTGCAAAGCAGTTTGGCAATTTCTTATAAATTTAAACAGTGACTAGTGACCCAGCAATTTCACTTTTGGGCATTTATCCCAGAAAAGTGAAAGCTTATTTTCACACAAACACCTGTTCACAAATAAAGCGGCTTTATTTGTAATAGCCAAAACCTGGAAACAGCTTAGGTGTCCATTGCGGATGAATAGTTAAACAAACTGTGGCACCTCAATACCACTGAAAACTGTTCAGCAATAAAAGGGAATAAATGACTGACACAGTAACCTGAATAAATCTCCAGAGAATTAAAAAGAGAGAAAAAAGCCAATCTCAAAAGATGATGTACTCCATGATTCCATTCACAGACCATCCTAGGAGTAACAGAAGTACTGGTGTGGAGAACACAAGAGAGACTGCCGGGGCTCACCAGGAGTGGTGTGGGAGGGGGAGGAGGTGGCTGCAAAAGTGTGACAGGAGGGCTCTGGTGCCCTGAAAGTGCTCTGCATCTCGACTGTATCAATGTCAGCTATTCTAATGGTTTTGCAAGATGTTACCACTGGGGAAAAGTGGGTACTGGATCAATGGGCTCTCTCTGTATTATTTCCTATAATTGCATATGAATCTACAATTATCTCAGAATAAAACAGGTTAATTTTAAAAACTCAAGATAGCAGTTACCCTGGGGTGAGGTAGTAGCTAGAAGAAGGTCTGGGGTCCTGATAATTGTTTTCTTTTTTAATCTGGATCTTTTATTAAATGGAAGTGTTCACTTTGTAAGAAGTCAGTGAACTATATTATTTTTCAACAGAAAATTAACTTGGGGGGGGTGGGGTGGGAAGGGGGTTCAAGAGGGAGGGGATATATATACACACATACACACACATATACTCAAGGCTAATTCACATTTTTGTATGGCAGAACCAGCACAACATTGTAAAGCAATTATCCTCCAATTAAAAATAAAATTAAAAAAATAAAGTGAAGCACAGAAACAAAAATGAACTTAAAGACTTGAAATATAAAAAGAAAAGAGATGAAAGTACAAGAGAAAAGACAATTATAGGATCACCCAGAAAGACAGGTATCTAAAAAACTGCAACTCTGAGACAAAACAGAGAAAATGAAGAGATGGGAATTCTTTAGTTCAAGAAAATTTCTCAGAACTGAAACATATGAGCTGTCTGAAATGACCATGGAGTACTTGACATAGTGGATAAAGCAGACCCAAGCCAAAGCACATGAGCAAGCTCTCAGAACTTGAGAACAACCGGATAGTCCTACAAACTCTTAGAGGATAAAATGTGTCACATACTAAGGACCAGGAACCAGAATGGCTTCAGGAGTCCCAGCAATAACCCTGGAAGCTATTCCCAACCAAATTATCACTCAAGTTTATAGGGGGAAAAAGACACTTTACATACGCAATTTCTCAAAAAACAAATGCACCTCTCGTATATCCTTTCTTAGGTTGAGCACCGCCAAAACAAGGGAATAAAACAAGAGAGAGTAAGACACGGAATTTAGAAAGTAAGAGAACTAACACAGGAGAGAGGCAAAGGAAAGATGGTGTGCTGGTGACTAGAGGTCCTAGGCTGGCGCAAAGGGCAGGTGTCACTGGGGCAGGTCTGTAGGCACCAAGCAGATGCTTTGTCAGCAAAGTGACATCGCCAGGATACCAGTACCTCTGAATGTCCTAAGGTTAGACCATTGCTGAGAGTTTAGGGATTAATTACTGGTAAGTGTAGAGAAAAGTAAATAAAACCCTATAAGAAAACAAAAAGTTGCATAGGAAAAGACAAATAATCATACTTCGCTATTCATACATGTCTCAGCTACATGGTCACAGTAATGTAAGCAGTGAGTAGTAAACTATTCAAAATTGCCACGTACCTATATGAAGAAAACAGGGAAATGAGAAGGCTGAATGCGCATGGAGAGCCGAGGCAGGATGGACACTTAGCTCTGTATCTTCCACTGTGGGAAAACAATAGATAATGCCCTCATTTAAAAACCACGAACTCAGAATACCAGCTTTTTATTTCAAAACACACTGGTAAATATCAGAATAATCACCTTAAAAGCAGAAAGTGAAAGTGAAGCTGTTCAGTCATGTCCGGCTTTTAGCAACCCCATGGACAGCAGCCTACCAGGCTCCTCCGCCCATGGGATTTTCCAGGCAAGAGTACTGGAGTGGGGTGCCTTTGCCTTCTCCCCTTAAAAGCAGAAAATGTATTAATATTTGCCTCTGAGAGAAGAAATGAGGCAAGATGGTGTAAAAAGTCTAATTAAAAAAAAAAAAAAAAGCCTTGCAAACTTGCTCAGTTTTTTAAAAAAGCTTTGTATATACATAACTCATTTTAAAAATAAAAATCAAAGCTAAAAAATAATTATGCAGTTGTAAGAGCTATGTTTTTTTGAAAGATAACAATCAAAAGCAGTTACTAGTATCCTTCCATCACAGACTAAAAAGAGTTTTCAGATTTGTACAGATCAAATTCTAACTGCACGAATTCTAGCCAGGTGGCCTTTATTTAATTATTCTCCATAAATCAACTGCTGATTCTATAACAAGTGGGTCAGAGAAGGACACAAAGTTGCCTTTAAAAAGCGTAATTTCTAAATTGTTCAAGGGATGATGAAGAACTAATGCCCAAATAGTAATTCAAAGTTGCAAAATATCTTACATTAGGAGGTTGATTTAAACCTTGATGAGTGGCTTTCCCCTAAACCATTCTTTCCTCTCCATCAAATTCAAATGATTTTTGATTATCATAAGGTTATGAAAGGTTTCTCTTGGTACTTGAGTCCAGGTGTTAAGTAGTTCTCAGAGTATCAACCAATGCAAAGTAGTGAAGAAAATGTTCATGTAATATGACATTCAGTACCTGTTATATGAATGTCACATTCAGTAACTTTTTTATATGAACTTCAAATCTAAAAATACAAACAAAAACTTTTTGTTTCAACTCAGGATATTAGTGTTTAGACACTAAAATTTTCAGGTCATCCTTAGATACTGAAGAAAAGGAACTGAGATAATCCACATTGTGAATACAGAAACAAAATAAAGTATAACTATAGCCATCTGTAGACTGGTTCCAAACTGGTTCCAAATTGGGAAAGGAGTAGGTCAAGGCTGTATATTGTCACCCTGCTTATTTAACTTATATGCAGAGTACATCATGAGAAATGCTGGGCTGGATGAAGCACAAGCTGGAATCAAGATTGCCGGGAGAAATATCAATAACCTCAGATATGCAGATGACACCACCCTTATGGCAGAAAGTGAAGAAGAACTAAAGAGCCTCTTGATGAAAGTGAAAGAGGAGAGTGAAAAAGTTGGCTTAAAACTCAAGATTCAGGAAACTAAGATCACGGCATCTGGTCCCATCACTTCATGGCAAACAGATGGGGGAACAATGGAAACAGTGAGAGACTTTATTTTCTTGGGCTCCAAAATCACTTCAGGTGGTGACTGCAGCCATGAAATGAAAAGACGCTTGCTACTTGGAAGGAAACTTATGACCAACAGCATATTAAAAAGCAGAGATATTACTTTGCCAACAAAGGTTCATCTAGTCAAAGCTATGGTTTTTCCAGTAGTCATGTATGCATTTGAGAGTTGGACTATAAAGAAAGCTGAGCCCTGAAGTGATGCTTTTGAACTGTGGTGTTGGAGAAGACTCTTGAGAGTCCCTTGGACTGCAAGGAGTCCATCCTAAAGTCCAACCAGTCCATCCTAAAGAATATCAGTCCTGAATATTCCTTGGAAGGACTGATGATGAAGCTGAAACTCCAATACTTTGGCCACCTGATGCAAAGAACTGACTAATTGGAAAAGACCCTGATGCTGGGAAAGATTGAAGGTGGGAGGAGAAGGGGACGACAGAGGATGAGCTGGTTGGATGGTATCACCAACTCAATGGACATGAGTTTGAGTAAGCCCGGGAGTTGGTGATGGACAGGGAGGCCTGGCATGCTGCAGTCCATGGGGTAGCAAAGAGTTGGACAAGACTGAGCATCTGAACCTAACTGATAGCCATCTGTGTAATTAAAAGATCAGGAACAAAAAAGAAACAAATGAACTCCACCAAAACCTCTGTGTTTTAATAAAATTAAAACGGGTCCCAAAGCAGGACATGCTTTGGCTGACTTAGATTACATTTAATTTGCCATAAGGATCAACAGAATAAGTATAGGGAATAGTAAGAATATTTATATGTTGGATGAAGTACTTACTCTGTTTGCAAACCTAGGAGAGATTTTGTTTATTTACAGTCCATCAACTTGAACCCATTAAGCTAATATTTTGTTTTAAACTTCTGAATCTTAAAGATTTTTTAAAACAAACTTTTAAAAAGAGAGAAGACATTTTAAATTATAAGCAGAAACAAATCTATGAACTTCTCTGGAAAATCTTTATTATAGGTTTGCAGTTAATCCTACTTGGAACATTTTAAATTATAAGCAGAAACGAATCGATGAACTTCTCTGGAAAATCTTTATATAGGTTTGCTGCTGCTGCTGCTAAGTCACTTCAGTCGTGTCCGACTCTGTGTGACCCCATAGACGGCAGCCCACCAGGCCCCGCAGTCCCTGGGGTTCTCTAGGCAAGAACACTGGAGTGGGTTCCCATTTCCTTCTCCAGTGCATGAAAGTGAAAAGTGAAAGTGAAGTTGCTCAGTCGTGTCCGACTCTTAGCGACCCCATGGACTGCAGCCTACCAGGCTCCTCCATCCATGGGATTTTCCAGGCAAGAGTATTGGAGTTGGGTGCCATTGCCTTCTCCGATAGGTTTGCAGTTAATCCTACTTGGATGAAGAGGGCAGGGGGCCTTTTGTTTTTCAGAAAATCAGAAAAATTTTCTCACCTGGCACTCTCTAATGATCGTAATCAACATCATTACTGTGAAAACCTGGAAAGGCATTCAACTAGTATCTACACCAAGTCATTAAAAAATAGCAGGTATTTCTGAATTATTGATGAGAGGTGATGAAATCATTCTTGTTAAAATTGATAGCTTTCTTCATTAAATATTTAAATTCAAACTGCTAAAATATATATTGAGTTACCCACAAGTAGATGAGTATGGAAGCAGATTCAACTTTTGAAGAAAAAAATCTTAAACCTGAATATATTACTTGGAACAACAAATGCCTAAGGTCAGATCTACCAACACACTATGATGATGTGTGCTTTACTGTAGCAGTGACATAACCATCGGTGACAGAGAGGAAACAACCCTTGGCTTACCCAGAAGGGAGACATTCCCTCCTGGCAACATTGCTCTCTTAACGCACTGCTGCCCAGAGATCAGAACTGAGGCTGCAGGTGGGGAAGAGCTACCCTGTCAGCTCTTATGGGCCACTCACTAGGCTTCTGAGCAACTCAGATCATAGAGCAGAACTTTAACTATGGCTGCAATTTATTCCCAACACAGACATGGAAAAACCGCTGTAAATGAGCCTTAAGTGAAGTGGCTCAGTCGTGTCCGACTCCTTACGACCCCATGGACTGCAGCCCACCAGGCTCTTCCGTCCATGGAATTTTCCAGGCAAGAGTACTGGAGTGTGGAGAAGGCAATGGCACCCCACTCCAGTACTCCTGCCTGGAAAATCCCATGGACGGAGGAGCCTGGTGGGCTGCAGTCCATGGGGTCGCTAGAGTCAGACACGACTGAGCAACGTCACTTTCACTTTTCACTTTCATGCATTGAAGAAGGAAATGGCAACCCATTCCAGTGTTCTTGCCTGGAGAATCCCAGGGACGGGTGGGCTGTCTCTGGGGTCGCACAGAGTCGGACACGACTGAAGCGACTTAGCAGCAGCAGTTAGCAGTACTGGAGTGGGTTGCCATTTCCTTCTCCAGGGCATCTTCTCAACCCAGGGATCGAACCCAGGCCTCCCACACTGCAGGCAGACGCTTTTACTGTCTGAGCCACCAGGGAGCCTTAGCATCCTGGTATTCACACAGTGCACTGTGAACCGTTCAGTTCAACCCCCAGTGTTTTCCAGAATAGAGTTTTCCTTAAAGGCACAGCACTCAATGTCAATTCCAACAGACCTTTTTTTCAATAAGGACTGCTTTAGCATCTGCTACACACTGAGCCAATGTCATGAAAAAGAAATATAAGGTCGGTTTTATAACAGTCCCACATGCTGCAGGGCCACTAAGGTACGCAAAGGTGAATGCCTGTTGTGGAATCTGCCTTTTCCTCTGCGAGCATTTTGACATGACTCCTTTATGGCTGCATGAAATTGTGAAAGAACCGAAGCAGTTCTAGTCTTGTCAACCCTGTCTGATTCTCCAGGGTCCAACTGGAGCCCTGCAGGTACTCAGTGCTACCCACAGACTCCGCACAACCCTTCCCAGAACCCAGAACCTGCCATTTCTTGTTATTCATGGTGGACCTTTCCCAAGCTTGTAGCAAAACGCGTCTGCTAGGGGACAAACTGATCCAAGTGGTGGTTAATTCATAGCCTGCGGCTGCCCACTTTAGACAATGCTTTTGTATTTTAATAGGAGCTTAGTGGGCTATATTATTCTCACTATTATTACTAAATAAAACACAACACTTAAACAGCACTTGCTGTGGACTTAAAATGGACTAACTCATTATTCCTCACAACAGTTCTCTGGGGCAATATGATTACTTTCCCCATGTTTCAGATGAGGAAATTGAGAAAGAAAGAAGGTAAACAATTACCCCAAGGGAATAAGTGGCAGATCTGGGATTCAAATTGTGAAGTCTCTTCTCTTAGCAGCCACTGCCTCTTGACACGCAGGGCAGCTACTAGACAGGGAGCCAAAGACCTGGTCTTGGGTCTCAAAGACTTCATAGTTAAAAGGTGAGCCCAAAGCACAAGGAAGGTTTAAATGACAAGTCAGAAGAATAACAGAAGCCACAGAACACTGCAAAATCAAAAAATGTTACTGACAACAGGCGTGCTTCCGGAGTTCAGAGAAGAGAGCCCAGATTCCAGATGGGAGCTGTCAAGAGGATGAAGGACTTAACCTGACCCTTGACAGATGTGCAGGGTTAGGCTTTAGGCAAAGAGGATGAGAAAACTACTCTGGGATGAGGGAAAGAAAAGACAGCAAGACTTCCTTACAAGGTTAACCCTGGGGCTGATGAGGCGAGCAGACAGTAATAGCTTACAGGAGGCCTCAAGTAGTAAGCTATGGGATGAATGGACAGAATACAAAATACTACATTAGGGACTGATAATGAAGATAAAAGGCTTCCCTGGTGGCTCAGTGGTAAAGAATCCGCCTGCCAATGCAGAAGATGCGGGTTTGCTCCCTGGGTTGGCAAGACCCCTGGAAAAGGAAATGGCAACCCACTCCAGTATTCTCAGGAAATCCTAAGGACAGGGAGGAGCCTGGTAGGTTATACTCCACGGGATCGCAAAGGAATTGGACACAATTTAGTGACTAAACAACAGCAATGAAGACATTCTTTTTTTTAACCCCACAAATATAAATCTAGCATCAACTATTAGATGGGATGCATGCTTGGTGAGCAACAATTCAAACAGTGAAGAACCTGCTGCCCTGCTATTGAATCCAGTGGTGAGCCAAGGGCAGGGGCAAGTGCGGGCAACACAGGAGTCTCTGGGGTGGGTCTTAACAGAGTGGGAGTCTTAAAGGATGAGTAAGAGACACCCACAGAGGAGGCGCAGGGGAGGGGCTGAGCACGATGCCAAGGCGTTCCTGAGTGGGAAGTGAGACGGGCAGAGACTGAGAGCCTCCCTCTGCTACCGTCAAGCTCTGTAGCTTTGGGAAGGCTTCCAGCTTCTCCAAGTCTTATTCTTCCTCATCTACAACATGTGGAATACATGGATATTTTTCCATTAGGGTAGCCGTGAGGATGAAAAAAAAGATGATGCCTGTTGAACTCTTAGCACGGCGCCCAATCTGTAAGAATGTATGCATGTTATTTATTTTGAGCATAATGGAGAGCCACGAAAGAGAAGAGGAGGGCAGAATGACCACATCTGTATTTTGCAATGATCGTCAGAGGTTCAGTATGGAAAGCAGATCGGCAGCATTCTGCTACTGCAACCTCTACTAAGGATTTCCTAACATTTGATCTTTTCTTGTACTGTGGCTCAATGGTAAAAAACCTGCCAGCCAATGCAGGAGATGTGGGTTTGACCCCTGAGTCATGAAGATCCCCCAACTCCGGTATTCTCACCTGGGAAATCCCATGGACAGAGGAGCCTGGTGGGCTACAGTTTATGGGGTCACAAAGAGTCAGACATGATTAAGCGACTAAACAACAACAACTGCACTTAACACTAATTGCAAATACTAATATCCTGTGATGGAACCATTGTAGCAGAACTTTATGAATCTAATGCGATCTTTTACAATGTCTGGAAATCAAATAAACTGGCAGTATTTTCCTGACTCCTTCCTCAACTTCTGGAGGTTGCTCTCACACCTGAGCTGTTGCATGATTTAGGGGTGATTTTACTGCTATTTTAATAGATATTTCCTGTGTGCCCCAACTAGATCATAAACACCTTGAGGGAAGAATTCAGGACTTAGTATATTGCCCTTTACTCTTACTGCTAAGTCGCTTCAGTCGTGTCCGACTCTGTGCAACCCCATAGATGGCAGCCCACCAGGCTCCCCCGTCCCTGGGATTCTCCAGGCAAGAACACTGGAGTGGGTTGCCACTGCCTTCTCCAATGCATGAAAGTGAAAAGTGAAAGGGAAGTTGCTCCGTTGTCTCCAACTCTTAGCGACCCCATGGACTGCAGCCTATCAGGCTTCTCCATCCATGGGATTTTCCAGGCAAGAGTACTGGAGTGGGGTGCCATTGCTTTCCCCACCTTTACTCTTAAGCTCTCAATAAATATTGGTTATCTTTTACAAACACCTGATGGCAAGATTCTAAAGGTTTTACTAAGGCTTAAAATGGCAGACATTTATTTTAGGAAGTGCAGAGAGAAGTCCCAGTTGCTCTCTTGGCTTTGACATAGCAGTGCCTCTTTCAGCCTCCCTTTCCTCAGTATAAAATGGAGACTGAAAACACAAACCCAAGTCAACTAACTCTCAGAGGGATTCTAGGGCTTAAATGAAATAATGTATGAAAAAGCAATTTTTCTAACTCAAAAGCAACATAGGAAAATTCGGTGGTGGTGGCTGTGATCTTATTCCAGGGTATGATATTTCATTACAACTCTGGGTCTTATTTTGCCATTACTCCAAAAGCATTCTTCCCGAGTGTTCTCGTGGTAATCTCTGGCACCACCCTTGAACCCCGGCACCCAGCTAGTATTTTATCCATCATTGCTCATGAATTTACATCCATAACCATTCCCATGACTACAGCCTAGCTGCAGAGTGGGGAGGAGGTGCCCAGGCTCATTAGAGGATACATTGTTGGATTATGAACTAGAATAATTAAGTAAACCAGGCAAGAAATAACTACCCATTTAAAATACAGCCCCCTTAGGAACATTTTAATTATATTTGTAACATAGTAAATGTGAAAGAAAGGAGATGAAACTATCTCTAACATATTTTCCTTCACTTGCTAAGATGGTGAAAAGAACAAATTATTTTCATCTCAAGAAGAGGAGAGGCAGAATAGACTTTAACCTTAAATAAGGTTTTAGTGATTAAAGCCAAGTGGATTTTCACTTCTACTTTGTGAAAGACACACTTAAATATCAATTTTAAAAACTGTAATTTAGATTCTCAGACGTTATCAGCTATCATAGAAACAGATTTCTATTAATTCCTTTAAGGCTTTTGGTTAAATATTGTGTCAAGAGGTTACAGTATAAATTTGAAGCAAGGCCCAGAACCTCATTTCCTTCTCTCTCTCAAATAAACCTCCTGTCTTAAAACAAGCCCAGTGTGAGGTACAAGCAATGGTTCATAGTATAGCATGGAAAAAAAGTGTTTAAAATTTTTTTTATTATCTTGTGAATTTATCCAAACCAAAAAAATCCAATCAGATCAGATCAGATCAGTCGCTCAGTCGTGTCCAACTCTTTGCGACCCCATGAATCGCAGCATCTGTCATCCCCTTCTCCTCTTGCCCCCAATCCCTCCCAGTATAAGAGTCTTTTCCAATTAGTCAACTCTTCACATGAGGTGGCCAAAGTACTGGAGTTTCAGCTTTAGCATCATTCCTTCCAAAGAAATCCCAGGGCTGATCTCCTTCAGAATGGACTGCTTGGATCTCCTTGCAGTCCAAGGGACTCTCAAGAGTCTTCTCCAACACCACAGTTCAAAAGCATCAATTCTTTGGTGCTCAGCCTTCTTCACAGTCCAACTCTCACAGCCATATATGACAACTGGAAAAACCATAGCCTTGACTAGATGGACTTTTGTCGGCAAAGTAATGTCTCTGCTTTTGAATATGTTATCTAGGTTGGTCATAACTTTCCTCCCAAGGAGTAAGCGTCTTTTAATTTCATGGCTGCAGTCACCATCTGTAGTGATTTTGGAGCCCAGAAAAATAAAGTCTGACACTGTTTCCACTGTTTCCCCATCTATTTCCCATGAAGTGATGGGACCGGATGTCATGATCTTCATTTTCTGAATGTTGAGCTTTAAGCCAACTTTTTCACTCTCCACTTTCACTTTCATCAAAAGGCTTTTGAGTTCCTCTTCACTTTCTGCCATAAGGGTGGTGTCATCTGTATATCTGAGGTTATTGATATTTCTCCTGGCAATCTTGATTCCAGCTTGTGTTTCTTCCAGTCCAGCATTTCTCATGATGTACTCTGCATATAAGTTAAATAAACAGGGTGACAATATACAGCCTTGACAAACTCCTTTTCCTATTTGGAACCAGTCTGTTGTTCCATGTCCAGTTCCAACTGTTGCTTCCTGACCTGCATACAAATTTCTCAAGAGGCAGATCAGGTGGTCTGGTATTCCCATCTCTTTCAGAATTTTCCACAAAGTGTTCAAAATAGGAAGTGAAATTTACTGGACATGCTGTTAGTGACGCCCTGCATTATTTGTCAAGAAGAGAAACAATATAAGGATTTAAGGGGGTCACAGGTTTGTAAAAATTAGAATCAGTGCAGAGTCATCTCTCTCTAAACCAAGATCAATAGCCAGATGCATCAATGAAACTGTTTAGAATAACCAAGCTCCTGAATAGGCTGGGTTTCCAATATTCACTGAACTTCCATAGCTGAAGCTTAGAAACCTTTTCCCCACTGAAATAATATTACAAATAGTGGTGGAACTCAGATGATGGAACCAACAGTGCTAAAAGTTACAACGTGCATAACTTTTCAGTTCAGTCGCTCAGTCGTGTCCGACTCTTTGTGACCCCATGAATCGCAGCACGCCAGGCCTCCCTGTCCATCACCAACTCCCAGAGTTCACCAAGACTCACATCCATCGAGTCAGTGATGCCATCCAGCCATCTCATCCTCTGTCGTCCCCTTCTCCTCCTGCCCCCAATCCCTCCCAGCATCAGAGTCTTTTCCAACAAGGGGAAATTCTTTCTTAATACTTTTCAACCTGTAATGTAAGCAACATGTCATGAAAGACAAGCCCACTCAGAGGTTCCCCATCCACTCTCCTCCATCCAGGAGCCACGGAAGTGGGCATGGAGCCACCAGCCACTTGCTTCCTCCAGGGCAACAGTTCTATGAAACTGTGGCGTTCCTGCCAGTGATCTTAGAAACCACTGAATAAATGCGTCATACATACATGTTCTACTCATTTTCAAATGTATGTTGATGCTACCATCATATTATCTTCTTCTCTAATAAATGTTTATGCAATTCCGATTAGCTTTCTGACATTATGCGGTTTCTCAGACAGGGGCCCCTACAAGGGCAATTAGCGTCAAGTCGGAGCCCGAGAACCATGGTGTCTGCAAACACCTTGGAGGTAATAGAACAGGTACTGCATTAGAAGAGGAGAGGAAAAGGAAAGTATGAAACCTGGTCAACACGAGCACAAGCCCAGTTATAGTGGGAGCCTCGATTATCAAATTATTTACTATTTTAATGATTGTAAACACAATCTTTGTTTCTTTGCCAAGAAGTTAACACAGAAAAATCTTACCTTTTTGTTTCTCTTTTCTTATTTTTTCAAAGCATAAAACAAAGAATTTTTAAAAGGTTGATAATGAAAGTTGAATTATTTAGAGTCTTCTCTGTAAAGTACCACTGTATACTTCAGAAGCAATTTATACAGAATATATATGATTATAAAAGGAATTTCAATTCTATTAAAATGCTTTTTGACTTTTAAAAGGTTTTTTATTTTTAAACCTATGTGAATGCTTGTTTTATATACACACACATTCATTTTTTTTTTCAAATCTGTTCAGAAAAGGACTGACCTGAGCAAATACAATTATTATAGGACTATGAGTCTAAAATCTAGAAATACAGGAAATACTAAATACTAGAAACATAAGAAAATTAGACTGTGGAAAAATAAGAATTATACTGAGAAATAAAGAGACAACTCCAGGTATTAGTTCTATAACACTGGGTTAGGACATCAGCACATGTGTCCATTGTGTAAAATAATGCTATATTTATAACGGGTGCTTGATAAATGCTTATTCAATAAAAGACTGGCTTAGTCAAGAAAAGACTTACTTGGCTATTCTGGCATTATTAGTCACTGAGAAAGTTATGAGGCTTAAAGAGTGTACAGTCTATACATAAGACATGGCATTCTAAACAAAAATTTATAGTTGCTTCTTTCTCAAACATGTCTTTTATGAGTTTACAATCTAGATCAAAATACAGATCTCACAGTTTAAAATACATTCTTCCATAGACATGTAGCTACCACCAATGACTTTTCCTTATACCCTCTACACTATAGTTTAAAACAAAATTTTATATACTAAGCACATTCCAGCATATGTAATCTAATTTGTCCTGCTTTTTATGCTGTTAGGACTCTGTTGAATTCAGAGCTACCAAGTGCTATCAGTTTCTTTCAGATTTATTACCTAGCCCATTAAATAAGGCACTTCAATAAACATACCATACTAATACTTTTGAAAATGAAAATATTCAATGCTGGTAAAGATAAATATTAATAGGCACTCTCATTAACTGAGAGTAGAAGAAAAGTCTTTCTAGAAGGCAAGGATTTAAGTGTATGGATGTTTATCATAATGATGAGAACTGAAACAAAGTCAGTGATCAGCAATGGAAGCAGTTGAATTATGTATCTGAACATAAGAGAAAAAAAAGAAACTTATACCCACAGGATGGAAAACTGAACTTAACAGAACTTAAAATTAATAGATAAATGTTCATGAAAAAAAAAAGCATTAAGTGGAGAAAAAGCAAGACACAAACCTGTATGTAAGAGTTTACATTTGTAAATTTTGTCCTTTATACAAAATATACTTTAGAAAAAGATTTGAAAATAATATCAAAATGTCACTCTAAAAGTAAAATTAGGAGTTACTTTAATTTTTTTTCTTTTAGTTTACTGAATTTTTTTTCCCAACAAGTATCACTTTGAAAATACATATTTAAAAGGAATCATTTGAAATACAAAGCATCTGAGTGATAACTGGGACACCTTTGATCCTGCAGTCCCGGAAAGGTCACTGGGACTTGCTCAATTGAAGTCTGCCTATCACTGTGTGGGATCCTGCAGGAACAACTGAAAGGGCCAGTTATAAGAGCTTTGAGATGCTCTTAAAAGATAAAACATCTTCAAAATAGGGGAACCTCATTTATAGGAAATAAAAGGTAAATGGATATCATTTTTACACTTTTGAAACTCTTTTATTCAAACTCTCTCATAAAGGTGAGTTTGGGTTCTATCTGTTCATTAAACACAATTTCCCAGGAATCATTTTCAAACAGAAGAAGGCACACCACAATAGCTACAGAAGCTGGGCTATGCTGGATTGGATCAGTGCATTTCTGTAAAAGTCATAGAGAGTTAGTGTGTCACTTTGTATGGTTCTGCTTTAAGTGTTTAGTGTGGGGGCTTTGGGCTTGGCTCTGCTGTGAAAGGCCTTGGTTACCTTGGGCCAAGGGTATTCTACCTTAACCTTGTCCCTAAAAATGCCCAGAGCAGTTATAAGAATTGAGCATGTGGCTCACAGGGATGCAGTCCTCCTCCTCTGGGAGTCCTGAGCTCTGCTGGCCCCGTCTCCAATCTTCACTCCATGGTGGCCATGTGGGAAGTGGGGTAGGAGCACCTGCCCCACTCTACGGAACCACTTGGGGCTAGGATGCCAGCCTAGGCTTTTTGCTCACTTTCACTGGACACAATTCATCCATAAATCAGACTTGTTGAGACAACACCAGTTCCTCTTTCCAGTTCTTCTTTTATCCCCCGCAAAGCCACACCAGAGCTCTCTCGGCCACCGCTGATTCACGGCGTCCCATCTCTTTCTCTCCCCCAAGTTCCACTCTTGGTCTCAGATCAAAACATTTCCTCATTCACAGTTGAGAAAAGAGTCATTCAGACTTGGACTTCCCTGTTTTCTGCACATTCTCTGAATCTGTCTCCCCTACTCAAACACAGGCCAGGACAAATGTCAGAAAAGATGTCTCAGCCCTGCTTTCCTCAATCTTCTTTTATATCTCTGGAATATGGTTTTTCTAAGAGCCTAGTATTCTTCCTATCTTTGCCCCCATCCTTTCCTATTCTTAATATTCAGCGGGACCACCAGGTTCCATGGTAATACAGGCCAGTCATTCACATTTCCAAACCTTAACATCTCTTCAATGTAACGGACAAAGGGATAAAGGCAGATGAAAGCTACTTTCACTTTTTTCTTTTTTTCTTGCCAGGCCTCAAGGCATGTGGCATCCTAGTTCCTGACCAGGAACAGAACCTGCACCCACTACAGCAGAAGCACATGGTCATAACCACTGGACCTCCCGCGAAGTCATGAAAGCTACTTTTATTACACAACATTTGGGATATTTTTTTGTTGGTGCTGAGGTAGGGGAGTGTATGTGTGTCTGTTCACCTATGCTATTTAAAGCCACAGACTAGCAACCAGAGTTGCAATAGCTATAGCATAATATAGACATATATTAATATACAGGTTCACAGCTTAGGTGTTCCACATTTTTTATTTGGTTTGGTTTAGTTTTCTATTTGGGCTGAGGGCCCATAAATCATTACCTTAGCAAATGACTCTCACAGTTTTCAAAAGTGCCCAGCCAACTAACTTAAATGATACCATTATACAAAGTAGCAAATAAGTATCTTATAAATACAAAGAAGGAAAACCAGCTACAAAGCAAATGTTACTGAAACCCAACAATAGGGCTAAGTACTGGATAACATGTCATTCAGGATTTAGGACAATAAATCAAGCTGACACGGGCCTTCTCACCCTCCAAAATGCCAGTAAAGTATAATAATGGCCACAGACAGCTACTGTTGGGTAATTAACTGTGGAAGAATCATATCCAAGTGGAATGTTCTGGATGGAGACATTAGGATGTTTTCTTTGCCCCATGCAGAATTCACAGCAGATATATATGTCTGCATTTCCCAAGAATCCAAAATGCTGTGTCCTGGAAAATAACACATTCATTTTGCTCTGGGGAAAAGGTTTTACCCAAACTGGCTTTACACTAGGGTAGGATTTTGCACTTAATTTGTGGGTTTAAAGAGGACCTACTGAGCAACAAAGTTTCCTAAATCAAAAGACTGAGACTTCCCTCAGACCAAAACAGAATTAGAACCCTACACGAAATGTTGGATGTCACCTAAAATTGTCAGAATATCTCTTATGCAAAATAATTTTACAGTTACCCTTTTCTCAGGATTGCCTATTACATTTACAATGAACCAATCTTATTCACTTTTCCTTCATGTAAAAAACACAAGGAAGAACGTGTTTCCTTGATTCTGAAAACCGTGAATGCATTTGATTCTGGATTTCTAAGTCTGAGCAGGGAAATGTATTAATTTTTAAGAATTCTAAGCAGTGTTTTTTATTAGTATTATATAAAACTAAGCCAAATTGTGGGATTGTATATATACCCATCAGACAAGATTATCTATATATACACATATGTATGTTTCTAAACTATATGTGTATGGATATATATATATGTATGCATCAGATTAACTTGATAATAGCTTCCTGCTCGTGAAATTATGTTACTAAAAATAATTACACCTGTGAAGTCATTTCATAGACATGACACAGCAGGTAAATTTATATCTCCTACTCCTAACTTCTGGGCTTCCCAAGTGGCTCAGTGGTAAAGAATTTGCTTGCCAAGGGAGGAGACACAAATTTGATCCCTGGGTTGAGAAGATCCCCTGGAGGAGGAAATGGCAACCCACTCCAGTATGCTTGCTGGGGAAATCCCATGGACAGAGGAGCCTAGCAGGCTATAGTCCACTGGGTTGCAGAGTCAGACACGACTGAGCGCACAATGCACGCACTCCTACCTTCCACATAAAGACCAATTATGCTTCCACAGATAGCCACCACTAGCAAGAGCAGGAAGAAATCCTTACCACCCTCTCCAGCAGATAGCCTGGGGTGGGTGTGGGCTTCCCTGGTGGCTCAGTGGTAAAGAATCTACCTGCCAATGCAGGAGACATGGGTCTGATCCCTGGTCCAGGAAGATCCCACATGCCACAGAGCAACTAAGCCCACGAGCCACAACTACTGAGCCTGTGCTCTAGAGCCTGGGAACTGCCTCTGGGGCCTGCGTACCCTAGAGCCCTGCTCCCCACGAAGAGAAGCTGCTGCGGGGAGAAGCCTGTGCACTGCAACTAGACAGCAGCCCTCGCTCGCTGCAACTAGAGAAAACTGCAAGCAGCAAAGACCCAGCACAGCCAAAAAATAAATAAAATTTTTAAAAATTGGGGTGTGTGTACCAAAGCATTCTTATTATGGAGGAAAATCGGGCATACTATAGAATATGCTATAGGTATTATTAGAAAAGATAAAACTTAGTCATCCAAGATTCATCACCCTTTGCTCCCTTACCTGCAAATTCCAGAATACCACCTTCCTCTTTGACATCCTGAGTCCCATGTTTCACTCCTCTAATATTACAGAGTTTAGGCACATTCACTTTTTTCCTTATTTTCTGTTATTAAGTGAATCAATTCTACTCTTTTTATTTCTCTATTTAGTTTATATAATAAAAGAACAAGTGCCTGTTGCAAAAAAAAAAAAAAAATGTTTAGTAAGCCCAAAATAACTTTATAAGGTAAAAAGGAAAAGTGCCCTCCTCTCTTTATCATCTGAACCCACTTCCTTCAGGAAGCCACCTGAAGAGACAAGGTATATGTGTGCTTGTATGCAGGTCTGTATATAAAGATCTTCTGCAGTTTCCTTTTTTCACTTACCATATCATGATTTTTTTCCTAAGATAATGTGCCAAAGCAGTTAACAGACACATTTACATGTAGTGCACTTCCTTTCCCTACAATGAGACTGCTAAATCAAGATTTACTGAATAGCAAAAGAAGTAAAACAAAAAACCTCTCGGTCTAATACTAACATATCTGGTTATGATCATTTTTACACTTGCCTTCAACATACAAATGGTGAAAAGAAACAGGTGAATGTGCATGCATAAATACATATGCACTATAAGTATGTAGATTATCTTACACAGATAAATGTTAACATAGTAATGTATGTATATTGAAATGAAATTAATTTTCAAAGGCAAGAAGCAAAGGAAGGCACCCATGTAAGTGGTGAGGCTTCTGGGTCTTGAATAGGGAGGACACCGTGTGGAAACTTCCTGGGCTTTGGAGGCAGAGACACAGGGTCAAATTTAACCCCACCTCCTACAGATTTTGTGGTTTTTGTATGTCTCTTAACCATTTGAGCTTCCTTTTCATCATCTGTAAAATGGGAAAAGATTTATCTTACAGAGTTTTAGAATTTAAGTGTTTAAGATGGTGCCTTGAACATTCTAAGTGCTCAAAAAGTGCCTTATTACCGTTAATAATCCAGAAACTATATATTCTAGACCTGGTGACCTGATACCTCATATCACCAAATACCTGCAAACCCTGCTATTTTGTTTATCTTTGTGTTTTGGTTTGGCTTCATGTTTTTATATTAATTTTATTCATACAGACACAGAAAATGTCTTAGAAATAAATTACTGTAAACATGCCTAGTAGCTGTAATGCATTATCGAAATATGATCCTTTCTCCTCCTAGTCCCCCAGGGTATCTTGCTCTGGGCTCAGTAGCAATTTCCAAGCCTCCTCCTTAAAGCAATCCTAAGTTTTGCTTACAACTTGTGACAAACGCAAGTCATCTGAGTACCACAAAATCACTGAAAATACCTCTCATGTCTGCTGATGCCCAGCAGCTTCAAGTGTCAAAAGCTGACCTTTCCAGTGAAGCTGCCTCCTGGCCTCCCCTTTCACTTGCCAAGGCCATCAATGATGCACACGTACACCTGTGGCAGACCAGTGGCCACGTCTCAGGGAAAGAAATGCCCTGCAGACACCAGGGGCCTGCTTTTATCACCTCCTTGGTCAACCGGACATCCACCACACCTTTTGCATTCATTTACTTTTGAAGAGGTTAGACTTCCACAAAATCCTAAACTTCTAGAACAATTAGAGAGAAGCTTGTCCACTATACTGTTCAACCATCTCCTTTGACAGGTGAGAAAACGGAGGCTCAAGATGTGACCCGTCTGACGACATACAAATAATCTAGACACCAGTTGGGATTAAAACCTCAGCTCTCTAAGGTTCATTCCTATTACTGACAGGTATGGTTTTATCTGTTCCAGTAGCTCTGTCAAATGTTTACTGAATATTTTCGGATGAAAGGAAACCTTCTTGGTTGCGAGTGTGTGGGAGAGGAGAAACCACACCGTGTCCTGGCCTTAAGGGTAATCAATCCACCTGCCTCTTCACGTGGGGGTGGATAAATGAAGGGGAAAGTTGCATCTGGGATTTTTCACCATCCTACTTAAATTTGTAGGGGGCTGTGTAGAAGATAAACTGGACCCCAAAGGCCTAGAAACCCCTACTGTTACCTCAAAATGGCTCTAGGGACACGTTAGGCCAAGTTGAAGTAAAAAGAAGCACAGAGGTGGTGTATTTCTTCTAGGATGGTAGTAGGCAAGGGAAAGAGGGCTTTTGGGGGTTTTTTCCCCCTATTTGTTCACCTGGGGGAAGCAGACGCTGTCAATTTCCTCCTCTAGCCACACAAGCGTCTATGTATCTGTTCGTTGGCTGCGTGCTGGTTTTCGCCAACGATGTTTATGGCAAGGGCGCGAGTGGGGCTGGGCCAAAAAGGGCCTGGACACTGGGGCCCAACCTCACCCCGCACCCCGGCTGCTGCCGGCGCCGGGCGAGGGCTCCCTTGGGCAGCGCCTTTGTTTTCCTGACTCCAGTTACGTTTGCGGAAGTGCTGCCCGCGCCGGGGTGCCGGCTATAGCCGGCCCTAGCACCCCAAAAGATGACAAACGACTGGGGAATCCAAGGGGAGGGAGACAGCAGCGGGTGATCGGGGCTGAGAGCGGTGACACCCCTCGCCCCGACGCCCGGGCTCTGGACCCGTCCTCGCCAGCCGCCCCCCCTCCGCACAGCAGGTGTGCGCGCCGCGGGGGGGGCTCCCCGCCCTTGGCTCGGCCCCCGGCGCTCCGGGCCCCGACTCACCTGCGGCGGCGGCGGCGCTCAGCTGCGCGGGGCGCGGGGCACCATCTCCCCCCGGCGCGGGGCGGCGGCTCTGGGCGCCCGGGCGGCGGCTGTCGGGGCGGCGCGCACCATCTCGGGCGGGTAGCCGGCTCCTCCGGGGCTGCGGCGGGGGAATGCGAGCCGGTGGGGAGACCAGGAGCGGCGAGCCGAGCGCACCGGCCGGCCCGACCTCCTCTCTCTCTCCTCTCCTGCCTCCTCCTCCCGCCCGGCCTCCGCCGCTCGCTACCGGCTGGACCCGTTTCAGGGCCGAGCGCTGAGCAGCCGCCGCCAGGTGCAGCGCTCCGCCTCCTGCGGCGGCGGCGGCGGCGGCTGCGTCGGCGGCAGCTCCTCCCGGCTTCCCGCCCGCCTGGGCGGCCCCGGGGGACCCGCGGCCTCAGCCCTGCCCGGGAATCGCGCCGAGCTGGTGGAGAGGAGACGCGAGGGTCGATCCTCGGGTCCCCCGAACCCGGCTGAGACAAGCGAACGATGCGGGCCTAGCTCCGGGGGGATGGGGCGGAGAGCGAACGGAAGGCTGGTTGGGAATTGTAAATATCAGCAACAATCATAGCCATCGTTTATTGAGCGTCTATTAAGTGCCAAGCAGAATGCCGACAGTATTAACGCGTTCGTTCTGCGTCTCTAGACCGACCGTGGCCTGGCCAACAGTCCTCAGGTGACCCGGGAGAGAGGAGCTGGGCAGGAGACAAATAACCAGGGTGGCAGGACTCACCAGGGAAGGGCCGAGACTGAAGCAGGCTTTCAAACTGAGAAGGTGCTACCCGAGTATCTCGCTGAAGAGATAACGATGTGTGTTGCATCAGAAATGTAATTAGAGTTGTATTTCTGGCTAGACATGCAGAGAGGGTGGGGAGAGTGGTGTTGGCTGTAAAAGGTATTCCTTCAGCAGGCATTTTTGGCTATAATAGGTATTCCTTCAGCAGAAGGAATTTTTGGGGCGCCTGTGATGGGCTTTTGGGGTACCAGATCCTGCTCTCAGGGAGCTTATGTCTTGTTCTGGCAATAACGACAATAATAATGACAGCTAACATGGATGAATGTTTCTCATATAGGAAGCTCTGTTTAAGTACTGTTTAAGTTTTACCGTAATCCTAAAAATATAGGTACTATTATTCCCATCTTACAACTGAGGACACCAAGGCTGAAACTGAATGTGACCTACCTAAAATGACTTAAATAGTAAAAGGTGAGAAGCCGTTCATGTCTAGAGTTTTAGCTCTTAACCACGAAATCGTACTGATGAGAATTTTATAGGCCACGAAGCTTTAGGGTCAGAGGCCTAGAGCTTTAGAATAAAACAAAGTTATGCAGTCACCGTGGCCCCTCCTGGAATCTGGGACTGGGTACCTGAAGCTTATGCTCCATTAGCCTCATGATGAACCCACTTGCAATACAGATAAAAGCGAAACAACGAAAGGCACTGGGTGTTAAAGCCTCATGAAGGAGATGGAGGTGGTGATCGGACTCTGAAAAGGACAGGCTTTGGTCTGGTGTGGCCTATAGATGGCTTCCCACGCAGAATTGGGAACTGAAGAACTACAACCAGTTGGTAGCTGTCATAACAGAATTATCATGCTTCTTATCTGTCCCAATATTAAACAAGCAACCTTTGGAAAAAGAAAAGGAAGAAAGTGAACAAACTCCAGGTCTAACATGATTCAGTTTCTCTCCTGTGTATGAAAGGAAGGCAGGAAGGACCTGGGTGGGGTGTGGGGGATTGTTCTTAATCTAGAGCTGCCCAGAGGTGGTTCCATGTTGACAAGTGAAGCGAAATCATTCTAGAAGTTGAAGCTGGTTTCAGATAGGAAGGGTGCCCTCAAGGGTCAGCAGAGCACAAAATGTTGTTTTAATTGGCATTTTTAGGGCAGGATTTTTTTCCTGGTGTATGTGTGTGTGCTCAGTCATGTCTGATTTTTTGCGACCCCAGAGACTGTAGTCCACCAGGTTCCTCTGTCTATGGAATTCTCCAGGCAAGAATACTAGAGTGGGTTACCATTTCCTACTCCAAGTTTTTCCTGATAGCCCCTTCCCTTTTCAGTATAACTAAGGAGAAGATGAAAATATGCAGAAACAAAAAGTGACCTGCTTCTCCTCCCACATCTCCCTACTCCTGGTGAAGTGACTAGTGGGTGTGGATTGGGAAATTAGCTTTCAACTACACTACAAGGCAAGCTGTCCTAGAGATCATTGCCCAGAAAGGCTCAAAGACAAAATTAGGGTGTTGAAATCACGTGGCTAATTGAATCAATTTAAAACGCAGAAGAAGAGATCAGGAGATAGATTAACACACAGACTAGGGTATAAGCAGATGGTTTATTTTATGAAATATGCAGAGAACCTGTGCCTTTATCTCCTGTGTCAGTTTTCCTGTGCTGATCATGGGATTATAAGGATCAGAGTTGAGGTCGATCCTGGCAGTCAGAGGGTACCTGGGGCCAGAGGAAGCACATATTTTCTCTACTGAGAGATAAGAAGTGAGGATGGCTGGCCAGTTCCAGCTCTCCAATTAGCCTGATGAGCAGCTGTGGGATTTTATCGGCATTTCTCAGGCAGAGAACAAATGGAGTCTGTGTAGCTGTCACCAGTGGGTGGTCATTTGAAGCCTGCCTGAATATTGAGTGCTAGTAAGCTTCATGAATATTTACTGTTCCAAGAATATTTGGTGCCTACTTGGACTTTCGGACATTTCCTCTCTACGTTCAGCTGATATATGCACTACTTAGTCTTACAAACTACTTGCTTTTATTTAATTTCTTCTCCTTATCGTGTATGTTTCTCTTCTTTCCTTTGGCAGAATTGACTTCTTAAATAACAAAGCAAACATATTACAATAGGTAATAGTGAGAAAAAATAGCTCACACTTACATAGAACTTACCTGTGCCAGGTACTGTTCAAAGCCCTTTTTAAGTATTTATTGATTTAAGCCTCACGACAGTCACATACACGTAGATACTGTTATCACCTCATTTTACAAAAGAGGAAATCGGTGCATATAAATGTGGAGTGACTACCAAACTCAAACCACTTGTCAGTGATAGAATCTGCATCTAGGTAGAATCGCACCTCGGTAGTCCAGCTCCAGGGCCCAGGCTCTTAATCAGTCCCTCTTCCTAGCATATGCAAACCCTTACAAACATGAATATTCACATATGGCAGCTTGGGGGATTTTATTTTAAGCCAAATGATGTCATCCAGTTTTCTCTCAGCAACATGGGACACGATGGACCCGCAGCTCACCTTGAAACTCTCCCTTCCTCTGACTTCTGTGACGGACAGCCTTGGGTTTTGCAATTCCTCTCGGGCCACTTCAGGTTCCACTTCAGTTTTGTTCTTGGCCTCTCTTTCCTCCTTTTTTTCTGTGATTGCTCTCACCCCCTCCCTTGGCTTTAATCCCGGAATATTTAAGGATGCCCCCAACCCCTCTCTCCAGGGCAGCTCCTCTCCTGGTGCCGGACACATGTGGCCAATTCCACAGGGTGTTTGTTTCACAGGTGCCCATCTACCACCCCTCCCCCACTGGCTTTTACTTCTGGGTTCCCAAACCGCCCTGGGCTTCTCTGGTGGCTTAGATGGTAAAGAATCTGTCTGCAGTGCAGGAGACCTGGGTTTGATCCCCAGGTTAGGAAGATCCCTTGGAGAAGGGATCCACTCCAGTATTCTTGCTTGGAGAATTCCATGGACAGAGGAACCAGGCGGGTTACAGTCTGTGAGGTCGCAAAGAGTCCGATACATCTGTGTGATTGACACTTTCACTTTAAACCATCATCCCCACCTGGTTGTGCAAAGCGTTGTACTTACCTCTCCCTTCACCCTAACCCCCACACCCAGCATGTTAATTTCCTATGCTGCTCTCACAAGCTACCATGAATGCAGTGAAGTAAAACAGCAGAAATTTACTATCTTACATGTCTGTAAGTTGGAAATCCAAAGTGGGTTTCTCCAGGCTAGAACCAATGTGTCTGCAGGGCTGCATTCCACCTGTAGGCTTTGGGGGAGAATCCACTTTTTGGACTTCTCCACCTTCTAGAGGCTTCTTGGCTCCTAGCCCCTTTCTCTCTTCTTCACAGTATATACATCACTCTGACCTCTGCTTCAGCAGCCACACTGCCTCTTCTGACCCTCCTGCCTCCCTCTTATAAGATCCCTTTTGATTACACTGGGCTCACCTTCCTGGTCCAGGGTCATCTCTTCCTCTCATGAACCCTGACTTGATCATATATCCAAAGTCCTTCTGGCAATGAAGGTAACAGAGTTGCAGGCTCCTGGGATTTGGACATGGACATCTCTAGGAGGCCATGATTCTGCCTATCACACCCAGTAAACACCAAGCCCTGTGGAGTCCACCTTTCAAAATATTCCTGGAATTTGACCTCTTCTCTGTATTCCTGTGCTGTGCTCATGCATGAGGTACTCTCTCCTCTGCCTTATGACAGTCACTTCTCTGGCCTCTCTGCCTCAGAGTGTTTTCTCACCCCAATCAATCTTCCTTATTTCAACCAAAGTAATCCTTAAGAACACGAGACAGTGTCATTTATTTGCAGCCCCTCAGGGTTGCCCAACACCATGGGGTACCTACCGTACATACTGTGTTGTGCCTCCTGGATGGGCTACCAGCAGACCTTAATTCTCTACTTAAAACCCATCCAAGTGGTTAGGACTTTACGTTTTCACTGCCAGGACCCAGGAACCCTGGTCAGGGGAACTAAAAATCCTGAGATCCCATAAGCAGTCTAGCTCAGCAAAATAAATAAATAAATAAATACACCATCCATCCAAGGCCTCCTTTACTGTAACAAAGAGATTCAAAAGTCCAGTAGTTAAATAGGATTATAATTTTTTTTTCTCATGTAGCAATCCACAAGTAGGTAATCCACGATTGATAGTATGACCCCACCATCCACACAACACGGATTCCATGCTTGGTCCAGGTTGACCATTTCCAGCAGCAGCACATGGGCCAGGGAGAGGATAAGCTCTGGCACTTAAAGGGAAGCCCTCAAACTCTCACACTTGCACACATCATGTCCATACGTATCACCTTGGCTGAGACAGTTGCATGTCCATAGCTGAGTGCAAAGGAGGGAAAGAGTTTTAGCTACGCGGCCAAAGACCCAGCTGAACTCCATTGCTACGAAAGAAAGGGAGAATGGATTCCGGGAGTCAAGGAGCAGTTTTCCACAGGAGAGAAAACAGTGTCACACAAGGGAAAAATGAAAGAAGGTAACTTAGATTGGAAGATAGGGAGGACCCTTTGAGGAAGTAAGAGTAAACTGGACCTGAGGCATAAGTTGGAGATGACCAGGTGGAGAGCTCTGGGAAGATTTTTCCCCTAAGAAGGAGCTGACTTGAGGCAGCTTAGGTAACTGGAGCAGAGGGAGTGGTGGCCTAAAGGGAAATGTCAAGAGATGAGGTTGGAGAAGTAGGCAAGAACCAGGTCAGACAACAACCTTCATGTGATGGGCATCACAGCAAGCATCTTGAATTTTAATTCACATTCAGTGAGATCTATTGAAGAATGCTTAGGAGATCTGACTTGTGTCTTTAAATCACTGCAGCTGCTACATGGAGAATGGTATGGAGAGGGCAGAAGTGGAAGTGAGACTCAGTTGGAAAGGAGTTAGTGGTGAGGAGAGAGATTAGCAGTGTTTTGGGGGCAGGGTGATGAGCAGTGGGATGAAGAGAAGTGGATGGATTCGAGAGAGTGTGTTGGAAAGTGTCTCAGCACACTTGGCGATGTACTGGGTGTGGGAGGCAAGGGAAAGGAGGTGTAAGAATGACTCACAAGTTTCTGGCTCGAGCAGCTGGGTGGATGGTGACAACCTTTACAGAGAGGGAGAAGACCGTGGGAGGAGCAGGTTGGAGGGGAGAAAGGAAGAGCTCACATTTTGGCATAAGTTGGAGGAGCCTGTGAGACTTGCCAGTGGAGCTGTGAAGTAGTCAGTTAAGTCTGTGTTTACAAAACTCAGAAGAGAGGGTTGGACCTGGCAGTTATCAAAATCGATGTGCTATTTACGATCACAGGAATGAAGGGGTCACCATATACTAACAGAACCCTGAGAAAGGCCAACATTTACCAGTTGGTATAAGAGGAGGAAGGGCTTCCCAGGTGGCTCAGTGGTTAAGAATCCACCTGCCAAGCAGGAGATGGAGGTTCGATCCCTGGGTCGGGAAGATCCCCTGGAGAAGGAAATTGCAACCCACTCTTGTATTCTTGCCTGGGAAATCCCATGGACAGAGGAGCTTGGCGGGCTGCAGTCCATGGGGTCTCAAAGAGTGGGACACAACTTAGTGACTAAACAATTCAACAACAATATAGGAAGAGGAGCCAAGAAGGATTAGCCATAGAAGTAGGAGGAAGGTCTACTAATTGTGGTCATCTTACTATAAATGGTAATACATCTATTGCAGTGGAGCAGAGTTAAACTCTGGTGACAGAAGGAAATATAAAATCCGGTCCCTTCCATCAGAGGCTTGTGAATTTACTAGCAAAGACCTGGCTATAAGTAGATTGATTATAATAGAAGGTAGCATATGCTATGAGTGGTACACAGATTATCTTTTTAAAAACATCACTTTCATTATTTCTGGCCTATTGCATTAAGTTTCAATCTTTAACTACTTTCAATCAAATGCTAAGTCTTGCCAATTTTATCTCCTTGGTATTTTGCTAATATGTTTCATCTTATCCATCTGTACACACAGTACTCCAAGGCCCTAACGCAACAGTCTCAATAATGACTTTGCTTTTTCCATCCTTGCACATCAATCCAGTACGAACCAAAGCAGCTAAAATGGATCTCAGTTATGTGATTTTTAAAAATATACTTATTTGGGGGAGTTCCCTGATGGCCTCATGGTCAGGATTCCAGGCTTTCACTGTCATGGCCTGGGTTCAATCCCTGGTCAGGGAACTGAGATCCTGCAAGTCACATGGCATGGCTGAAACAAACATATATACAATTAAAAGTTATTAAAGTGGTAAATTTCATGTAATATTTTTTGCCATAATTTTAAAAAGTGAGTTTATGAAGCAACTAATATGAGAATTGATTTTAGAAGATATGTTGGCAAACTTCATGGCAAAATTATCCTGTTTATACATTTTAGATTCTGCTGATATTATAAATTATACTCAAATTCCACCCTGAAAGAAAAAAAAAAAAAAAAACCACAGAAATCAACCTGAAAGAATATGTAATGGCAAAATATAGAACAATATGAGAAATAAAATACATAATAATATTGAATTTTAAGTGAAAGAATAAAATAAATATCCCTGAGTCAACACTAATATAAATAAATGAATAAACAAGTGAGGAAGAAGGAAAACATTTTTGTTCAAAAATTCCAATTCATAAATGAAGTAATGAGGAAAATAGAAAATCTCCATTAGAACATCACAGTAATAACAGATCTAGCATGTAGAACAATGTTGAAAAAAAGCACAATTGAAGGATTTACAGTATTTAATTTCTACACTTACTATAAACCTATGGTAATCAAGACATTGAGGTATCGGTATAAAGATACAGGGACCAATGGAACAGAATGGAGAGCCCAGAAGTAAATTCACAGGCATATACAACTCATTTTCAACAATTCAGTAGAAAAAGAATAGTCTTTTCAAAATAGGTGCTGGAACAATTGGCTCTCCATATTTAAGAAGTGAACCTTGATTCATGTTGATGTATGACAGAAACCAACACAACATTATAAAGCAATTAAAATGATTAATTAAATTAAACTAATTTAATTTAAACATTGATAATTAAAAATAAATTAAAATAATTTTAAGTGAACCTTGACTTACCTCTTACCATACATAAAAATTAACTCAAAATTAATCATATAGATAAAACATAAAACTTCAAGAAGAAAATGGGAGAAAACTATAGTTACATTTAATTTGGCAAGTTTTATTAAACAGAATACAAAAAAATACAAACTATAAAGAAAATAATCAATAAATTAGACTTCATCAAAATTAGGAACTTTGCTTTTCCAAACACAATGCTCTACAAATGGAAATACAAGATATAGAATGGGAAAAATTACTTTCAACCGTATATCCAACAAATGACTTGCATCTAGAATATTTAAGAATTCTCACAACTCAATAATAAGACAAATAACTCAACTTTAAAATAGACAAAAGTTTTCAAAAGATACTTTGCTAAGAAGGTATATCAAGGGCAAATAAGCCCATGAAAAGATGGCCAATATCGCTAGTCATTATAGCAATGCTTTTAGTTGGGGGCAGTTTTGCTCCTACACACCAAAGACATTTGGCAATATATGGAGACACGTTTGATTGTCACAACTGAGGTGGGAAGTACTACTGGCATGGAGTGAGTAGAGGCCAGGGATGCCCCCTAAAGTTCCTGCAATGCACAGCGCAGCCCCCAACACAAAGAGTTGTTTGGTCCAAAATGTCAATAGTAAATGGGGCTTCCTAGGTGGCGCTGCACCCCATTCCAGTACTCTTGCCTGGAAAATCCCATGGACGGAGGAGCCTGGTAGGCTGCAGGCCATGGGGTCGCGAAGGGTCGGACACGACTGAGCGACTTCACTTTCACTTTTCACTTTGATGCATTGGAGAAGGCAATGGCAACCCACTCCAGTGTTCTTGCCTGGAGAATCCCAGGGACGGGGGAGCCAGGTGGGCTGCCGTCTATGGGGTCGCACAGAGTTGGACATGACTGAAGTGACTTAGCAGCAGCAGGTGGCGCTAGTGATAAAGAACTTGCCTGCCAATGCACGAGATGTAAGAAACTCGGGTTTTACCCCAGAGTACGGAAGATGACCTGGAGAAGGAAATGGGCCCCCACTCCAGTATTCTTGCCTGGAGAATCCTGTGGACGGAGGAGATTGGCAGGCTATGGTCCATCGAATCGCAGAGTCAGACATGACTGAAGCAACTTAGCAAACACACATACACGTCATTACTAATAAGGTTGAAAAATCCTGCTTTGCTGCTGCTGCTGCTGCTGCTGCTAAGTCGCTTCAGTCGTGTCGGACTCTGTTCGACCCCATAGACGGCAGCCCACCAGGCTCCCCTGTCCCTGGGATTCTCCAGGCAAGAACACTGGAGTGGGTTGCCATTTCCTTCTCCAATGCATCAAAGTGACAAGTGAAAGTGAAGTCGCTCAGTCGTGTCCGACCCTTGGAGACACCATGGACTGCAGCCTACCAGACTCCTCCGTCCATGGGATTTTCCAGGCAAGAGTACTGGAGTGGGGTGCCATTGCCTTCTCCGAATCCTGCTTTAGAGAAGCACAATACATGTTGTTGAATAGGCAAATAAGTAACATTAAAAATGAGCATACTAACTGTTGTAGAGTATGTGGAGAAACTAGAACCTCATACAAATCTGCTGGGAATATAAAATCATTATAATACTTTGGGAAATAATTTGGCAGTTTCTTAAAAAGTCAATCATAAAGTTACCCACAGTTATTCCACTCCTAGGTACTTCCCTAAGAGAAATGAAGGCATACGTTCACATAAAGTCTTACACATGAATGTACGCAGCAGCTTTATTTGTAATAGCCGAGACCTGGAAACAACGTAAATGTCCACCATTTTGCGAACGGATAAGCAGATTGTGGTTTTTGCGTGCAGTGGGATTACTACTCAGCAACTAAAAGAAACAGACTAGAGATGCATGCATTGATGAATATGTAAACATACATGGATGAATATAAAAAATAATTATCGAGGAAAGAAGGTAAACAGCCACCTATAAAAAATGTTTTATAATTCCTTTTATAAAACTCTTAAAAATGCAAACTGATCCATAGGAACAGAAAGCAGATAGCTGACTGCCTGGGAATGGAGCTGGGTGGAGAAGGGAGGGGAGAGAGGGCATAATTATAAAAGGGTGTGAGGACATTTTAGAGGATGATTAATACGCTCTTTACCTTGACTGTGGTGACTGTTTCAAGATGATTTATAAACGCTTATCAACGTGTGAAAGTGAAAGTTGCTCCGTCGTGTCCGACTCTTTGCGACCCCATGGACTATACGGACCATGGAATTCTCCAGGCCAAAATACTGGAGTGAGTGGCCATTCCCTTCTCTGGGGGATCTTCCCAACTCAGGGATCAAACCCAGGTCTCCTGCGTTGCAGGCAGATTCTTTACCAGCTGAGCCACCAGGGAAGCCCTTATCAAAGTATAGGCTTTCAATAGGTGCAGCAGCTCGTATGTCAGTTATAACTCAGCAAAGCTTAGGAGGCCTGGAGGTTGCAGCTCATGTTGCTCTTAGTGAGTAAAATCATCCCTTCCGTCCTGGACCACATCTTATTCCAAAAGCCAAACGCAACTCTGCAGTACTGGAGTGAAAGGCAATCAGTACCTCTGAGTATTCTTGACTGCTAACACTCTGCCTGGTAGGAGTGACCTATACTGACAGGCACCCTATACTTGGGTCCAAAGGACCCAAGATATTATACAGCAGATGAGGAAATTTCCCTCCCTTGCTATATAAAATTACTGTTTAATAATAAACTGTTACTAATAAGGATAATCCACACATGTTAAGGAGCCAGAAAAGTACACCTAATTATACCCATCTTCCACATGCTTGCTGAAACATTCTTCCAGAAGTTCTAGTCAATGCAATATGAAAATTAAAGATGGGTTATACATGTGGAAAAGGAAGAAACAAAATCATAATATTTATACTGTTTGATTGTATACCTAGAAAATTTGGGAGAATCAAATTGAAGAATTATTAGAATTAATAATAGGCTTGTGTAATATGATAAGGTACAAAATTAATATACAGGAATCAGTATTTCCCAAATAGCACTTTAAAAACTAACACTATAGTATGGGGAGGAAAATGACTCCATTCAGACAACATTTTCTCCATCCTGATCACTTCTTCTGAACATTTTCTAAAGCTTCTGCATCCTTCTTCAAGTGTTTTATTTGGGGGAAGGAATCAACTAAAATGGTCCTTATGCCTTTCTGGAAAAGCTATCACTGTGGTATCCAAAGTGGCATCATTTCCCCTGGATTCAGTGTAAAGCCTCGGTTTCTACCTCGTTCAGTATTCTGCCTGCCACAGCCATGGCAGGCTCTGTCCTATCATTTCGGTATCTGGGAATTTACTAATCAACTGATTTGCACAAAATGTAAATACGGAATTTTTTTATACTGGTTATTTTTCTATATGATGATAGACTCACTTAATTCAGGAGAGCTGTGTAGGTAAAGCAACATATTTGTAATTATGAAAGTGAAGTCGTTCAGTCGTGTCTGACTCTTTGCGACCCCATGGACTGTAGCCCACCAGGCTCCTCCTTCCATGGGATTCTCCAGGCAGGAATACTGGAGCAGGTTGCCATTTCCTTCTCCAGGGGATCTTCCCGATCCAGGGATCGAACTCAGGTCTCCCACATCGCAGGCAGAGGCTTTAACCTCTAAGCCACCAGGGAAGCAGTAATTATAGATTTAGTTAAACAACAATGAAAGCAAATACTTGTATACTCACCAACTTGTGCAAATAGAATTTACTACTTTTTCTACATGGCATTTTAAATATATCTCAAAGTATGAAACAATTAAAATATTTTTGGTAATTTAAAACCAAATAGGTTTTATTATTAAATACCCCAACTGTTCACTGTGGGACCCTGAATTCTGAAGGACTGAGTTCCCTCAACTGTGTGAAACTTTCTAGATATGAGAGTCTCCTATAAAATTAATGAACTGAGAATTGGTTATCTTTAAGGCCTCTTTAGCTAAAAATTTTTGTAATTGCATTCTGTACATCTCAAGCATTTTCATCTTCGTCTTGCTTTTAAAATATTATGCAGTAAATGTTTCCCTTTAAAGCCAAAAGCAGCTCCATAGGTCAGGAGTTAGAGCACTGGTCTTGTAAAGTCAGAAGCCATGTACTTTCCTTTGTGTTGCTACTGCTGTACATTTGTTTGTAATATTAATATTCGTCTTGTAACCTATTTTTAAAATGTTATTATATGGTACATGGGGAATGTAAAAGGAACCATAATTCTATCTATCATCACTTAACTAGATTCAAAGTTGAGTCTCTGTTAAATTTAATATTGCCAAAATAAATGGGAATGACTTTTACATTCTTAATACCAGGTCATTATTTTACTATTGACAGTATGTAAGTAACTTAGTGATTATTCAAATACTGTTGGTTAGGCACTGAAAGTCCTGGTAAAGTCCTTCCTGAAATGAAGTAATACAGAGCGCAGACAGAACAAGCATGACATGAAGGTCCCGGCTGTCCCGGCGAAGAGCACGTCACAGCTGACCCTCGAACAGCATTGTGTGAGGCCGTTTATGTGGGTTTTCTTCCAATAAATATCAGTTCAGTTCAGTTCACTCAGTCGTGTCCGACTCTTTGTGACCCCATGAACCGCAATACACCAGGCCTCCGTCCATCACCAACTCGCAGAGTCCACCCAAACTCATGTCCGTCGAGTCAGTGATGCCATCCAACCATCTCATCCTCTGTCGTCCCCTTCTCCTCCCACCTTCAATCTTTCCCAGCATCAGGGTCTTTTCCAATGAGTCAGTTCTTTGCATCAGGTGGTCAAAGTATTGGAGTTTCAGCTTCAGCATCAGTCCTTGCAATGAACACCCAGGACTGATCTCCTTCAGAATGGACTGGTTGGATCTCCTTGCAGTCCAAAGGACTCTCAAGAGTCTTCTCCAACACCACAATTCAAAAGCAAATTCTTTGGTGCTCAGCTTTCTTTATAGTCCAACTCTCACATCCATACATGACCACTGGAAAAACCATGCTTTGACTAGATGGACCTCTGTTGGCAAAGTAATGTCTCTGCTTTTTAATATGCTGTCATGGTTGGTCATACATTTTCTTTCAAAGAGCAAGCGTCTTTTAATTTCATGGCTGCAGTCACCATCTGCAGTGATTTTGGAGCCCAAGAAAATAAAGTCTCTCCCTGTTTCCACTGTTTTCCTATCTATTTGCCATGAAGTGATGGGACCAGATGCCCTGATCTTAGTTTTCTGAATCTTGAGTTTTAAGCCAACTTATTCACTCTCCTCTTTCACTTTCATCAAGAGGCTCTTTAGTGCTTTGCTTTCTGCCATAAGGGCAGTGTCTTCTGCATATTTGAGGTTATTAATATTTCTCCCTGCAATCTTGATTCCAGCTTGTGCTTCATACAGCCTGATATTTTGCATGATGTACTCTGCATATAACTTAAATAAGCATGGTGACAGTATACAGATTTGATATACTCCTTTCCTGATTTGGAACCAGTCTGTTGTTCCATGTCCAGTTCTAACTGTTGCTTCTTGACCTGCATACAGATTTCTCAGGAGAATACCAATACCAATAAATATACTATCTGTGTTTTCATTTTATAGATCTTTAACTGTGAGGAAAAGCTTGTATTTGATTAAAGATCCTGAAATGTGGAATCAAAAAAACCTAGTATTTGAGCCCTGCTGCTGCTGCTAAGTCACTTCAGTCATGTCCGACTCTGTGCGACCCCATAGATGGCGGCCCACCAGGCTCTGCCGTCCCTGGGATTCTCCAGGCAAGAACACTTGAGTGGGTTGCCATTTCCTTCTCCAATACAAGAAAGTGAAAAGTGAAAGTGAAGTTGCTCAGTCGTGCAGACTCTTAGCAACCCCATGGACTGCAGCCTTCCAGGCTCCTCCATCCATGGGATCCTCCAGGCAAGAGTACTGGAGTGGGGTGCCATTGCCTTCTCTGGATTTGAGCCCTGCTGCTGCTGCTAATTCGCTTCAGTCGTGTCCGACTCTGTGCGACCCCGTGGACGGCAGCCCACCAGGCTCCCCCATCCCTGGGATTCTCCAGGCAAGAATACTGGAGTGGGTTGCCATTTCCTTCTCCAATGCATGAAAATGAGAAGTGAAAGGGAAGTCGCTCAGTCTTGCCTGACTCCCAGCAATCCCATGGACTGCAGCCCACCAGGCTCCTCTGACCATGGGATCCTCCAGGCAAGAGCACTAATTCTATCCAAAATGTTGTTCCTGCCCTCTTGGTGAGTCATTTGTCAATTCCTTTATTTTTGAGGCAGAGATAACAGTCCATGGATTTTCAACTGCACAAGTGGACAGCACCCTGAACCCTCTTCATTGTTCAAGGGTGAACTGTATTTGAGGAAAAATACTTGACTATATTCAAGTGATCCTCCTTAATACTCCTTAATACTTAATCCTCCATAATACTATGGGTAACACTCCTTTGTAGATAATTAGATATTGGAAACCAGCTCCAGTGTTTTAACACTCATGTCACATATTTGGGGGCATATTGATTCAATTTTTCATTCATTCAACCAATATTTACTAAGCACTTGTGCTTCCCTGATAGCTCAGTGGTAAAGAATCCACCTGCAATGCAGGAGACCCCAGTTCAGTTCCTGGGTTGGGAACATCTGCTGGAGAAGGGATAGGCTACCCACTCCAGTATTCTTGCGCTTCCCTTGTTGCTCAGCTGGTAAAGAACCTGCCTGCAATGCAGGAGACCTGGGTTCGATCCCTGGGTTGGGAAGTTCCCCTGGAGAAGGGAAAGGCTACCCACTCCAGTATTCTGGCCTGGAGAATTCCATGGTCCATGGGGTCGCAAAGAGTCGGACATGACTGAACGACTTTAATCTAATCTAAGCACTTACTTTGTGCCCCACACTGTTCTAGGTGCTAGGAACAGAGCCGAATAACAAAATCCCTATTCCCATCAAGCTTATATTCTAGAGGGAAAATATAAGTTGTAGCCCAAATGTTAGTTTTTTCTTAAAGAAAGGTAGTATCAAGTTTTGTTTCACTGTTTTCCCCGAGTTATAGAAAGTAATTCTTGTTTATTGGAAACAACAAAAAAGATGATACAGAAAAGGAAGATTCTTTTGTAATCCCACAGGTTGGCATAATTACCATGAATAGTTTGATATATATACTTCAGTTCAGTTCAGTCACTCAGTCGTGTCCAACTCTTTGCGACCCCATGAATCGCAGCACGCCAGGCCTCCCTGTCCATCACCCACCCCCGGAGTTCACTCAAACTCATGTCCATTGAGTCGGTGATGCCATCCAGCCATCTCATCCTCTGTCGTCCCCTTCTCCTCCTGCCCCCAATCCCTCCCAGCATCAGAGTCTTTATACAGAGTGTAAAAAATTATTTTTAACTTACAAACTGTACTGCTTTTCTATGAAATGTTTTTTTTTTCACTTACCAACAGTGTACCATGAGTTTGTTTTCATATAGTGCCTTTAGATGTAACTCTTCCTTTTTCTTGCACAATATACCATCCTATCAATTCAGTTCAGTCACTCAGTCATGTCTGACTCTTTGCGACCCCGTGGACTGCAGCACGCCAGGCTTCCCTGCCCATCACCAACTCCTGGAATTTGCTCAAACTCATATCCCTCGAGTCAGTGATGCCATCTAACCATCTCATCCTCTGTCGTCCCCTTCTCCTCCTGCCTTCAATCTTTCCCAGCATCAGGGTCTTTTCTAATGAGTCAGTTCTTCACATCATATATAGGCTGCAATTTATTTTAACCATTCTTCCATTTATGATCTTGGAGGTGATTTCCAGTTTTTCCATGATAACTAGTACTTTCAGTGTTTTGTTTAAGAAATCTTTGCCCAGCCCATGGTATTTTAAACACACACTGTAGGGCTGAGAGACAGAGAGCCCCCACTGGCAGCTGCCTTCCTGGGCTGGGAAGATAGAAATCGGAGTTAGGGACTTTAACAGCCATTATCTAAGGGCTTAAGATCCCAGAGGAAAGAGGAATATACAGCAGTGAGACAGATGCTTTGACTGCAGTTTCCTTCCAGGGCTTTTCCAAATTCTAAATTGTACAAATGCGGGGTAAAAGGCTGAGAAACTCAGCAAAGAGCTGCTACGTGCAAAGAGACTCAAAATCTAAGATGAAATTTTGACAGTCTCACCTGTTTTTCTTAATTTCCTGTGTGTGTGTATGTGTGGTGGGGAACAGGGGTGGGAAGCGGGCTGTAAGAAAGGCTTGAATGCCAAGCTAAAGCCCAGGAACTAGGAGAAAGTCACCAGAGGGTTTTAGGGAATGGAGGACCTGACTGAAACTCAGTTTCATGATGTAGGCATTGGAAGAGCCTCTGGTGAGTGTCCTTCCAATGAGGACAGTGTAGCACAGACAGCTGTGTCCACCCATGGTCACAGATCACTCACAGCAGCTGAGCCAAGGCCACTACCCCTAGTCTAGGTTTTCCTGAACTACTGCAGGTGCCTCAAAGCCATATTGGCAGTGTGTGTGCAAGGGGAGTCAGGGGCAAGGGGAGGGCTGGCCAAACATGGTGACTTGGAAGTTTGAAGGATGAAAGGATGTTGGAGCCCAGGGTATGGGGAGACATCAGGGAGGAAGAGCTCAAGGATAAGAACAGGACCCCAGAGCTTCCCTCAGGGAAGGATATGAGAAAGAAGAGCTAGAATCAGAAAACTAAAAGGCTGGAGGAGTCTATGAAGAAGGGGGTGGGCAGGATGGGAACCATGATTACTTTCGGAACTGTTGAGTTTCACCAACTGGCAAGATGTGGAGGCAGAACGGTCAGCAGGTTATTAGATATATGGGTCTGGAGTTTAAAAGAGAGATTGGGGTTTTCTCCTCATTCTAATCCATTCATTCCTTTATTCTTTTCCATCTTTTACAAATTTGGGAATCAAGTATATAGGTGATATAAAGTTGTAAATATCGATGAGATCTTTAAGTGGATAAGTACATAAAGAAAAGAATTTCTAAGCATGGTATTATTACGATTTTACTCCACTCCCACCCCAAAAGCCACAATAGAGATAATCTGATTTATTATGAAAACTACATGTCATGGTTAGAATCCCAGAAAAGTATAGATTCTACTTGAACCTGATTAATGACTTTAAAATTAATGGTAGTTAGAACACAATTCATTTCATGGCTGGAAACTTCAAATTCTTTGAAAGCCTCATGTATTGAGTTCAAACTTGCTTCCCTATAATCTTTGCTCATTGGTTCTGTAATATAAGTATTTACACTTTTATCTTCTTTCCACAGTAAAACTGTATAATTCAAGGACTACACTAATGCTTACAACTGGCCAACTAATCATCAGCATATAATTAGTTTTAAAGATGAGCAATGGAATATTAAAACAACCTGATCTACTTTTCTCACCTATTAGATTTGAAAGATTGACGCTATCTTGTTTTGGCAAATGAATATTCTGATCCTTTGTTGATGATATTTCTATTGGTACACCTTTTCTGGAGGATACTTTGTCACTAGGCACCGAAATTTAAAATGTCCATTTTTATTTTATTTTTTGCCATGCCATGCTGCAAGTGGAATCTAGTTCCCTGCCGCTGCTGCTAAGTCGCTTCAGTCATGTCCGACTCTGTGTAACCCCATAGATGGCAGCCCACCAGGCTCTGCCGTCCCTGGGATTCTCCAGGCAAGAACACTGGAGTGGGTTGCCATTTCCTTCTCCAACGCATGAAAGTGAAAAGTGAAAGGGAAGTAGCTCAGTCGTATCCGACTCTTAGCGACCGACCCCATGGACCGCAGCCTACCAGGCTCCTCCGTCCATGGGATTTTCCAGGCAAGAGTACTGGAGTTGGGTGCCATTGCCTTCTCCGCTAGTTCCCTGATCAGGAATCAAACCTGTGCCTTCTGCATTGAGAGCAAACAGTGTTAACCACTGGACCACCAGGAAAGTCCCTAAAATGTCCATTTTTGATCTAGCAGTTCCACTTCTAGGAATTTATCTAAATGAAATAATTAGAGAGTGCCTGGAAAATCCCATGGATGGAGGAGCCTGGTGGGCTGCAGTCCATGGGGTCGATAAGAGTCGGACACGACTGAGCTACCTCCCTTTCACTTTTCACTTTCATGCATTGGAGAAAGAGATGGCAACCCACTCCAGTGTTCTTGCCTGGAGAATCCCAGGGACGGGGAGCCTGGTGGGCTGCCGTCTATGAGGTCGCACAGAGTCGGACACGACTGAAGTGACTTAGCAGCAGCAGCAGCAGCAGCAGATATACACATTCATCAAGCATATCTGTTGGCTTTTTTCTTTCCTGGTAAATGTTTTAATTAAGTGTTAATATAGTGTGTGTGCTCAGTTTTACCTGACTCTTTTGCGACCCCATGGACTGTGGCCTGCCAGGCTCCTCTGTCCATAGGATTCTCCAGGCAAGCATACTAGAGTGGGTCACCATTTCCTCCTCCAGGAGATCTTTCCAACCTAGGAATCGAACCTGTGGCTCCTGCATGTACTGCATTGGCAGGTGGATTATTTACCACTGCAGCACCTGGGAAGCCCTGTAAATACAGTGAAATGACTAAACTTAAGTCTATAGGGCAATGAATTTTTACAAAGTGAACACACCTATGTGTTTGCCATCGAGGTGTAGACCATTACTGGTGTTTCCCCATCACTGCTGCTGCTGCTAAGTTGCTCAGTCGTGTCCGACTCTGTGCGATCCCATAGACAGCAGCCCACCAGGCTCTGCCGTCCCTGGGGCTCTCCAGGCAAGAACACTAGAGTGGGGTGCCATTGCCTTCTCCCGCCATCACTGCCTTCCCAAAGGGAATCATTACTCTCAGGTTGAAGATCAAGTTCCCAGGGAAGCAGATACTGACATTACTGTACAGCTGGGACCAGTACTTATGGGAGAGAAGGTGGTAGAAGGCCAGGGGTCCAGAGGAAAAAGGAAAGAGAGGGAAGAAACATGATTGGGCAGAAGTAAAAGTGGCTGAATTACAGCCTCAACAAAGTCTTCAGCTAACTCTACAGGGCACTCTGAACCTGGGACAGCTGTTCAGAGTTTTCCCAGGTTGAGTGAGGGCCTTTATAGCCAGCTCCATAATTGGGGATATAATTGGAGGTCAAATAGCTCTCTTCACCTGAGGCACTTCCTAAGAAGACTTCCTGAAGGGGGACCTTGAGGGTGTATTCCATGAGGGCGGCTTGGTTTTGAAGATTAGAGTATCACCCAGCATATACTTTTGTGTGTTGCCTCTGTCATTTCACATTATGTATGTGAAATACGTGCTGTTTCATTCCATTTCTGTGTACCATACTATATTTATTCATTCTATGATAGTTGAGCATTGGCTTAGTTTTCTGGTTTGGGCTATTATGAATACTGCTGATATGGACATTCTTATACATGTCTTTTGATGATTATTTGCATGCATTTCTGTTGGGTATGTACCAAGAGAAGGGTCATAGAATAAGTACATGTTCAGCTTTATTAAATATTGCCAAATATTTTTGTACAAATTGTAATTCCACCAGTGAGTATATGTAAGAGACTTAGTTGTTTCAAATTCTCACTAATATTTGACACTGATTGTTAAGCTTTAATTATTGTGGTGGATGTAGTGGCTCTACGGTGTTAAAATGCATTTTCCTGATGATTAGTGATATTTATGCTTTTGATATGCTTATCAGCCATTTACTCTCTTTTGTAAAGGGTTTTGTGGCCACTTTTCAATTGGACTTCGTATATTTTTCTCGCTGATTTATAGGAGTCTTTTATATCTACAGGATATAGATCTTTTGCTAGGTATATGTTACAAATATCTCTCCTACGCTGTGGCTTATGTTTTCATTCTTCTATGCAGAGAAAGAAAACAACTCTAGGAAAGTTGACTAAAATGCCAACAGTAGTTTTGTCTGGAAGTTAGTTTTTCCTTCTTTCTACTTTTTCATATTTTGTAGTTCTTTAAGAAGCATGTAATGAAGAATAATTTAAAACACAATGAAAGAAATGAGTTTTTAAAGAAAAACAGCATATTGAAAACATGATGTGTGTATCTGTATGCATGTGTGTGTGCACACGTGCTTAGTCATGTCTGACTCAGTCGTGTTTGACCCATCAGGCTCCTCTGTCCGTGGAATTTTCCAAGCAAGAATACTGGAGTGGGTTGCCATTTCCTCCTCTGGGGATCTTCTCGACCCATGGATTGAACCCACGCCTTTTGTGTCTCCTGCATTGGCAGGCAGATTCTTTATCACTGCACCACTTGGGAAGCCTTTAAAACATGATGATGTATTTTAAAGGCGACCCATCGGAAGTGGTTAGTGTGGACAGGAACTTTGCTACAATTTTCCTTCACTGTTACATACGTGCCTATGCAAATCTGCTAGAGACACCTGGTGGAGAGTGTTGTAAAGTTTACAGCAAATGTTCCAATGTGCTCAAATTGCTTGAGAAGTTAGAGCAGGGAGGGCCAGCTTACTTACCAGGGGAGAAATGTTTGTAAAACATATTTTGGTTCTCTTATCATCTCAGCTTCCAAATAACTGAAAAGATTCTGCTACTCCCAGGTTTGGGTAGACCTAGCTCACCAATGGGCTGAGTTTGGACCTGACCAACAAATATGATAAAAATCCAGAGCAAACAAAAGACAGTGAGGTTAGGAGTAGAAATGGGGCCAGTTCACAGCTGGATACATAGTTGGTAGCACCCTGGAAAGATGAAATAGTGGGGCTCCCTTACAGAAAGCAGGAGAAAATGTTGACATTAAAGATACTAAAGTTAAAAGGTTTTCCTTTCTTCTATTCTCTCTTTCAACCTGTCATGCTATTATTTGCTATTTAATGTCAATAAGAAAATTCTTAAATTTAAATTGTTAGCTTGAATTTTACCATTTGTATTTATATAGCACAATGCCAGTTTTAAGTATAAGAGTGTAACTCATATGTGCAATCACCAAAATTACACGTTTCATTTTTCATAGCTTGTGCGTGTGCGCTGAGCCACTTCAGTCGTGTTGACTCTTTGGGACCCCATGGACTGTAGCCTGCCAGGTTCCTCTGTCCCTGGGATTCTCCAGACAAGAATACTGGAGTGGGTTGCCATGCCCTCCTCCATGGGATTTTCCCGACCCAGGGACTGAACCCATGTCTCTTGCATTGCAGGTAGATTCTTTACTGTTTAAGCCACCAGGGAAGCCCATGGATACATATATTATCCTCACTACAAAAGTAGAAAGAATGCAGAAAAGTAACTCAGCTGGTTTTTAGTTCAATTCTTGATATGTACACATCCTGCTAACTCTTTCTACCTTCAGTTTTCTGGCAAGGAAAAACAAGAAGAAAAGGAATTATGGGTGGCCCTATCTTTTAAAAAAATATTTACTTATTTATTTGGCTGCACTGGGTCTCAGTTGAGGCATGCAGGATCCAGTTCCCCGATCAGGGAACAAACCTGGGCCCCTGCATTGGGAATGCACAGGCTTAGCCACTCGACCGCCAGGAAGTCCCTAGGTGGCCCTAACTTTCCCTTTCTTTCCATGCCATCATTTTCATCCTACGTGATTTGGTGTAATTATACAGGGAAAAAAAATACTAAAGGGCATAATAGATTTCCTTGGTCTTTTTATGTTTCTGAGAATGCCAGTACCATCTTTTGGCATTCCAAGCAAATTCTAGTTCTAGGGGGCTGTTCAGTTCAGTCGCTCAGTCGTGTCCAACTCTTTGTGACCCCATGAGTCGCAGCACGCCAGGCCTCCCTGTCCATCACCAACTCCCGGAGTCCACTCAAACTCACGTCCATCGAGACAATGATGCCATCCAGCCATCTCATCCTCTGTCATCCCCTTCTCCTCCTGCCCCCAATCCCTCCCAGCATCAGAGTCTTTTCCAATGAGTCAACTCTTCACATGAGGTAGCCAAAGTACTGGAGTTTCAGCTTTAGCATCATTCCTTCCAAAGAAATCCCAGGACTGATCTCCTTTAGAATGGACTGGTTGGATTTCCTTGCAGTTCAAGGGACTCTCAAGAGTCTTCTCCAGCACCACAGTTCAAAAGCATCAATTCTTCGGCGCTCAGCCTTCTTCACAGTCCAACTCTCACATCCATACATGACCACAGGAAAAACCATAGCCTTGACTAGAAGGACCTTTGTTGCCGAAGTATTGTCTCTGCTTTTGAATATGCTATCTAGGTTGGTCATAACTTTCCTTCCAAGGAGTAAGCGTCTTTTAATTTCATGGCTGCAGTCACCATCTGCAGTGATTTGGGAAAAAATAAAGTCTGACACTGTTTCCATTGTTTCCCCATCTATTTCCCATGAAGTGATGGGACCAGATGCCATGATCTTCGTTTTCTGAATGTTGAGCTTTAAGCCCACTTTTTCACTCTCCTCTTTCACTTTCATTAAAAGGCTCTTTAGTTCCTCTTCACTTTCTGCCATAAGGGTGGTGTCATCTGCATATCTGAGGTTATTGATATTTCTCCTGGCAATCTTGATTCCAGCTTGTGCTTCTTCCAGCCCAGTGTTTCTCATGATGTACTCTGCACAGAAGTTAAATAAACAGGGTGACAATATACAGCCTTGACATACTCCTTTTCCTATTTGGAACCAGGCTGTTGTTCCATGTCCAGTTCTAACTGTTGCTTCCTGACCTGCGTATAGGTTTCTCAAGAGGCAGGTCAGTTGGTCGGGTATTCCCATCTCTTTCAGAATTTTCCACAGTTTCTTGTGATCCACATAGTCAAAGGCTTTGGCGTAGTCAATAAAGCAGAAATAGATGTTTTTCTGGAACTCTCTTGCTTTTTCGATGATCCAGCGGATATTGGCAATTTGATCTCTGGTTCCTCTGCCTTTTCTAAAACCAGCTTGAACATCTGGAAGTTCACAGTTCACATATTGCTGAAGCCTAGCTTGGAGAATTTTGAGCATTACTTTACTAGCGTGTGAGATGAGTGCAATTGTGCAGTAGTTTGAGCATTCTTTGGCATTGCCCTTCTTTGGGATTGGAATGAAAGCTGACCTTTTCTAGTCCTGTGGCCACTGCTGAGTTTTCCAAATTTGCCATCCCCACCTAATTAGTTATAATAAATGTAATTCACTTACCTTGTACTTGCTTTAAGTCTCACTGAACCCCTATACATCAGGGGTCTGTAGGAATTCTGTGCTCACACGGCACTGTGAACACTACATGAATGGAGTGGGGTTAGGGGGAAGAGGCAAACACATTTGTACATCACATCTCTGTTCACACGCATGCTCCACTCTCCTAGAAACTTAATTTACAAGTTCAAAGACAAAATGTTTGAGAATTTCAAGACAGCATTTGCAGAACCAGGCATGGTCCCGTGAGAAGCCTTCTGCACCCGCACAAGTCACAAGCCCATGAAGCCAGCCTAAGGATGGTCTTTTTTTCTTTTAATGGAGAAAGGGAGAAAGCTCTTAATCCTATATGATAATGGCTCCCTGAGGATCAGGAGCATTGAAAATACAGCCTAGAAAAGGAAAATCATATTTAAAATTACAGACATTTTGTTACAAAGTAGTCACAATGTTGGCTAGGCTGATTATCAAACAGAAATTATAAGCATATAAACCTTTTAAGAAAGATGTCAGTGCTTAGCACAGCTACTTCCTCTGGACCAGTTTCAAAGATCCATTTGTATACACACCAGCTTTTAATTGAGTTCCCTGCCACTCTGAGGGGACAGTCACAGTCCCTTAGGCGTGCTTTATGGATATGTGTTACAATATCAGTACCAAGCCTGGCACAATGAAAGGTCTTAACTATGGATGTGAAAGGTTATGACTTACCGTTTCTACTCTTCCTTTGCATTTAGCACTTACAGAAAAAATAAAATAAAAACAAAACTGAAGCACAAGAAGGAAACTCTCAGACACTTTTGTCTGCTTTTTCCTCCTTTTCGGAATGTATGTTTGACCTTTTCTGCCATGGAGTGGGCAGGGCTGTTTCTGTGCCGAGTGTGCGGTGCGCGGTCAGTCGCTCAGTCATGTCCAACCCTTTTACAACCCCATGGATTGTAGCCTGCCAGGCTCCTTTGTCCATGGGACTTCCCAGGCAAGAATACTGGAGTGAGTTGCTATTTCCTTCTCCAGGGGATCTTCCCGACCCAGGGATAGAACCCATATCTCTTACGTCTCCTGCATTGGCAGGCGGGTTCTTTGCCACTGAACCCCTGGGGGCGCCTGCATAATTACTGTGTGTGCGTGTTAGTCACTCGGTCGTGTTTGACTCTGTGACCCCATGCACAGAGGGTAGGGGGTAGGGTCCTCAGTCCATGCAATTCTCCAGGCAAGAATACTGGAGTGGGGTGCCATTTCCTTCTCCAGGGGATCTTCCCAACCCGGGGATCGAACCCACGTCTTCTGCATTGGCCGGCACATTCTTTAGCGCTGAGCCACCAGGGAAGCCTTACCATCTTGACAAATGTATTTATGCACTCTTCATTCTTTGGGGGATGAAGTGGATAAGTACGTCAAAAGTAGATGAGTGTAGCTAAGCGTTGAAAACATCCGCTCTTAAATGTCACGAGACCTTAGTGAATAGAACAAAAGGTGTGTGATCAGAGGTCAGATGAAGACAGAAGCCTGGACGACTCATTTGGCCCAGGTGATGGAGATTGCTAGATGTCCTCTAATGCCCGGCTCCTAACTCCCAGGGTGATAAAAAGCCTGGTTTTCAGTTGAGCCCATGGTTGCTGCAAATGGAGACTTCCTACGTGCAGTCATGTGGCTAGGTTCTGGTCAGTGACGTGAAAAACTGCCCTTCCCTTCTTTGTCTTCTCCTCTGTCTTGCTGCCTAAAATGCAGATTCTGTTGTCTTAGACCTGAGAAGGAGGGTCATGGTCTGGGGTTGGGAGAGCAGTGAGATGGAAGGAGTGTGACTCCCCGAGGACTTTGGGGTGGAGCCTCCTTTCAGCTCTGGACTGCTCACCAAATACTTTTGATCTTATTTAAGCCATTATTATTTTGGCATTTTGCCACTCACAGTTAAACCTAATGCTACTGCAAACTTATCCTGGCTGCACTTCTTCTAGACAGAAAGGCTATCTTATAGGACTTTACACTCAGACTCAAAGATCTGCTTTTTCATACTCCCATCATTATAACACAGCAGAAAGCCCTTTATACAATATGTACCCCTTGGCATGTCAAAATCTCATTCAGAGAGCCTATAACTAGGGGCTTAAGAGGCCACAGCAAAAAATTAGCAATACATAAAGTGCATTAAAAGGAAATAACCATTAGAACCCTACTCAACATGGCTGCCAGTCCTCAGGAGCAGTTGAATTGAGACTGGCGTGATGGTTAAGTGGAAGCATGTGGCTAGTGTAGAGAGTAACAGGTATATTTGGAAGGTTGAGCCAAGAGGATCGAACTCCTGAGTGATTGGATGTGGGCTGTAGGAGCAAGAGAGGAACCAACACTGACCTGGCTTCCCAGGGACTGCTCTTACTAATGTGCAGGGGGCTCTCTTTTTATCATCCTCTATTTAAGCAACCTGGCAGATTCATCTGTCTGCCAGCCTCCTGCAAAAAAAACCCCTGGCTGATGCACAAGACGCTCGATCTTGGCGACCAACAGGCTACTCTTTGAAGCACCCAACCCCTAACTCCCACTCCATCAACTGAGTTCTGTGTTTGCTTAGACTGATTGACTTCATTCAAAAATCATATTTCAATGGCATCTTTAATAATAGATCAAGTATAATGTAAAATGAATTTGAAAACAAAGAATTTAAGGCTTTTAAAGTATTGATAGAAATGAGTCTTAAAAACTTACTGAGTATGAGACAATTGTAAAGATAGAGGGGAAAAAATTAAAATCCAGAATGATTATGTTGTCAGACTATATGGCAAATATTTTTTAACTTCTTCCTCTAAAGAAATCAGAGCCTGAGAATTCCCTGGTGGAACAGTGATTAGGAATAGGTACTTCCACTGCCAGGTCAGGTTCAGTTTCTGGTGGGGGAACTAAGATCCAGTAAGTCACACTGTGCAGCCAAAAAGAAAGAAATCAGAGCTACAGATCACACTCCCATACGTGTGGTTAATGCAAGACCGGCACACACATGCTTAAGGAAGGGCCTTAGCTTTCTGGCAAAGATTGACAATGGACAGATGTGTGCAATAGATGTTTACAGAATGTACTGGATTCTCCGTTCTATCCAGTTTCCCCCCAATAAAATGGCGCATTGATAGATCACATAAATAAATAGATCACATTGAAGATGACTGTTTTCACTGCGTTGTTATTGATAATTTACATATTCTAAAAATGTTTATGTGCACAACATGCTTTTTCTTGAACTATATTCTATTTTTCCATTCGGATGACTATCAGGCAGCACAACTAGTTTCTGGGGTTTGGTTTCTAATGTGTTTTGTGAAGAATGAACTCACTTTGACTTAAAAATCAACCTTTAAAATTAGAATATACAGCTCAAGGACCCACCATCAATCACAAAGCATGTACAGACTTTTAAAAGCTATGTAACTTTTTCACTAAATAAGTCGTTGAATCTTCTGTGTGCAATGAGATACCTTTAAATAGCCTCCAATTAAAATAAATAAATTAAAAAAAATAAACTAAAAGTTTGACATACTGTGATTCCTTTGTAATTGCAGATAAACAGAGGATGCTGCAGAAAATCTTTTGGCCTCAAGAGGGCGTAGGGCAGAAAGGAGATAGCTGAGAGTTTGGTATCTCCAGATGGTGGAAATCTCTCCTCACTAGGGCTGCTAAAGAGATAGGAAAAAGAGGTCTCACCCACCTCAGAGGACATTCAACATGGGATTCTAGCAGACCAACGACTGTATGTATTTAACTCTACCTCTGGTTTTTGAAGTGTAATAAATACTATGCAAAAACTACAGAAATGTCTTTATCCTCTCCTGTCTTACTGACAGAAGAGTATGTTAAGTGAGAGTATTAGAGAGAACTAGAGACATAATTAGTGGCAGAATCAGAGAATTAGAATGAGAGAATAAGAATATAGATTTGAGAGAAAGTTTCAGAATGTGTGTCTGAGTGTGGATGCGTGTGAGTGTGAGAGTTCATGAGTAGGATGGTGCCATCAGGGTTCTGGGCTTTAATTCTTGTAAGAAACAGTGTCACTGAAAGCGCATGAACATGGCCAAATTATGCTTTAGATTCACAGTTCTAAATGTTCTGCCAAAGGCTAAAGCTGAAGATTTTTGTTCCAGACAGGAAACACACAACCCCCTTTGCTCTCCCTAATATTTCAGTGACCTTAACTTATCATCTCTAAACTCATGTTCTAAAGAGCTTTATTAATTGAGCAGGAATTTTTCCTGTCTTCAATATTTTATTGAAGCATTTCAAGCAGCAATAATTGCACAAAATCCTCTATAAAGAATCTCACACATTTAACTGCTGCATGAATATCATTCATTTATTAGCATTATGAACACATAATGGAAAAATGCTCCCCCAAAGAGGAAGGTGAATGTTGACTGTCAATAGGACAAAGTCATCTTCAAAAGACAAGAGATGTGGAAATTAGGTCCACAGTTAGGCTGTGGAGCCCATGAGGATGGAGTTCATCTACGTGTGTGTAGCCACAGGGGCAAGGTGCTGGAGGAGGTGGCTCAAGAACGTCTCCAGCTGCTTCTCTGATCTGTATGCGATGAGTCCTCCCTTGTTGGCCCACTGATCTACTCCGGCAGCGCCTTCGTTTCCCACGTGATACACCAGCTGTGGCAAGTCAAGGCCCGTGTCAGGATTTCTTTCCAGGCATTCTTTTAAGTCCACCATCCCCCCACCCATGGCCCTGAGGATGGCGTGGGCAGCACAGGAGTCCCACTTGAACGTGGTATCTTCTGAGAAGATGTAAATGTCAGCGAGGCCGAGGATCACACAGAGGCTCTTGTAACCAGCCCCAGCAGCCCGGAAGATGCGCTCTCCACACACACGCGACAATGCGCCCTTGATGGTCTCCTTTTCACTGGTACTAATGACCACTGAGAACGGGCAGGAGCCTTCGGAGCTGGGGTTTTGGGTCCCTTGGCTCTGCGTTTCACTGTTGCTTCTTGTAGAGATGGGAGGCAGAAGGGAATGGATATTGGTCCCCAGGTAAGAAAGGCCCCAGTAGCACTGTCCTCTCCACCTATGGAAGAGAACGTTCAGTTTGTGGCAGCAAGTTATCACACTGGTTTTTCATTGCTCCTGTGGCTTCCCAACTTGATGGGGAAAATATATAACATAGTGAGTCTCAAGGCCCTTAAGCCTAGAGATAGTAATCAAATGGCTAATTCATTTCTAAAAGTTACTCCCTGTGCATGTTGCTGCCTGTGTTGTTGCCAGTTAGGAATGCGTTCAGTTTTTTTTTTTTTTTTGCATTATCACATTCATCTAGGACAGTGCTAAAATATTTGTGGGATTTCTAGCCTCTGGGAACACAGCGAAGTTTCACTGCCTCTTTTTGCATTTAAAGTCTAATGGGGATAAAGATGAACAGATAAATAAGATTTTCAATCTGCAAATCTTTCACAATGCTGAATTTTTTTCAACCGGTAACGCCTTTTCATCTTCCAATTCACTAGCTCCACTTTGGCTTTAACATCAAGAAAGATGGACTCTTTTTTTTGGTGGGGGGGGGGTGGTGGGCAACAACAAAAATACCATCTAACATTTCTCAATGTTTAACTTACTATATACGCTGGATAGTTTCTTTCCAGAGAAGGAGACTGAGGCTTAGAGAATGTAAGTGTTTAAGAATGTAAATCAGTGGTAGAATCTGCTATCAAACCCAGGATTTGTGCCAACTACTTTGTCAACCATTTCTAGGTCATGATTATGTCAACATCCAGTCCCACTTATTTTTAACTTCTTGACGACCCTTTAAAGATAACGACCCTTTAAAGATAACAAACACTTTCAGTTTGGAAGAAGGCAGGGAAGAGGAAAAATATCAACACTGCAGAGGTATAGTTTAAGACTATTAAAGAACAAACAATTCTTAGGTTACTTGAAGCAAGTCAAAATTTAATTAAAAAATATATAGTTCTACATGAGTGGAAAAAAATGTCATTTATTTCAGTAAAAAGCTAAAACCACAGGAGAAAAGCTGCTTCTACTTGAACCCTGCCATGCTCTGGAGTCAACCCTGTCATACTCTGATCCGTAGGCCGCGGATCAGGGTAACCAAAGGCTTGGCCACCCTCTATGCTCTGCGAACAGTCCACGGGAGTGTGAGGAAGGTGGAAGCAGATAAGAAAGTGATACTGACAGTTTTTTTTGTTTGTTTTTATAGGGAGAGGTTCTAATCCTGGCCATACCTACTTATCTTTTCGTTAGATCATTTTCACATTTTGTTGTGAAACCCAGGATTGAAAATTAAAGGACCATTCATTCAAACATGGAGATTTTTAGTAGGAATGCCCAATGTATCGAGTCATGGGAATGTCACATGGAGAGATAATCCTGACAATAAACAAAGCTGAGGTTGTAAATTCTGAAAACCATAATATGCCGAAAATATTCAATTTTTACCTGCGGGTGTGTAGGTCTTGTGATACAAAAGGTTGGTTGATGACTCCCATGAGAGGCACCCCTGTCTGTATGTCATAGACACCAATCAAAACAGTGACGCACTGAAGTCCACTGGGGAAGATTCCTTGGTTGGGTGTAATGTCAGCAGAACCTTTTATATACTGGTAAGTTGAATCTGAAAAATGAAGCAAATCTGTTAGGATTCAGGTAATGATTATTTAGAAGATAATGATGAAGACACCTATAAAACCTGTCCTAGATCATTTCTAATTTGGTAACAGCTATGGTCTAAATGTTTGTGCCCCCCAAAATTCTAACCCTCAGAAGTTGATGGTATTAGTAAGTAGGGCCTTTGGGAGGTACTTCAGTCCTCCCAAATGAATGGGATTAACGATATTCTTAGTCTCTTCCACTTTATGAGTACAGTGTGAGTGTTAGTCGCTCAGTCGTGTCTGACTCTTTTGCAACCCCATGGAATGTAGCTGGCCAGGCTCCTCTGTCCATGGGATTCTGCAGCCAAGATTACTGGAGAGGGTTGCCATCCCCTTCTCGGGGGATTTTCCTGATCCAGGGATCAAACCCGGGTCTCCTGTATTGCAGGCAGATTCTTTACTGTCCGAGTACACAGTGAAAAGATGCCAATTATGAATCAGGAAGAAGACCCTCACCTAATCATGCTGGCACTTTGATACTGGACTTCTCAGCCTCTGAAACTGTCAGAAATAAATTTATCTTGTTTAAAAGCTACCTAGTCCATGGTATCTTGTTATAGCAGCCCAAATGGACTAAGATAATAACCAATCACGTTTTACCTCTGGGTGCCACTTATATGGAATTATTATTTGACCTTTTGTACTTCACTTTTAAGCTGCTTGTGTTTCATTTTCCCAACCATACATAAATTCTTGGACAAAGGGGACATGTCTACAATTCCTATGGCAGCTAGCATGTCTTCCTTCCTTTTTGTGTTGTTAATTGCTCAGTCATGAACAACTCTTTGTGACCCCATAGGACTGGAGCCACCAGGCTCCTCTGTCCATGGAGTTCTCCAGGTGGGAATACTAGAGTAGGGAGCCATTCGCTTCTCCAGGGCATAACACCTTGCAAATGGTAAGAAGCACTCAAATATTCATCACCATGTCAAAATCATTTAAAAGGTATGGGGGTTCCTTTGAGGTCTTACTAATCAGAGGACAGGTCCAACCAAGGTGGGCGGGAAAGTCTCCTTCCAGGAATCTGAATTCCATTTCATTTGAATTCCATCAGGGATGGAATTGCCTTTTTACTTGTTTGTTTTGTCCCTCAAATTAGGAGGAAAGAGACAATGGTGTCACAAGAGGAAGAAGCTCAGACAGTAAAGCGTCTGCCTACAATGCGGGAGACCCGGGTTCAATCCCTGGGTCGGGAAGATCCCCTGGAGAAGGAAATGGCAACCCATTCCAGTACTCTTGCCTGGAAAATCCCATGGACTAAGGAGCCTGGTAGGCTACCGTCCATGGGGTCGCAAAGAACCTGGGAAAAAGAAGCTAAGGAGTGAGGTTTCTGCTTAAAAGATGTACCTGCCAGCAGCTGACTGCCAGCATCTAGTGAATTAATAGCCAGTTAAGGATGTGCCAGGCACAAGATCCAGAGAGCTAGCTAACAGAATCAATTCAGGACAAAAACAAAACAAGGTTTCAGTTCCTCAAAAACCATAACTGAGGCCGATTTACCTTTAGGCGATAAAAGATCCTGGAAAACATTCATAGTCTACATAACAATCCACTGACTGAATGCTCTACTGCTGTGATTAAAGGCATGTCTATCACGTAGGGGAGAAGGTGTAGGGGAGAAGGTGAGGGGAGTCTGCCTACTCAGCTTAATGATTGGTCCCAGTTGTGTTGGGTACACTATGCCAGGAAGCTGGGGGAAAAGTGGGACTTAGACCGAGGGCATTATATTAACGGCATCATTGAGATAGGCCTACAGTTTTAAAACCATGAACTATAGATTATGGTTCTACCATAATCATGACCAAAAAAATAATGGCGAGGTATACACAGGACTCACAAACTGACTGCTAGGAGTCACATTCAGTTGTGTTTTGCCTGATCTGTCCAGCGGTTCTGCTTGTTTACTTACTTAAGTGAGTTAGGAACCAGGAGTTGAATTGTGAGAGTTCATTTAAAAACCTGGATTTGCGTTTTTATTATTTTTAAATCTGAAGATCTGCACTGTACTTCCAGATGGTAATAATCTGCCGGAGCTGAATGTTCTCAAGATGCATGTGTGTTCAATTAGTTATAGCTGCCATCATTTCATTCTTCTCTCATATTTAGCAGTCTGGCCCCTGAGGTCTTTCAAAAATGAGTTAATTCAGTTTTGTATATGTGCCTTTATATGTGTGTGTGTGTATACACACACGTGTGTTATAAATATGTGTATATGTATATAATACACACCTCAACTCTTCATTTATTTATTTAGGCCCCAGTGTGTAGCTTGTGGGGTCTCAGTTCCCCAACCAGGGATTGAACCCAGGTTACAGCAGTGAGAGTCATTTATCATTTTAAAACTTCAAAAATTTAAAATTTAACTCTCTTCTAGGAGAGTTAAACCATATCCTCAATTTTCATTTTTCCAACACTACCCCCTCACAAAAAAAGGATTACTAAGAAGAGCAAAGAGACAAAAGCAAACACTCTCCCCTGCTTACCTATAGGATCCACCCAGATTCCCAAGATGTCCTGTGGAATGTTGATCTCTACTGAATCCAGAGCTGGGTCACTGAAGAAAACGTCCTGGTGCACAACCTTGGCTAAGGCCTCAGATGCCAGCTTGTTACCATTAAGGACTTTGCTGAGAAGAGCTACTGTTTCTTCCTCTGTAGGACCCAGTCTCATGATAATCTTTTCCCCTAGAGTCAAGACAAACTGAAGACCATTACATCTCAAGTTTCAGAGGAGAAAGAACAGGGGATTGGGAGAAGCACCTCAGATTAGGTGAGGATAACACATCTAGCCCATTCCACTGTTCATTTTTCCTTTTTCCTTAACACCAAAACATTTTGTATTGGGGTCCAGCCAATTAACAATGCTGTGATAGTTCCAGGTGAACAGTGAGGGGACTCAGCCATACATACACATGTATCCATCCTCCCTGAAACTCTCTTCCCATCCAGGCTGGCACAAAATATTGAGCAGAGTTCCCTGTGCTATACAATAGGTTTCTGTTGGTTATCCATTTTAAATATAGCCCAACTCCACTATTCAAAACTGGAGAATCCCATGGACAGAGGACCCTGGTGGGCTACAGTCCATGGGGTCACAAAGAATTGGACACAACTGAGCGACCAACACACACACACACACACACAAAGATATCCAGTCTAGTGTCTCCTAATCTGGCTAACCGCCAGAATCTCCCCAGTGGGCTTCATAAAGTCAAAGCTGATTCAGTAGTCACTCAACCACCTCACAGTGAGCAATGAAATCCAGGCACCAAAGGGCCTTCTCTCCAAAAAAAGTTCCCACATGGGCACATGCACAGTTTTTGTATCCAGTTTAAGGCAGCTCATGCTAAGAATCCTGAACCCTGAGTCTTTGATAAACAATCTTCTGTGTCTTTTACCTTGTGGCTTTTAATATCCTGGAGGTCACCCTGTTCACGTTTGAATATGTTGATTGAAAAGAAAAGAGTTTTTAATAAGTACACAGAAAGGCTTCTACCTCCCTCTATGATGCTGCTTTTAACTAAAAACTGTCTATGCTCCGTAAATATAAGATGACATACATTCGTCTTTAAATGTGGTAAAGCTGTAGGACTCTAAATCACATATGTAGAATAGCTCTCCTCTGTGAAACCACTGGGAATCAGGATGTAAGCAAAGCTGCTTCTGCAATTGGAACCCCACGTTACCAAGTCCATGTATTCGCCATCACTTTAAAGATACTTCTTAGACCCCTGCTTCATCTGGTTTCCAACCCCCCAAGCACAAATGAGAAGAGAGGCTCTCCTAGGACTTTTACCAACAAAAAGCGACAGCAATGCAGAATATAAATTTCTAAAAATTAAGAAAACATGGCACTTTGGGGCTCCTGAGGTATCTCGACAAACACTCCTAGCTATCCTAGCCATCCCGAGAACCAGCAGCGGCGCCATCACTGGAGCGCCTGTTAGACATTCAGAACTTCAGTCCCCATCCCAGACCTGCTGAGGTCTGACAGGATCCCCCGGTGACTCCTGTGACTGTTCGAGTTTGGGAAGCACACTGTGAATCTATGACAGTGACGATTCTGAAACAGCAAGAATCAGTCAATTAAGTTTAATTCAAATTACATGAGATTGTTAAAGTTGGGGAATAATGTTAATCACCACCACTTGTTGAGCAGCTACTCTAGGCTCGGGAAAAGTCATGGGTTCACTCAAAGGAGCAAATCGTATCACCTTACTCCACGGCTTAAAGTTTGCCGCTGAATTCTCATCATACTTAAGGAAACTCCTTCCTTTGAACTTCCATGATCTTATCTCACCTCATCCACCAGCTCCTCCTCTACCATAGGTCTCTGCCCTCTAATAAACTAAAACCATCCTTTCCTTCAGTTCTCAGGAAAATGTATGTGGAATGCATTTTTGCCTCTATCATTCTAGATAAATATTACAATAACTGTTTATGCTGTAGCCAAATATAGGTTTTTCAGTGTAGGATTTCTTATGGGGGTAAGTCACAGGTGATTTTTTTTAACCTTAAGTTTAACTGACATTTCTCTTTCTTCTTACTGAGTGTCACAGAACTATCTTAATACGCATCCCATGAAATGACAAATTTTTTCCAGAGTTAATCCAGAAATTAGTTTCCTTTGTAAATATGCCTCTAGATGTTTAACTATTTGTCACATGATCTGTTTAAAGTTCACTATTTTAATGTTCTACCATAAAACAAACAAAACCCAGGCAAACTAAAAACCGCTTGCTTCTCTAAAAAAGGGTCAGAGATGTTGTATTTTTCTCTCTACCACAAGGGAACACGGGGGTCCATCAAAGGAGAATTTGGCTCACAGGAAACCAATTAGAGTTAAAACTTGGTGCTAAAAGGAACCTTTTAGGTTGTCCCGCTCTCTTTACAGAGGTTCTGAGACCAGAGAAGCAGAGATCATTCAGGGACAGGGGCTTCTGCACATGCTCAGCCTAGGTCTGTGGACTACCCAAAGTGTCAGTCACTCAGTCCTACCCGACTCTGTGTGACCCCATGGACTGTGGCCCACCAGGCTTCTCTGTTCATGGGATTCTCCAGACAAGAATACTGGAGTGGGTTGCCGTTCCCTTCTGCAGGGGATCTTCCTGATCCAGGGATGGAACCTGGGTCTCCTGAATTGCAGGTGCATTCTTTACTGCTGACCCACCGGGGAAGCCCATGGGCTCTCCAGGAGGTCCACAAATGGGTCTACTTGGACGTGAGATTGTCTGCACATCTGTGTAGATCTGCATCCTTTGCGGGGCATCTATAACTTCCATCAGATTCTCAAAGGGCCGTGCAACTTTCCCAAAGGTTAAATTATTGTTCAATGCTACAGAGTTACAGCTAGAATACATGTGAACTTGCTAAATAATTCTAAGATGCCGCATCTCTGTCTTACGTGGCAGGTTATCCTGAAGTGCTGAATGAAGTTTAACATTCAAATGTGTTATCTACATGAAAGGCCTCCAAACATTCATTTCATGATGTAAGTTGAAAATAAAAATACCATATGATAATTAAGTTATAAAATTATATTAAGATTCTTGTACTTACCCAAATCATTAGTAAATTCATTGGATTCTTCTCCAAAAATTTTTTTCCCCAAGCCTGGAAACTGAATGATTCAGAATATGACAAGAATGCAAAACAGCAACAAAAAAAATCCCACATTCATGCTCAATTCTGAACAGATTTCCACTTTATATTTCAAACTAAATAGCACAATAGGTCAGAAATTTGAGAGTTTACAATTCCAGAAATCAATCCAAGTATAATAAGTGAAGTCAGATTGGTTCCGCACTTTTCTAATATCAGTAGTTTTCTATACTTCCCTGCTCCTTTGCCCCTTTAGAAAGTCCAAATCATGGTAGAAGTCTGGTTTCTTTATGTTCTGTTGAGTCTGCAGAAGTACTTCTAGAACTTCATCCTTCTAGTTAAGGGCCATGAGCTAGAATGCTTACAAAGGAGATGTTTTAACTGCTGCTCCTACAAAGTACCCAAGTAACTTGCACAAGTTAATGTTACTGACAAGTACCTAAGATGATTACTTGAACCCGGATAGAAAGGAACAGAGGATAACATTTAATTTTGTTTTCTGCACATGTTAAGGTATCCTTAACCATCAGGCTAGGAAGGCCATGTAGCAAAAAAGGGGAAATATTTTACTTGCCAACAACTTATGCATCAATATTTTGATGGAATGAAGAAACAAACAAAAAGAAACAAGCTAAATAGGAAGCTTCTCTCATCTTTGTATGACCAGGAAGCTTTTGGACACATTTTGCTTCTGATTTTCTCTGTAGTAAAGATAATTTCTCTCAAAATATGTGCTGAATTATGGTAAGAGTACAATTCTCAGGCAATGAAAGCAAGGAAATGCTTCAAATGTTTGAGCTCAATTATTCACAGATGGCCAATGGATGTAACAGTGCCCACAACTACTTGTTATTTTTAACTCTTTTGAAGAACAATGAAAGTCACCACATACTGGCACTGAACCTCTCGATGAAGTCATCAAAGGCTGAAGCTCCAGCCCCCCAGTTTGCCTAGAGACCCTTTCTGAGGCTGTAGTACGTAAGAGTCGTGACACTTTATACAAACCAAAAGTGAGTGTCATTTATGTGTTCATAAATCCTGGCAGATACTTCGTGAATGAACAACTGCCTGAACTTGTTATAATGCTCTGAGGCAAATATTAGCCCACAAAACTTACACTTCTAATCCAGTTGCTCAACCACCCCTTCTACCCAGCTCTCTTGATCAGTAACAAAAATAAATTTCCTTCCACTGGATCCAGATTGTATAGGGCATGAAAAAGAACAGTTTGTAGAAATTTCAAGGGGTCATTTATTCTCTCTTCCTACCTGTGGTCAAGGACTCACTTAAATTATTCTAAACAATCCCTAACATTTTGAGAATTTCATAGAAACAATTCCAATATTTTGTAGGGCTTTCTGACATAAAATTCTATCCTCCCAAATCTAAAAGAAAAGTAATTCGATTATTACATAATAGGTAATATAGTATCACAAACAGCATAGACTCTGGAGTTGGTCAGCCCATGTTCAAAAACCAGCTCTTCCATTCATTTGCTGTGCAACCCTAGGCAAGTTATTTAACCTCTGTGTCTCCCTTTTCTCTTCCATTACATTGAAATAGTTCTTACCTCATAAAATTGTTATTTGTTAAACTAATATATTTAAAGCCCTTAGATAAGTACTTGGCTCATAGTAAGCATTTACAAGTGCCTGCTAATGTTATTGTTTGCTATAACTGCTTATGAATATAGTTTATTTACCCTAGTCAGCTTAAAATACCTAGAATTACAATCATTGTTAGTTACAAACAACGTTTTCCTACTAAAATAAAGAGAGACTCTAAGTCTCCAGAACCCTATGAGGCTATCACTGAGGCAACCATTAGGTAAATGACTATGTCAAAAGGTGAGACTTAATATTATCAAGTTAAAAAAAAAGTTATAAAACAGTATGTTCTCATTTCTTTAGAGTTAAGTTAAACCTGCCATGCACACATAGAAGGAAAACATTCTAATATTTAGCAAAACAGTTGTGGTTTTCTCTAGTGATAGAATTAGGAGGATTATTTTTCAACATTTAAGTTTTTCCTGTAACACACATTTTAGTAATACTGCAGTCAAAATAAGGGGGGAAAACCTATTTGTTTATTAGAATCCATGGTGCTGGGGGGCGGGTTGTGGGGAGGAGGAGGCGAGCTGTTTTACGGGGGGGCGGGGAGGGGTGGAAACCACAGGGGCAAATAATTTGCAATTACCTTGGCTGTGACATTCCTTACCTTGTTCTCCATATTCTCTTTGATAACTTCCTGTACCAGTACATCAGCCAGGGTCTTGAAATCAACTGCAAACTTCTTGTTCTTTTCTCCCTCTTTCTTTTCTTCTATCAGCAGCTGGAAGAGGGTTTCCTGCTGCCTGCACGCCCGGGCAATGTTGGCAGCTTTCTCAGAGACTCGGAGCAGCTCTTGGAGGATATCTGACATTTCTGAACCTGGCTGGTTGCAGCAGCTGGTGGAACAGGCACCCACCCGCTGAGCTGTCAGCTGGGAAAGTACAAGAATGTGAAACAGAAAGCAGTTCAGAGAGTGTGAGTCAACCTGTGAGCATGGCTGAGTGGCTAGTAGAGATCACAGTCACAACCTCAGTGGAAGCTTCATCTAAAACTTGAAACTTATCTTTCAAGATCAACATACTTATAGTCTCAAATCCATTAGGCAAAAAACTGACTTTTCGGTGAAAGAGAGAGTCTACACTATATTTACCAAACTCTAGACCAATAGGCAGGTGGATACACGAGCACAATGTTAGAAGGAAAAGCCAAGTTCATGAAATGACCTTCAAATGAGCACATGAGCTTGGCAACACTATTAAAGTAGTGCTCTTTCCTTCACCCTTTGGGAGAAGGAAGAAGTGAAAGTGGGTTTATCCTATCAGTCTGGGAGCAACTTCCTAAAGTACCAAGCACCACCCCGGCAGACATCTCAGTGTCCTGCAAGACTCTTGAGACCACACACGAGCTAGCAGCCCAGGTGATGTACCAACCGGCTCCCCCCCGACCCCCTGCTTTTTTTTCTATTTAAAATGTCCCACTAGCTGTGCTGCTTACAGCAAATTTAAATAATAAAATGAAGTAAAACATGCAACTTGTTGGGATTGGAAAAGTCCTGGCTTCTAAGAGGCATGCTACAATGCCTTGACATACCTCTTGGGTAAATAGCAGAGAAACATTTCTCTGTTTCAACAGTAGCTGCATTTTACTGAATGCTTTAATAATTCTTATCTCATTATTATGAGAATTACTGTGAGGATTATCAGCCTTATCTATAGTCAAGGAAACTGCAGCTTGGAGAAGTTAAGCAACTCGTTTAGGTTACATAAGACTAAACGGCAGGGCTCAGACTCCGTCGTACACACAAGCTCACGCTCTTTATTATTGTAACAAATACTTTACTTCTTGAAAAAAAAAAAAATCCCTTAATGGACTGTGGGAGGCTGACAGTACAACAGTTAAGATGTCAATGCAGTGGAGTTAACTGTCAACTGTCATCACTGTGTTGTCTTAAGCAAGTCTGCTTTAAAAATCACATGCTATTTTCTTAAGATAATGGGCCAACCATCATCAGAAAATATGTCCAACCTCAACAGTAATAAATGGCAAGTGAATAAAACAATGAGACATCCTACTTCACGATTAGATGGGCAAAACTGTTAACATTCATTCTTCCAGGTGTGGAAACAGATGCTGATATTCTGCTAATGGGCACGTAAAAATGTGGGTTTGTAGAGGAAAATCTGAGAAAAATGGATCAAAATCCCTAGAGATGCTATTACCTTCAGCCACTAATTCCAGTTGGCCTTATTTTGAATTAAGGAAGGTATATTTTTTTAAGAAAGTTATATTTAACATTTTAAATATTTCTGCACAAGAAGGATTAGTATTATTGACTGTAGCAAAAAGTTAAAAACATCTTAAATACTGGTGGAATGTAGATTAAACTATTATATAGTTATTAAACAATATTTTTGAAGAAATTTAATAGGAATATGTTAAAATGCTATAATGTTAAGTATATATAGTATCACAGTATGTTCCTAATTTGTGTTTAATACACACATACACTCTGTTTATACATATGGAGAGAGAGTTTGAAAGACTAGATGATGTTCTAATGGTAGTTAAATGTTTAATGGTGGTTATCACTGCATACTAGAATTGTGGAGGATTTTTCTCATTATGCTTTTCTGTAATTACCAAATATTCTACAGTAAATAATACTGTTTTTATAATAATAAAGGATATGTTAAAATGCTTTAGGACAATTAAGCACAAAGGACTGCAAGTCGTGAAGATATCTGTCTAAACAAAGAGGTGCTATGGCAACAGCACAAATCCAGATGACACAGACGATAGAGTTAGAAATTAGAAACACCTGCCTACCTTAGCTTCCCCCCCAAGGAATAAATACATTAAAAAAAATCACTTTGGTCAACAAACTTCAACATTAAGAAAAATAATTATATTAATATAGCTGAGGCATCTTAGAAATAACTTATGGCATCTATATGCTATTAATTATAAGTTTTATATAATATATACATGCATGGATACATATATATCAGTAGAATACATTAAGTTCCAAGTATATAAATTCAATAATTTTTATTTCTTAGGATGCATTATCTAATTATTATAAGGGAAAAGAATTAATGAACTAATAGTATCTAAGTAACTTGTTATCTTAAAAACAGCATGAAGATTTTAAGGAGTCCAATTAGAAAACTTTCTAGATTAACAGTCAGTGTGTGTGTGCGTGTGCGCGTGCTCAGTCACGTCTGACTCTCTGTGACTCCACGGACTGTAGCCCACCACGCTCCTCTGTCCATGGAACTTCCCAGGCAAGAATACTGGAGTGGGTTGCCATTTCCTCCACTATGAGATCTTCCTCACCCAGGATAGAACCCACATCTCTTATGTCTCCTGCATTGGCAGGCAGATTCTTTACCCCTAGATTAATAATACCAGTAGGGAATTCCCGGGTGGTCCAGTGATTAGGACTCCAGGCTCTCACTGCTGAGGGCCCAGGTTCAATCCATGGTCAGGGAACAAAAAGTCCACAAGCCACACAGTACAGCCAAAAGAAATAAAAGCTTCCATCTAATGGATATTATTAAAAAATACCAGTACTGTCTATTTTACTCCACTTTGTTAAAACCGATTACCTTTTTTAAAAGGAACACCGTACCACCACACCGTTGAATAACCAAAAATCTCCCCCATGATGTCCTGAGAACTCATTCAGGTGAGTTACACAGGGTACAAGCTCCAGGCACCACCACCACCCTTCTCTTCACACAGAAAACTCACCAACCTAGTCCTGATAAGTTTCTATACAGCAGCCGAGAGATCTGGTATGTCTCCCCTTTGAACCTGAGAACCTGATCTTTATTTCCTCAATAATGAGTATTCTCACGTCACCTGAGCAGAGCAACTTGACCAACAGGGGAAAAAATTCAGCTCTAAACTTCAGTCCCATAATTAACAGGGGCACAGATGTTCAGAATTCATCGTAACACAGTAAACCAGGTTTTTCAGTTCCAAGGTTATCCCAGCGCTCAACCTTAACCACCCTTTCTTCTGAACCTGGAAACACTAGGGTATCTTGTCAAGCTCCAGGCTGAACACCCAGTTTCAGCTCAGGACGAGGCTTTCTGTAAGCCACCCCCAGAATTTCTTTAGCTCCAGGGTCCAAGCCCCCTTAAAAAAAAAATCTCTCCCAGCCATCATCATCTACATGCAAGACTTCCTAATTAATTTGCACAGCTAGCCGGCTGCTTTCTGGCTGACTGGACTGTTTTGTCCCAATGAATGAGGCCCCGTCCTCTGTGCTTCTCTCCGTTAACTGCTTCCAGATCTCGAACAGAGTCGGACATGCCTGAAGTGACTTAGCAGCAGCAGCAGCAGCAGCAGCAGCAGATAAGTAAGCTATTGCATTTACCATAATTTAATAGCCTTGAATATGGAAGAAATTCCTTGGGATTAGTGGTTAATGGGTGTTCTGAGAACCACGTTAGAAGTACCTAAGGTGTCTATTACAAGACAGATTTCTGGGTTCCATCTCAAGTTAGCGAGTCAGAACCTCTGGAGACAGGTCCCAGGAATTTGTATGTTTGTCAGCTTCCTAGATGACGCTCAGCACTGAGATGTAATGGCCACTGTTCTTAAGGCTGTTCATCCTTCAATACTGTGCTGGTAATCTCCGTGGGGCTCAGGCATCTCTGTGGGACCATGCGCTCTCAGTTATCCATGCACAGACACAGATCCAGGCTAAAATAATAACAGCCAGTATGCAGTAGGTGCTTTATGGCAGGTATCCTTCTAAGCACTCTACATATTGTTAACTCTAATTCTCATACAACCCTACGAAGAAAATACTATTATCTATATTTTAACTGATAAAGAAACTGAGGCACAAGAGGGTTAAGTAATTTGCCCAAAACCACACAGGTGGGAAGTGGCTAGGACAAGATTCAAGCCCAAGCAAACTGGTAGCAAACTTTATTGGCTAAGCCAATGCTCTAGCCAATAAAATCTTCATAAATTGTTAGTTGTTAACTAAGGGAAGAAATGAGCAATCATGGGATCAATAATCACTAAACTATTATTATAAGGTACTACTGCTGCTGCTAAGTCGATTCAGTCATGTCCGAGTCTATTCGACCCCATAGACGGCAGCCCACCAGGCTCCCCCATCCCTGGGATTCTCCAGGCAAGAACACTGGAGTGGGCTGCCATTTCCTTTTCCAATGCAGCAAAGTGAAAAGTGAAAGTGAAGTCGCTCAGTCGTGTCCGACTCTTCGTGACCCCATGGACTGCAGCCCACCAGGCTCCTCCGCCCACGGGATTCTCCAGGCAAGAGTACTGGAGTGGGGTGCCACTGCCTTCTCCGAATTAGCTGTGTGGCATTAGGTAATTTACCTACCCTCTTTCTTCATCTGCCATATGAAGACAATACTTATCTGTGGAACATGCTCCCAGAGTCATAAGAAACCATACATGCTTAAAGATTAAGCACAGAGCCTTACATACAGTAGAGGGGATCTTCCCAGCCTAGGGACCAAAGACGTGTCTCTAAGTCTCCTGCATTGGCAGGTGGGCTCTTTACCACTAGCGCCACCTGGGAAGCCCGTAACAAATGACAGCAACTACTATTAAATACAGTTTTACAGAACTCACAACCACAGTCCTTACTTGAAAAATAAGAGGTTGGCAGCTTTGTTACGGGTCACCGAAATCTTTTCTGAAAATTTACTACTCTATTAAATCCAAAAGGCTGGAATCTACTTGCGATTATTCGAATGACCCAGAAAAAAGTTCCTTTATGAAGGCCAGATCTGATTGCTTCGGTTTCTGGGTGTCTGGGTAGAAACTCTGGCTCCTGGATGTTGAAGACTACTCTGGCTTCACGGTAGACTACCTACAGATGGCTCCAGAGGGTCATTATTCTGTCAAGGGGTCATTTTGTCAGGAAATCTATAGAGATTCTAAGGCCAATGGTGTCTGTTCTTGTGGGAGGGGCCTGGTTGTACCGGAAGCTGGCCGTGTCCTTGTGTTGTTTGTGAGGATGGAAGTGGGACAAAACAGACGGGGGCATCAACAAAACAGAAATGCTCGCTAATGAGTAGGCAAGTAGGTCAGAGCATTTCTGGTGACAGTCATTCCTTCCTGCAGATAATCCACTCCTTTTATAGAGCCCACATTCTTGCCCATCAGACAATTCCACCCCATTCCCACCATTCATGACTTGAATTCACTCTTTCACTCATCCCTGGAGGACTGGCAATTTGCAATGACTGTGTGGTGGCCGTGACTGACTGCTATTGCTGTTGGGGAAAACAGCTCAACTTCCAGAGATACCTGGGTGTTTCACTAGAAGTGTTTTTGGTGACCTCTCACAGGGCGCAGCTGTCCAGGACTCACCCTGGGCGGGCACATGCTGAGGCTGGCCAAAACCCTCTTTAGCTCACATTGCTCTTGTAGGGGGAACAGAGACCTTGTTCCTCATCCCCTTCCAGTTTAGGGCTGCTTCAGGGAGTAGTTTAGAGAATGGAAGCTGCTCAAGCAGAAAGGATGGTGTACAGAAGTGAGCCCACACAGACGGGCTCAACTGGATCAACCGATGATGGCGAATGTGCAATTTGCTAACAGCAGCCTCCCCTGACATCCCTAGGAGACGCTCATCTGCCCACCCGGTCACATAGGCCAGAAGGAAGACCGTGCCACAAGCACTAATAGGGATTTATAAACTGTACCTTTCAGCTCATTGGAAGTTGAGTTGTCTTTCCAGTGTATAAGCTTTGTTCAGCTTTCAGAGACTTGGTCATTACATGTTTCTCGAAACCCACTGAGTGGGACAGCACGGGACAGCCTGTGCTTCTTTTGTGTCGCTCTACTTTGATCTCTGCGATCCTACTGTCAGCACTTCACAGGCTCTGACTAAGCCCGGCACTTCAGGGGCTGCTCTCCCACTCTCGGTCCGTTCACTCCCACGCTCTGGGCAGATCATTCATTTGCACATGCTGTTCCCTCCTGCCTGTATGCCTGATGTCTATTCGCCTTCTCAGAATCTATTCAAGGACAAGAAACTTGAACAGATGCTTCATCAAAGGGGCTATTCAGCTGGCCAATAAATATATGAAAAGATAATAATTATTAATATAATAAAAGATAATGTTAATAATTATCAGGAAAATGCAACTTAAAAATCACTACAGGGTACCACTGCATGTCTGACCAAATAGCTAAAAGTAAAGATTGAAAATGTCAAGGTTTGCTGAGGATGTGAAGCAATGAGCCTCTTCCACTGTGAATGAAATTGGTACAACCATGTTGGAAAACTAGAATTTGTTGACTATAAGCATAACCTGTGACCCAGCAGTTTCTCTTGTAGTCTTGTCCTCAACAGAAATTCCTGCTCATGTATATTAAAAGACATATACAATATTTATGAGCAGCATAATTTAAAAATCACTGCAGATGGTGACTGCAGCCATGAAATTAAAAGATGCTTGCTCCTTGGAAGAAAAGTTATGACCAATCTAGACAGCATATTAAAAAGCAGAGATATTACTTTGCCAACAAAGGTCCGTCTAGTCAAGTCTATGGTTTTTCCAGTAGTCATGTATGGATGTGACAGTTGGACTATAAAGAAATATGAGTGCTGAAGAATTGATGCTTTTTGTTGGAGGAGACTCTTGAGAGAGTCCCTTGGACTGCAAGGAGATCCAACCAGTCCATCCTAAAGAAAATCAGTCCTGAATATTCATTGGAAGGACTGATGCTGAAGCTGAAACTCCAATAACTTTGGCCACCTGATGCGAAGAACTGACTTGTTAGAAAATACCCTGATGCTGGGAAAGATTGAAGGTGGGAGGAGAAGGGGATGACAGAGGATGAGATGGTTGGATGGCATCACTGACTCAATGGACACAATTTTGAGTAAACCCTGGGAGTTGGTGATGGACTAGGAAGCCTGGCATGCTGCAATCCATGGGGCTGCAAAGAGTCAGACACAACTGAGCAACTGAACTGAACTGAACAGTAGAAATAACTCAAGTGACTATGAACAATAAAATGAAATAAACTGAGGCAGACTTACAGAAGAAAATACTATACAACAGTGAGAATTACTGAATTACTGCTTTGGGCAATAACATGGATTCATCTCACAAAGGCATACTGCTGAGTGAAAGAAGTCAGACACCAAAAAAATAAATACACTGAGCAATTTAATTTAGTTGATGTTCAAGAGAAGGTAAAACTAACTTATGGTGTTAGAAGTTGCAATGGGGGTTACCCTTGGAAAAGGAGAAGGAATTACTTACTGATGGGGGTAAATGACGGGGCCTTTAGGCATTCGGAATGTTCTGGATTTGAGTGATGGTTATGTGGGCGGATTGGCTTTGTGTAAGTGCATCAAGCTACACACTCGGGCCTTGCATACTTTTCTAATTGAATAAAAGTTTTTAAAAGGGTGTGTGTGTAGCGAGGAGAGTCCGTGTGACAGTTGGCTCCTCCAGGAGCAACACCTGACCCTCCATCTTTTGTACCAGGGCCATGGGAGAATGCAGGCATGCCAAATTTCTTTCCCAGCCCTCCAACACACTGTACACTGGTTTGCTTCTCTGTGCTCTGTCTGGCAGGAGATTTAAATGTGTGTGGTTTCTTATGACTCTGAGCACATACCTCAGAGGTGTTCAATAAGTGTTGGCTGAAGAATTTCCTCTTAGCTTTGTAAACACAAAATTCACCTTTGTCATATTGTTTATTACACCTGGTTTTATACCCAAGTGCCATTTCACAGGTGCCATTAGGCACATGGGCCCATATTTATTTATATCAAAGCCTATGTATAATCAGGGCTTCCTTGGTAGCTTAGTCAGTAAAGAATCCCCCCGCAACACAGGAGACCAGGGTTTGATCCCTGGGTCAGGAAGATCCACTGGAGAAGGAAATGGCAACCCACTCCAGTATTCTTACCTGGAGAATTCCACAGACAGAGAAGGTCCATGGGGTTGCAAGAGTCTGACACAACTTAGGGACTAAACCACCACCACCACTACATACATCCTACATTCATTTACAAAAACAAAGCAAAGCTGTATCTGGATGATTAGCAACTGAACTACATTTCTGAGCACCAAAGAAGATTCTGATATCATGCTCTGTCATCTGGCAGTGACCTATCTTGATTAATTTCATTGATTAAATGGCCCAAAATGGTAAGTTTAATTTGGCTTCGTTAGAGAAGACATTAACTAGGGGATATGTAAATTCATCTATTTAACCTTCACATTTCTCTCTCCCTTCTTCCCATCCTTCAAACAATGTTGACATACAAGCCTGTCTCTAGGCTGATCAGTCTACCTCACCCTAGCCCTACTGAGGCTGCTCTTGGACCACATTAGCCCACATTTTTGCTCACTGATGGGGCTCAAAGCAATAGAGCACAAAGACAGCCTCTATCCTCAAATGTTATTCAGGTAGCTTTTAAGTGAGAGCTTGTGCTAAAGTAGTGTTTTCCAAATGCGTAAGATCAAGAATTAATTGAAACATTCATTAAAAATATAGAGTTTTAGACTTCCCCTGGAGATATTGATCCAGGAGATCTGGGTTGAGGACAGGGAATGTCACTCAGCTATTTTTATTCGACAATTTAAGGAAACACCAGGTTCAACCATCAGCGATGTCTCTCACTGGGTATTCAGGAGCAGAACAGGGAAACGCTATTAGCTACTGCAACTGCCTTGGTTGGCTAAGGGTCAACTATATTGACTTTTTTTGTAACAAAAATTAAGTGCTGGAAAAAAAAAGTTGATCTACATAATAAGTATTTCACATTAGTATAATATTGCCATTGAAATATAGACTTCAGTATCTTCTCAGAATGCATTTGAAAAGTATGAAAAAATATTCCATTTAGAAATACTTTTAAATTTGATAGTGACTCCTTTTTATCCTCTCCTCCAGAGTTAGAAACATTTTCACTAACTATAAGCTCTTTTCTATCCGCTGCCTTCCAACTACACACTTAAACTTCTGTATGCTAAAAGATGTTTTTAGCATACCACCGAAGTGTCAGAAATGAAACCTGAAATCATATAGAATATTAAAAAAAAAAAAAGTAGATTCAGTGTAGCTATCTTAATTGTGGGAAAAAATAAAATATTTTAAAATTTAATGCCTAATTCAAGACAAAAAGAAAAGACACAAGAAGTATGGCTTGTAGAAAGAATCTTTTCCAGCAGAATATCAGTCTGGTAGCTGTTAATCCTATTATTAATCTTGTTGTTTTTCAGTAGCTAAGTCGTGTCTGACTCTTTGCAACCTCATGCACTAGCACACCAGGGTCCTTCTGTCCTCAATTATCTCCCAGAGTTTGCTCAAATTCATTTCCATTGAGTTAGTGATGCTATCTAACTGTCTCATCTGCTATCAATCCCTTCTCCTTTTGCTTTCAATCATTGCCAGTATCAGGGTCTTTTCCAGTGAGTTGGCTCTTCGCATCAGGTGGCCAAAGTATTGGAACTTCAGCTTCAGCATCAGTCCTTCTAATGAATATTCAGAATACTCTCGAGATTCTTCTCTAGCACCACAGTTCAAAAGCATCAACTCTTTGGCACCCAGCCTTGTTTATGGTACAACTCTCACATCCATACACGACTACTGGAAAGACCATAGCTTTGACTGTATGGACCTTTGTCAGCAAAGTGATGTCTTTGCTCTCTAGGTTTGTCATAGCTTTCCTTTCAGGGAATAAGGTCTTTTAATTTCATAGCTGTAGTCAACATCCACAGTGATTTAGGAGCACAGGAAAATAAAATCTGTCACTATTCCCACTTTTCCCCCTTTTACTTGCCATGAAGTGATGGGATTATATGCCATGATCTTAGTTTTTTGAATGTTGAGCTTTAAAGTCAGCTTTTTCACTCTGCTCTTTCACCTTCATCAAGAGGCTCTTTAGTTCTCCACTTTCTGCCATTAGAGTGGTATCATCTGCATATCTAAGGTTGCTTTCTCCATGAGTATCATTAATCTTATTAATCCTCAAATCCATTTTTAATGTTTCCTTTTGAATGTAACATTTTTAGTCATTTTATCTTTTCTTCTGAACTTTGAAACACTTACTTCTGGCACCAACTCACTTAACACTTGCTTTTTATGGTCTATAGGAGCCATGTTTAGGCCACAGGAGAGCTGGTTCTTAGGCTCTGCCTGGACTTTAACCAACCAGGTGTAAAACCTTAGCCACATGGGTAAGCTCTCAGGGACTTGTTTTCCTCATTTTTGCAAACATAAAAAAGGAAAAGAAAGAAAGGACAGGGAGATTGGAGGAGATGATTTCTATGGTCTGTTCCAGTTCCAAATTTTCTGACTTTTTAATTATCCATTTTCCAGATAAAAGAGATTGGGGAATATTATTCAGCCTTAAAAAGGAATGACATTTTCTCGCATATGCCTCAATATGCATGAACCTTGGAAACATTATCCTAATTATAAGAAGCCAGGCTTAAAAAAACAAGTATTGTATGATTCCACTTATATGAGGAACCCAGAATAGTTAAATTCATAGAGACAGAAAGTAGAATGGTGATTACCAGGGCTGGGAGAAGCTGGCAATGGGGAGTTATTGTTTAAGGGATCCAGAGTTTCAATTTGGGATGATAGGAAAGTTCTGGAGATGGATAGTGATGATGGTTGTATAACAGTGGAAATGTACTTAATGCAAGAGCAATGCATACTTGAAATTGGTTAAAATGGTAATTTTATGTTATATGTATTTAACTATGATTTTTAAAGAGTAAAACACAAAATTACAAGTTCAAAAAAATGTACATTTCAAAAGCTTTTGATGTTTATCATCAACCTAATAAGGAATGGCATAATAAATATTGTTGGTTGAATGAAAAAAAAAAAACAAGGTTGGGAAGAAGTCATGAAAATTAAGTTGAAAAACAGCACTAGGCTCTTTACCTTGTATTTGATTTTACACTGCAATCACACTGGTTTTATTGTTTTGGCTGTGTTGTGTGGCATACAGAACCTTAATTCCCCAACCAGAGATTGAACTCATACCCCCTGCATTGGGAGCAAGAAGTCTTAACCTTGCTTGTTAATATTTATCTTAACCACTGGACTGCCAGGAAAGTATTCACACTGGTTTTTATACTTAAATTGTGTTTCCGGGTTACAGTGGTTTGGGTTAGTGAACCTTGTGAAGAAGGCCTAAGCCCCTGACCCCAATTCTAATTGTTCTCTCTCTAAGAGGTTTTAAGTTCCTTGAGAACAGGACACACAATTTTTTATCCCCTCATGATACACAGTGGGAATTCTGTAATTTAACTGACTGATATCATTCCATTTGAGATAAATATGTTTAAAAGGATTTTACTGCACTAAGATTAATCTGTAAGGGTTTATTCATTATGTAAATTTTAGGATTATAATTGTGAGGAAACATGATTCAAAGGAGTTCTTAACACAACATTTTAGAAGATGGTTATTATTATTTATTTCTGCAGTGATAAATTACATGACCTAAAATATATTCTCTGAATATTATAGCAAGAAAGCAAAGATCACAGATCACATTATATGTCATTTTGGCAGACTGGATTTCTGGCAGCCTATATCTTATCATTCTACTTCCATTTTGTAGAGGTGAATGTTTATTTTTAACAGATATTTAAGGAACACAAAGAAATAGTACCTTTTACTTGAAAAGGTCAAAATACTAAAAAGATATAAAAGGTTCATTAAAGCCACTCCAATACATTAATATACTAAATGCGCTTGCATTCTTGTTAATCCTGAAACCACAGGTAATTGTCTAAGCTGGTTAATATTTATCTTCTTGATCTCATTTTTCCATTTTTATTTCCCTCATTTTTTGCTATTCATGGAAGCTTACAGTCAGCCATATTTTAAAAACAGATCTTTCATGATTCCCAAATCAAACTGAGATTATATGGGGTTATATGTCATTGTGGCAAACTCCAAGGAGTTAGCTAGAGGGGTTTTCTAGAACTTGGGAGATGAGATCCTATTTTTCAAACTGCTGCTAAGTCACTTCAGTCGTGTCCGACTCTATGTGACCCCATGGACTGCAGCCTACCAGGCTCCTCCATCCATGGGATTTTCCAGGCAAGAGTACTGGAGTGGGGTGCCATCGCCTTCTCTGATTTTTTTTTTTTTAAGTTTAAGTACATTAGGATTACCTTAGCCATTTTCCTTTAGTCATTTGAATTTAATCCTTTGCTATTTATTACAGCTCTCATTAGTATCAAGGGAAACCTACCATCATCACTCTGTAAAGAAAAGGACAAATGTAAGTATCTATTGATAAAGTTAGCAAATACTTACATTAATTTAAACTTGGATAATTAAGTTAAAAGATGTTAAATACTGAGTTGATTAAAATGAAAACAAGAAAGCAAGGAACCCTTTTCCACCTTTCAAAAAGAAAAAAAAAAAAAGACAGAGTGCCAAAGGAATAGAGACAGAAAGAAACAAATACTTTCCATGTGGTAATTCATCTGAATGAATTTTTTATAGATAATTAATATTTTACTTTGTTAATTCGTTTTCATATATAATTAACCAATTTTATGCCCAAGTTTTGTTTTGTTTTTTTCTTTTTTTAGATGCTGTTGGGTCATTTTAATAAAAGTTATAAATAAGATACTAAAATTTGCATGCTGGTCCTCCCTGAAGTAACAAATAAGGCTGTTATATGAAAGAAAAATGATCAGGTACAATGTTTTGCTGTAGATTACTTTCACAGTTAGTTAGTTCAGTCACTCAGTCGTGTCCGACTCTTTGTGACCCCATGAATCGCAGCACACCAGGCCTCCCTGTCCATCACCAACTCCCAGAGTTCACTCAAACCCATGTCCATCGAGGCGGTGATGCCATCCAGCCATCTCATCCTCTGTCGTCCCCTTCTCCTCCTGCCCCCAATCCCTCCCAGCATCAGGGTCTTTTCCAGTGAGTCAACTCTTCACATGAGGTGGCCAAAGTACTGGAGTTTCAGCTTCAGCATAAGTCCTTCCAATGAACACCCAGAACTGATCTCCTTTAGGATGGACTGGTTGGATCTCCTTGCAGTCCAAGGGACTCTCAAGAGTCTTCTCCAACACCACAGGTCAAAAGCATCAATTCTTTGGTGCTCAGCCTTCTTCACAGTCCAACTCTCACATCCATACATGACCACTGGAAAAACCATAGCCTTGACTAGACGGACCTTTGTTGGCAAAGTAATGTCTCTGCTTTTCAATATGCTGTCTAGGTTGGTCATAACTTTCCTTCCAAGGAGTAAGCATCTTTTAATTTCATGGCTGCAGTCACCATCTGTAGTGATTTTGGAGCCCAGAAAAATAAAGTCTGACACTGTTTCCACTGTTTCCCCATCTATTTCCCATGAAGTGGTGGGACCGGATGCCATGATCTTAGTTTTCTGAATGTTGAGCTTTAAGCCAACTTTCTCACTCTCCACTTTCACTTTCATCAAGAGGCTTTTTAGTTCCTCTTCACTTTCTGCCATAAGGGTGGTGTCATCTGCATATCTGAGGTTATTGATATTTCTCCTGGCAATCTTGATTCCAGCTTGTGCTTCTTCCAGCCCAGTGTTTCTCATGATGTACTCTGCATAGAAGTTAAATAAGCAGGGTGACATTATACAGCCTTGACGTACTCCTTTTCCTATCTGGAACCAGTCTATTGTTCCATGTCCAGTTCTAACTGTTGCTTCCTGACCTGCATACAAATTTCTCAAGAGGTAGATCAGGTGGTCTGCTATTTCCATCTCTTTCAGAATTTTCCACAGTTTATTGTGGTCCACACAGTCAAAGGCTTTGGCATAGTCAACAAAGCAGAACCTGCACTAAATATCCATTAATAAAATGCTCTTATAACATTAAAGAACTTAAATTAAGATTGCCTACCACAAAAAAGAGACTGAATATGTAAAAATCTTTGCTAAATTCAATCACCCTGGAAGGCTTGACTAAGAATGATATAAAAGTTTCAGATTTCCTCAATGTGTGACATTATCACATTAGCAAAACCACAGTTTCCATTTATGAACATGTTATCTTCAGGAATGGGAAAAGATTATATCAGCAACAGTTATTGCCTATCTGTGATTTCCAATCTTGCCTTTTGTGTTTGTTCTGGTTTGCCCTTTGAAATTTTTATCATTTTGACCTATTTTAAGTATCTTCTTTCCCTTAGAAATTCTGATTCAGAAAATCCCAGGTAGCAAACTGGAAGTCTTTTAGAACCAATGCTGTCCTCCCCTCCTCTCATGTGCTCTTTAGTCCCTGGGTAATTTTAAAAATTAGACAAGTTTGGGGACTGCTACTCACCAATCATGAGAGATGAGAAACAAAGTACCCTCAGCTCTTCCTTCATCTCTAAACTCCAAATCAAACAAAAACATCAATCTAGAGAGTTGTATTTGCTTCATTAATTTAAGCAATTATTAATGCTTAAGCAATTAATGCTTAAGATTCAAAATGTTTTAACAAGGACATTTATTGAGGACACATATCGAGAAAAATTTCATAAATATAGCATCCTCACTCTTAATAAATGAAGACACATGGTTTTATTATCACCATTATCTCAGGCAATTTGTCTACAAAATGAAATGGATTAAGACATATTCTAATTGGTATCAGAGACAGAAATAAAAGCAGAAATAAATGTATAATGAATACTGTAAAGCTTTTGTTTGCCTCTGCTGCTGCTGCTAAGTCGCTTTAGTCGTGTCCGACTCTGTGCGACCCCACAGACGCCCTAACAGGCCTTATATTTCAAATTAGACATGATTTTTTTTTCAGAACTACCACTAGTATAGCTGTAATTTAAATCTATAATAAGACATTTCACATTAAGTAGTATGAGTCCAAGCTGCAATTTCCAACCAAGTGGTAATTTAGTCCAAAAGCTTGAAAAGAAATGGTAGCTTATTCTATGAAAAAATAAATTGTAACTTTATGCATTTTACGTAATCTTCTTCATGACTATGAGTAAGAACTAACTTCAAGAGTAGTTTAAAAATCCACAAGAGCTTAAAAGTAGATTCTAAGAATACAAATATCTGCCTCGAAAAAACGAACTATTCTATTACCTTTCTCCCCTTAATATTCCCTATTTTAAAAAGTAAAACATTAGGTCACTTAGCTAAGTCATCAGTCAATAGTGGTTCGGTAGATTATTTTCATTATTAGACTATTATCAGGCTGAGTACGGCTGATCCTTATCAATTTCTTTGATTTTTAAAGCTAGGAGTCACAGGAAAAAAGTAACAAAAAAGGTTTTATTCAACATGTGGGATGCACTCAAGAGGTCTATCCACACAGCCTTAACCCACTGTTCTGTGAAAGTGAACGCATTCACACAGCGGGCAAACTTCTGCTTATTCAACACTTTAAAAGTAGCTTTAAAACGGAAAAATCCCCCAAATACTCTAATCGTTTCTATGTATTCTTCATGAGTGTAATAAATAATCTAGGGAATTTTTTTTCACGCTCTTTGTATCTTAACAATATACTTAATTCGGCCAAACCCATGTGAACTATTTTCCCCTCTACTCTGGTCACACCAAATAACTATGCACATCTCACAAAACAGCCTTTCAAAATGCAGGGGATTAAATGCAAGAAGGCAAAGGCTTCTAAATATAGTCCCTTCATGTTTATTTTACATTCATCTTAGGTCACTAGCGTCAGCCAACAGCGGTGGACACTTGGAAGCATCTCTCAAAGCAAAACGAGGGGGCGCTTGACAGCTACGCCATCTACCTGTTGAACCTGGACCACGGCGCTCGGCTACAGTCAGATGAGCTTCTACGACTTAAAAATGCTAATGATCGAGTTAAAAAAAAAAAAAGTTGTTTGCCAGTCTTTCTTCCTTCCGTCTATTTCTTTCGGGCAGTTTCTGCGTAGCTGAGGGAGCCAGAGGACGCGAGAGCTCCTCCGCCCGGCTGGTAGCAGCAGCGAGGCCGGGCTGGGTGGCGGGCTCGCTGCAGTGGACAGAGGTCATCACAGGCCGGGCGGAGAGGCAAGGCGCCCTCCCGACCCAGGTTTACTCACCTACCGTGCGGAGAGGCGATGAGTGCGTGCTGTTCGCCCAGCGGGGAGACCCAGATCCGAGCAGGAAGGGAGGTTGTGGCGCCGGGGCGAGGGGCGCGTAAAGAGGAAAACGTATTACCTAAGCCGGGATGCGGAGCCCAGAAGGAGGCTGCAGCCTTTCCCTCCAGAAACGGAAGAGGCGGGGGAGGAGGAGGCGGAAAATGCGGAGGAGGAGGTGGCCCGGAGTGCGAGGCTAGCGAGGGGCGCCGGGCGTACGGCCGCCGGCGCAGCTCCAGGGCGAGGGGCGGGGAGCGCGGCGGTGGTCGTCCGAAAGCGAGGCGCAGCCGGGCAGCTCGCGGCCTCGCTCGGCCCGGGATCGCAGACCGCAGCATCCGCCAAGCCGCCGCCCCCTCGCGTCCCCCGGGACCGCGGCGTGGAAAGCCGCGGTGACGCCTCGAGGCTCCCGGGGCGAAGCGGGCATCCCACGCCTGTCTGCCCGAGTCTGCAACGTCACAAGTGGAGCGTGATGGTTCAGAGGGAAGTGCCAGGAAGAGAAGGGCTCCAGGGTCACCTAATCCACTGTTGTTTTGCTCTTGCAATCGCCCACAAATTCGGTTTTAGTATCGTCCTCTTCCATTCTTCCGTCCCCCCCCCCACCTTTTTTTTTTTGAGGATTATGGGTTTGACGAACGGGTTGGCAGCTGTGAAGATGGACTTCCTGAGGGTGACAATGGGGTCCCATTGTTCTACTAGAAATGTCAAGCGTGCGGGTTGTTCGGCAAACCCGCGCAGCCTCTCCTGGGCGCTTGACTTACACGGTGTGGGCTTAAGGCCACCTTGACCGGAAGCACACCGTGGGTAGGAAACTCTTCTCTCTTAAACGCTTTAAACTGTGGGATTCAGCATACCTTAAGGATGGTTTTGAATGCTGGGTGGAGATAGGAATGAGTGGTGACAGGGAGAAGGGTAGACATTTTTAAAGGGCTACAGAGTTTTGAATAGAAGGGGGCTGGCCGGCGGCCCAGCAGGCTGGATGTGGTTAGTGAGAACCCTGGGCCTTCTAAAGCCCTTCACACATCCTATCACTTCATGGCACACCTAAGAAATGATCACGTCTGCAGGACCCCAAATGACAAACAGGCTCATGTAGGAGGAACTGGGCCCTTCCGCCTTGGAGGGCAGAGGAGACCACTGTCTATATACTCATTCCCTGGCATGAAATTACAGTGCTCTGTTTTAGTGTTCTAGCTACCAGATTTTCTGATCCCCATTTCCCCAAACCTCCTGAGTTATCAAGACCTGGTCCTCACAGCAGTGGGAAACCACCAAGATGGGTCTGGTGTAATGCTCAACTTGTCATAGTCCAGGAAATGATGCTTGAAAGGTTAGTCTCCCAGACAGATTTGCTCCCAGCCTGCTTCTGTGATGTCTGACTGAGACAACTTCTCCTCCTTCCCACCCCAACTCCATTACCCGGCTTTCACTCACTAGCAAGTCCAGCTGATTCATTCTTTCTTGTCTCTCCAGATTCATTTTTTAGATCCATCCCCTTAGGGCTCGTTAGGTCCATTTCCTTTGTTATTGTTTATTTATCATTATCCCATTTCTATCTTTGATGGACAAAGGTCAAGAAATAGTTTGAACATGATCTTTGGAAGTAAAGAAGCAAATACCAGAATAGAGAGAGCAAAGAATTTGCCCCGAGGGAGGAGGAACTGGGGGAGTGAAGGGTGGAGCAGGATGTTTTTGTGACAAAGCTGTGTTCATCTGCAACTGAATCTATTCCACTTTCCACTTTGCTACCACAGAGCTCACCCTACATTGCACGTCTCAGTGGGTTGCTTGCTTAAAAGCCTTCACTGGCTCCCGCTACCCCGGTCGTCCTATGGAGAGCAAGCTTCTAGGCAAAGCTTCTCTCCCCCTCCAGTCTGTCAACCCTGCCCCCTCACACTTGACACCCCGTTTTACCACACCACATCTAGTTTCCTAAACGCATAAATTTGTTTCATTCCTTTGTGCCTTTATACATGTTATTTATTTTGCCTGAAGTATTCTCTGCTGCTATGATAATAGCTAATGGCTAAGTGCTTTTGTCTTTTATAGCTATTCATTCCTATATCAATCCTATGGTTAGGATTACTGTTAATCTCAATTTAATAAACAAAACTGTGACTTAGAGAGGTTAACCAATTTATTCAACTATGTAGCATGCATGTGTGGTAAGTCGCTTCAGTCATGTCCAACTCTTTGGGACCCTATGGACTGTCTGTGCATGGGATTCTCCAGGCAAGAATAGAGTGGATTCCATGCCCTCTTCCGGGGGATCTTCTCAACCCAGGGACTGAACCCAAGTCTCTTATGTCTCCTGCCTTGGCAAGCAGGTTCTTTACCACTAGCCCTACCTGGGAAGCCCAGAGTGGTGAGACCACGTTTGAACTCAGCAGTATGACTCCGGGACTCACATTATTTTACCTGTTCATACTTTTAAAAAATTCTCAGACACTAAATTTGAGCAGGATTTAAAGTTTTTAAAAAATCTTAAAAGTGAAAAAAAAAATCTTAAAAGTGCAAAGAGAAAATATAAGTGAATTGCTTTTCATCTCAAAGTAAGTGTGGAACAAAGGATAAAATTACAAAGGAAAGTGACAGATCTGACTATGGAATTTTTAACTTCTTTCATCAAAGAAACCCATACGGTAAAAGTAAAAATTACTCCAAAATATACAATATAGGAACTTCCCTGGTGGTCCAGTGGTTGAGACCTCCCCTTCCAGTGTAGGGACTGTGGGTTCCATCCCTGGTTGAGGAGCTAAGATTCCACATACCTTGTGGCCAAAAAACCAAACCGTAAAACAGAAGCAGCAAGCAGCACTTCCCGTAGTCCAGTGATTAATACTCCACGCTTCCACTGCAGCAGGCTTAGGTTCAATCCCTGATCAAACACTTCACATGCCATGTGATGTGGCCCCCCAAAAAAACCCAGGAGCAATGTTGCAACAAATTCAATAAAAACTTTAAAAATGGTCTACATTAAAAAAATCTTTTAAAAATGTGCATTATATATGAAAGATGAACGTAACGTCCTCATTTAATAAGATCTTAAAAATAAAATATCTTGTTTTTAAAAATGGGCAAAATATAAATTAGTTAAATCATGAAAGTCAAATGCAAATGGCCAAAGTATTTTTAAGAGAAGTGAAAATGTAGAAATGAAGAAAATGCACCTTCAAGGGAGTGAGGGAATAGAGCTAACAATTCGGGCCACCGACCCTTGAGACAGGATGTATGGCAAATGAGCAAGCTCATCTGCTGAGAAAAGCATAACTTACCTCAGTGTTTCTGGAGGGCAGTTTGGCAGAATGCAATCAAAGCCTCAAAAATGTTCACACCCTTGGACTCAAAAATTACATTTCTGGGAATTCATAATGCAGGGATTGACAAATATTTTCTATAAAAATCCAGACAGTAAATACTTTAGGCTTTGCTGGCCACATACGTCTCTCCTGCTTTTCTTCTTTGTCTGTGTGTTTTTTTTTTTTTTAACTCTGCAAAAATATGAGCGCCATTAGCTTGAATGTTGTAGAAAAACTGGTTGTGGCCTGAAATTGGCCTGAGATCAGTAATGCGTGCAAAGAGTTGACTGCAAGAAAGTTGATCATGGTGAATTTGGTAATAGTCAAAAAGAAAGCAACTAAATGTCTGAGGATAGAAATTCATTCCAACCAAGTGTGAAACAAGTTTTTTTTTAAGTTTTTAAATGTTTAAAAAATTTTCAGAATGATATTTGTTGCATGATATAGTATTCATGGTTTGTTAAATGGAAAAATACAGTTTACCAAAGAATATCTGCTGCTGCTGCTGCTGCTAAGTAGCTTCAGTCGTGTCCAACTCTGTGCGACCCCATAGATGGCAGCCCACCAGGCTCCCCCTTCCCTGGGCTTCTCCAGGCAAGAACACTATGTTATACCAAATTCAACATAATTATGTGTATGGTGGTGGTGGTGTAGTTGATAAATCATGTCCAACTCTTGCAACCCCATAGACTGTAGCCCACTAGGTTCCTCTGTCCATGGGATTTTCCAGGCAAGAATACGGGAGTGGGTTGTCATTTCCTTCTCCAAAGGATCTTCCTGACCCGCAGATGGAACCTGGGTCTCCTGCACCGCAGGCAGATTCTTTTCTGACTGAGCTACCAGGGAAGCCCAATTATGTGTATATATGCATAGAAAAAGAACTGGAAAAATACAAGCTGTCGATATTATAAGATGTTGATAGTGACCTTGGGATAGGGGTGAGATTGTAGCTATCTGGGGCTTTTTGTTGTATGTATATGCTTCCAATAGTGAATATGTAATTGTTTTTGAAATAAGTAAAAATAGAAACTTTGCTTGAGCAACAACAAGGCCTTTAGTTGATGGTTTGAGAAAAGTTCCCCCAAATTCACTTTCCCTCTCTCTGTGTACTCCCTGAATACACAATGATCTTTTGAGTACCATTATTTATTTCACTGGAGAATGGTCAGTACCTTTATTTAGCTATGCATTCCGCTGTTATTGGACATCTGGGTTCCCAGTATGCCCTGTTGTAAGTATGCTGGTTATTTCCTACTTGCTGCTTGCCAGATCCTGTTTCCTTCCTTCTTTGCCGTACTCTGTCCTCAAAAGGCAGAACTTTCAGAGACTATTTTCTTTGGGCTCTGTTGCCAGCTGGCTTCCTCTGAGGATTGGGCAGTGGGTGAACCAACAGTAGATTGAAAGTGAAAGTTGCTCAGTCGTGTCCAACTCTTTGAGACCCCATGGACTATACAGTCCATGGAATTCTCCAGGCCAGAATACTGGAGTGGGTATCCTTTCCCTTCTCCAGGGGATCTTCCCAACCCAGGGATCAGACCCAGGCCTCCCGCATTGTAGGCGGATTCTTTACCAGCTGAGTCACAAGGGAAGCCCAGGAAAACTGGAATGGGTAGCCTATCCCTTCTCCTGGGGATTTTCCCAACCCATGAATCAAACTGGGGTCTCCTGCATTGCAGGCGGATTCTTTACTAAGCTCTCAGGGAGCCCAACAGTAGATTGGAGAGTAGCAAAAGGAAAAAGGAGGAAGGTTGGGGGATTTTTTCCCCCCACCTCTTTTTTTTTTTTTTTGATGTTTTGGGCCTCTAGGGTTCCTGCAAGGCAGCCCCTGCTGCTGCTGCAGCTAAATCGCTTCAGTCATGTCCAGCTCTGCGCGACCCCACAGACGGCAGCCCACTAGGCTCCCCCATCCCTGGGATTGTCCAGGCAAGAATACTGGAGTGGTTTGCCATTTCCTTCTCCAATGCATAAAAGTGAAAAGTGAAAGTGAAGTCATTCAGTCGTGTCCGACTCCTAGCGACCCCATGGACTGCAGCCTACCAGGCTCCTCTGTCCATGGGATTTTCCAGGCAAGAGTACTGGAGTGGGGTGCCATTGCCTTCTCCAAACCTAACCCTAAGTTTCTGTAAATAGTCAGCTCAATAAAATCTCTTCTGTTGCAGCATCTAAGTGGAAGTTGGTTCCCATTAAGACAGAATGATGGATTAAAGAACACTGAAAGTGAAAATGAAAGAAAATCGCTCAGTTGTGTCCGACTCTTTGCGATCCCATGGACTGTAGCCTACCAAGCTCTTCCATCCATGGGATTTTCCAGGCAAGAATACTGGAGTGGGTTGCCATTTCCTTCTCCAGGAGACCTTCCCGACCCAGGGATTGAACCCGGGTATCCCTCATTGTAGGCAGACGCTTTACCATCTGAGCCACCAGGGAAGGCACGTTGGTGAACACCGTAAAACACAAATCTTTTATTTTGTATGCATCATATTTTACATCTGAGCTTTCAGGTATTGGCAAGGTAATTGTAGAATGATTTACAAGTTTCCTGAAACAGGAATTTGAATTACTCTGAGGCCAGTGCTTGGGAATGTAACCCTCTGACTATTGTTCTCCACTTCTCCATACGTTTTTTGACAAGAAACACTCAGTTGCATTTTATTGAAGACATCATCCACTACAATATGGTGGTGTTAAAATTTGATGTTTTCCATGGAATCTTTAAGGAAATATTCTTAAATATCAGGTATACCATATAAATGAGACAAAAGTCATATATAGATTTGAGAGAAGCTTCTTTCTCATCTTTGAACCAGACCTTAGGACATGCCTGCAGAATCCCAGGGCTCCTTGGAACACAGTTTAAAAATACAGATTTGGAGAGTACAAGAGTCTGGAAGATATATCCTTCATAAATATCAAGTGTCTAGTATATGTCTCTAGGTTAGATTCCTAGAATCACACGGTCAACCATATGATTTTGCCCATTGCCCTTCAAAACCCTCCTCACTGTGAATGATCTTGCTTTTCTCGTTATTGCATCTATTATGAAATACAAACCACCCCCCCCAACATTTCCTAGTTTCTCATCACAATTTTAATCACATTTTTATTATTAGTGAATTTATTTCCCTTGTCTATTAGCCATTTATATTTCCTTTTATCCTCTTCCTTCCCACCTGTTTTTAGCTGCATTTTCATGTTTGACCATTTTTTATCTATTCAATACATATTTTTTTTTTAGTTATTGTATATAAGGAGGATAATTGTTTTGCAATGTGCTGGTTTCTGTTGTACAACAATGTGAATGAGTCATAAGTGAAAGTGTTAGTTGCTCTTTTGTGACCCCATAGACTCTAGCTTACCAGGCATCTACGTCCATGGGTTTCTCCAGGCAAGAATACTGGAGTGGGTTGCCATTCCCTTCTCCAGGGGATCTTTCCAACCCAGGGATCAAACCTGGGTCTCCTGCATTGCAGGCAGATTCTTTACTGTCTGAGCCAGCAGGGAAGCCCATATATATGTATATCCCCTCGTTTTTGAGACGCCCCTCTCGTCTTCCATCCACTCCAACACAAGACGACCCTGTGTTATACAGCAGCTTCCACATATAATTCCTTGTATCTAGGTATTCTGCTAATGGATATAAATGATAAACAATACAATTATGCCTCTGCCCTAATGGAGCTCACAAACTAGTAATATTGTAGTCTTACTATTTACCCTGTTTAATTCAATTAATAATATAGTGCATATGGCAACTCTTTGTCACATTTGTTGTGAGTAATTTGTTATGATGAATTTTTATTATTACAAATTAAAATTTTTTTGTGTGTAGTCAAATCTATGAGTCTTTGTATTTATGCCTAGAAAATCCTTTTACAACCAAAGATCAGATCAATATTCACTTTTATTTCTCCTGCTATTTTTCACTATTTGATATTTTAGATTTAAGTCTTTAATAATCTGTAAGTTTTTTAAGTCTTTATTGAATTTGTTTCAATATTGCTCCTGTTTTGTCTTTTTTTTTTTTTGGCCGGGAGGCATGTGGCTCTTAGCTCCCTGACCAGGGATCCAACCTGCATTGGAAGGCAAAGTCTTAACCACTGGACTGCCAGGGAAGTCCCTAGAGGTTATTTTGGGACGCTCTAAATTGATTTCCCCGGCTCAAAAATCTAGCCAGTTTTCCTGACATCATTATTGAACAGACATCCTTTTCCTACTAATCTCTGATGACAAATAGATCGTGTATTAAATTCTTTTATGCTCTAGGCTATATTTCTGGATCCTCTATTTGTTTTTGTTCATTTTCATCCACCTCTGAATTGCTGTGCCAAAGTCATAGCTTTTTATTTATTGTATTTATTTATTTGGCTGCATCACGTCTTAGTTGCAGCACTCAGACTAAGTAATTGCAGTATGTGGGTTTAGTTGTTCCTCGTCTTGTGGGATCTTAGTTCCCAGACCAGAAATTGAACCCGTGACCCTTGCATTGCAAGGCAGATTCTTAACCATTGCACCACCAGGGAAGTTCCTGGCATAGCTTTTTAATAGCGAACTGGGTAACTCTTCATCAAAATTCCTTCCAAATATTCAAAATATTTGTTTTTAGATGAAATTTATTAACCACTTTTCTGGTTATAAAAACAATGCATTATGAAGACAAGTTGTAGAAACTTTGAGAAAATATGGAAAATGTAAAGAATGAAACAAAACGCATCCCAAATTCTGTGACTGTTAACATTTTGGAGTATAACTTTCCATCTTTTCTGTGTGTGTGTGTGTGTGTGTGTATATATATATATATATATATATATATATATTATTTCCACAAATATTACCAAACATACTGTTTTGTAAACTGCCCTTTAATAATCATTTATGAGCATTTCACCATATCATTAAATATTCCTTTGAAATATGATTTTTAATGACATATTAGCCAAGACCTCTAGCATAAGGGTCAATATAGTAGTGTCAGCAGGGAGTGCTCACAGCCTCCTAGACTCAGTCATATCCTTCACTCAGTCATATCAAGCTAGCACTGAGGTCACCAGTTGTTGTCACATGGATCAGTGTTACATGCCTGTCACTGTCACACTTCAGAGCTTGAAATCAGCTGTTGCAAACTTGAAATCGGTGTTGACTGTAATCTGCTGGATTGTAATGGGTTTTGGAGCATTTGCACCTATATCTTATCTGTTAGGCATCTGTAAAAATGACTCAACCATAGGATGTTAGGTAGCTAACAAATAGGCAGAAATGTAGGTTATTCAAACAAGAACTAAACTTGAATTGATTTAGTTATGAGATTTCTAGCACCGTATCGCACAATCTTATTTTTGTTTTCCTTTAAAAATCATTAACTGATAGGACTTCCCTGGTGGTGGAGTGGATAAGAATCCACTTGCCAGTGCAGAGGACAGGAGGTCAACCCCAGCTCTGTGAAGACTCCACTTGTGGTGGAGCAATGAAGTGGGTGTGCCACACCTCCTGAGCCTGTACTCTGGAGCCCTCGAGCCACAACTCAGTAGCCAGTGTGCTGTAACGAAGACTCAGCGAAAAAAAAAATTCATTAATTAATACAAATCGTTTATACTCGCCTTAGAAAAGATGGAACAACTCATGAAAATAAAGCATATCCATGGTTTATGGAAGAATTTAGGGGAAGAAGAATCCTTAACGTTTTTGATAGAATATTTAAAACTCCTTGAATTTTTCTTAAATTACAGTGAAATTAACTAAACTATATAAAGTAGGGAGCTTTGAGTGTGGTATTGAGGGCTACACATAGCTGAAATCCCACAAAAGCAAAGGGTTAATTTCTAGAACAAGTCATGCAGATATATTTATAGGCACTTCCCAGTATATGGGAACATAGGCTTATCTCTATCAGTCTCACCAGGCCTGAGTGTATCTTTACTCTCTCACACTCTATACACACAAACAAAACCCAAACACATACATGCATTAAACTTCATAAAATGGGAATTATCTTTTTTTCACTTACCTTTCCGTAGAAGGGCTGATTACTGAATTCCAAGATGTGAAACAGAATAAACGTCAAAGCCTTGAAGTATTACATATGGATACTTAGGATCTGAGCTCTCCTCTGTCTCAAGGGAATTAAAAGCTGGAAACTGAGAGCAAAATATTCAGGGCAGGGACACTGGATAGCCTTGCTTCATCTGAACACTTTTTAAATTAACTGCCCAGCTCAGTCCCTGCTGATTAGGTGTAGAATTCTCTGTTGTTCAAGTACAAAGGTTAACCTCTGGAGCAAGCATATTATCAATGAGTCATTTCCTCCAATTGTTAAATATTCCTCAATATTTCCTTGTTTACTTTAGCTATCCATGTAAAGTCCTAAAATCAACTTTTGTTGGAGACCCCTTGATACTCTTTAGCTTATATTTCTAATATTTATATCTTCATTGCTTTTTCCTTTTTTGATTTTTGCTTTGAAATACATTTGCCCAGCATTTTTTTTTAGAACTGTTAATTTTATAATCTACCTTTTGGATATTACATGGCAAACATGAGTATGATACTAATTTCATAGGGAAAGGTGCATTAAAATTCTTTAAACTTCTTAGGCATTCAAAAATAGAACTTTAAGAAGCTTGTTTAAGATGTCTAATATGCAGAATCCAATTCTTTCCCCAAACCACACCCTCCATACCTCATGTTACCTACTTATTCTGGTAAAACCTTAAGCCAAGAGACTGGAAAGGCCAGTGGAAACAAGTAGATCTTTCATATGCAAATTATACTGTGATCTCTTTTGTTTAGTGACTTCCTCCTATGATCCATAAAGTTCATCATTACTTAGGTAATATTAGGAAACAAGTATATAATCCTAACACTTAAGAACTTAAAAATAATTTTAGCTTTCAAATGTCTTTACAGTTACTGAACTTTTTATCCTAAGTGCTTTTCATGAAAAGAAAAGTGTTTTTTCCCTACAGGATATGCTGACACTGAAATGTTTACTGAAATGTTTGCTTAGTGTGATCAGTCTCAAATTTCTACAAAGGAAGTTTCGAAAGAACGCATTGGAAGATTAGAAAGAACATATACTGAACTCCTGTTTTGGCTGTTATTGTTCACACAGCTTTATTTTTTAATATTTGTTTGTTTCTGTCTTAGGCTGCACTTGGTCTTAGTTGAGATACTCTGGATCTTGGGTCTTTGTTGCAACATGCGTGTGGGATCTAGTTCCCTGACCAGGGATCAAACATTTTTCCTCTTTTTTTTTTTTTCACAAGTTAAATATATTACCTGAATATACAGTTAAATTTTACCTTGGAAACAGCAACAAATGTGGTTCAGCAGATGCTTCTGTGAGCACCAGTGAGTTAATGAAAGTTGCAGACTATTGCTTGACACCAAGATGAGGAAAAGGACGCTAATTCCCAGTCACCATCTATGTCCCCACTGCCATTTCTGGTCTCTTGCTCATCTTCCCTTTAAAAAAAAAAAAAATTATTTAATTTTGGCCATGCTGGGTCTTCACTGGTGTGCAGGCTTTTCTTTAGTTGTTGGTGCAGAGGCTACTCTTGAATTGCACTGCACAGGCTTCTCATGGCAGCGGCTTCTCTTGCTGTGGAGCACAGGCTCTGGGGCACGTGGATTTCAGTAGCTGTGGCTCCTGCGCTCTAGAGCGCAGGTTCAGTAGTTGTTGCACACGAGCTTAGGTGCTCCGGCGCATCTTCCGCCACATCAGGGATTGAACCAGTGGCTCCTGCATTGGCAGGTGAATTCTTTACCACTGAGCGACCAGGGAAGCCCCTGTCTTCGCTTTAGATAGTCTTATCTTCTGGGTGATTATGGAGGTTTTGTCCTCAACATACTCCAGGGTCTAGGAGGAGATGAGAGTAGAGCTGCAGCTATCTCTAATTTGTTGTTGTTGAAGTCATAACTTAAAACTTGGGGAAAAGTGTTTTCCCCAAAAAGAAATCTTTGATGTTATGATTTATCACAAGTTTTTCATCAGCTGCATATTATTTCCTACCTTATCCACTCTGTGGCAGGAAGGTTTTTTTTTAAATTTCATTTATTTATTTAGGCTGTGCTGGGTCTTCACTGCAGTTTGAGGAAAAGACGTTGGTTTAATAGTTGTGGCACACAGGTTTTGTTGCCCTGTGGCATGTGGAATCTTCCCAGACAAAGTATCGAACCTGTGTCTCCTACATTGGCAGGCAGATTCTTAACCATTGGATCACCAGTGAAGTCCCCACTCTGAATCTTAAAAACACACACCAAACAAATATTGTGATCTTGCCTTCCACTATCTTTTTGTTTTAAGTGACAATTTTGCTCCTAAATACAGGCAGAAATTTTACAAATTTTGATTGATCTTACCACTAATAACATGGGATGCATTATCTTGGTTTTTTTAATTTAAGATTTGGAGGCAAGGGTCTCAAAGGAGGGTTTCTGAGCATTGAGGCTGCACAGAATACTGATATTCACGTTTCTCGTTTGTTACCTTTTTATCTTTGGGAAAGTGAATGTAGCATTAATAGTAACAAACCTCACCAACCAAACACCAGAACAATAAAAATATGACTCTGAAAAGGACTCGAAGTCTTCTCATGTAAGTGGAAAAACATATGATTTTGACAGTCATTTGATTTTATTTCTCCTCCTCCAAAGAAATAGCAAATATTAAGAAATCCAAAGTTCATAAGAGCTAAGTATATGCATACTTTAAGATAAATTTTAGTCTTCCTACATATTATTATTGCTATGTATGCATGTGTGTATAGTTGCTTCAATTGTGTCTGACTCTTTGCGACCCTATGGACTGCAGCCCACCAGGCTTCCTGTATGAGGAATTCTCTAAGCAAGAGTACTGGGGTGGGTTGCCATGCCCTCCTGCAGGGGATCTTCCCAACCCAGGGATGGAACTCCCGTCTTCTGTGGCTCCTGCATTGCAGGAGGATTCTTTACTGCTGAGCCACCAGGGAAGCCCATTGTACAGATGCATACAATTCTAGGGAAACCTAGAAGAGTTTAAAAGCTATAATTATCACAAAATGTTTTCCTGATTACATAGTTTCCAGTTGACCTTGCTAACATCACAGTATTTGTAACTCTACTTATCAAACTTGGTAGGACAGGTCAATTTACACATTTATTAATTTGGGGATGTTATAGTGGTAATATAAAATATTTATTGCTAAACTGAAATCCTCAAGACTGTATATAGTATGCATATTTCAAAATAATGATGCTAATTTGACATTACATATTAGAAATATGCCCATTATTAGAAATATGCAAATAGACGTTTGTACTATTATCATGTACAAGGCTTATGTTTTTTGAAAATACAGTGCTTCATAATGTCAGTGTTATATCTTGGGCTGTATATATAAGAGTTATGCATGTATTATTATTTTAATTATTAAGGACACAATTGTGCATGCACTATATCAAAATAAGCAATAAATGAAAGCTCTTACATAAGGAATCTGATTTGGAGGCACTACCTTAAGAAAAAAACATGTCTTTCCATCTTTGATGTGATGTAATCACCACCTGGTGGCAATTTACTAGAAACCTAGTGCACATCGCAAATTCATCCAAAAAGTATTTGGGGAATCACCTACAAAGAAAACGTGGTAGGTCTTGTGTAATGTTTTTTATGTCCTTAAAAACCACTTTTTGTTGCAAAACAATTATTTACTCTCAAGAGAAACAATAAAAAATATAAATTGTAATAGCGAAGTAGAGAGTCACCCCTGTTTCTACTACCACCCAAGGATGACTGCTGCTAACATTTTGGGTATATATTCTTCTAGTGTTTCTGTGCATATATACACAGATTTTTTTTTCTAACAGAAACCATCTTTGTTTTTGAAATTTCCTATTTTATTCATGCTCCTAACTTTATCAGCTGCTGTTTGAATCAATACACTGAGCATGATACTGGCTGATGATCTGAGAAACAAACCATCATTGCCTACCAAATCCACATAATGCTGGAACTCATGAACATCCCCAGTATCCAAACAGATGGTTAAATCTCATGATCTCTGGATCTAAGGTGACCAATTTATAGCTCAAAACAGTTAAACCAGGGACTTCCCTGGTGGTCCAGTGGTTAAGAATCTGCCTTTCAATGCATGGGAGGTGGGTTTGATCCCTGGTTGGGGAACAAAGATCCCATATGCCACAAAGCAGTTAAGCCCGTGCCACAACTCCTGAGCCTGTGAACCACAATTAGAGAGTCCGTGGGCCACAATGAAAGACCTCACATGATGTAATGAGGATTCTATGTGTTGCAACTGAGATCCAAAGCAGCCAAATGGATAAAAAACAGAACAACCTGAATTCTTCTGAGTAGCCTTTTCTGATTCCTAGACTATGACAAGTGGCCCTACTCTGTGCTCCCATTGCACCATGTAAACTCCAAGGCTGCAGGGCCTAACACCTAACTCAGCATCTGGATCGTTAGAGGCCCTCAGTGACTAGACAAAGCACCAAGAGAGAGGCAGATATACCACAAGTGTGTATGAAATTCCATGTGGCCAGAGAGAGGAAGTTGAAAAGAAAGGGCACTCAGAAATGTGGCTCAAAGGTAAGCAATATTAAGAAATGTTTTAGTCACTGGTTCAATTGTTAAATTTAAATTAAAAATAATTCATTTCCTCAGTTGCACTAGACACCTTTCAAGTGTTCAGTATCATTTGTGTCTGGTGTTGAACAACATGTGTGTATGTTAAGTCGCTTCAGTCATGCCCAACTCTGTGGGACCCCATGGACTGTAGCCTGCTAGGCTCCTCTGTCCATGGAATTCTCTGGGCAAGAATACTGGAGTGGGTTGCCATGCCCTGCTCCAGGGGATCTTCCCAACCCAGGGATCGAACCCTCCTCTCTTACATCAGGAGATGCACTGGCAGGCAGGTTCTTTACCACCAGCACCACCTGGGAAGCTTGAACAGCATAGTAATAGATGACTGGGAGATTTTTTAGCAATTAAATAATAAGTCAAAAGGTATCCTAGGAAGGCTTGTTTTCAGTAAAATCAGTAAAGGATGTGATGGTTGAGAGATAAGAGAGAAGTTACATCTGGAATGAACATGAATATGGGTACTAGGACAGTAGCAGTGAGGTGTTAGGAGTGGGCAAATCTGAGATAGGTTGCAAAGAAATCACTGGTATGCCTGGATGACTGATTGGCAACGAGAGAAGAAAAAACTATTCAAGAATGGTAGCCAGCCTCCAAACAGCCCTCGATGACCTCCCAGTAATCACGCCCTGGTGGAGTCCCCTCCCACACTGTACCAGGCGTGGTCTGTGTGACCCATAGAATAGGGCATAGTGATGGTACCTCATTCCCAAGATTAGGTTATAAGAGATATGGTGGCTTCTGTCTTGGTGGCTCTCTTTTGGATCACTTGGTCTGGAAGAAGCTAGCTGCTACTTTGCAAGAAACCCTAAAGAGAGGACCTTGAGGCTAGAATTGAAGGCTGCCAACAGGCATGTGAGTGAGTTTGGAAGTGGGCTCTTCTGCCCCAGGAGAGCACTCAAATGACCATTGTCCCAGCTAACGAATTGACTGCAATCTCAGCGAAGATTCTGAGCCAGAACCATCCACCTAAGCCTCTCTCTGATTTCTGAGCCTCAGAATCAGAGACATAATAAATATTTGTTGTTTTAAGTTGCTAAACTCTGGGGTAATTTGTATCAGCAACTGATAATTATTGCATCAAACACTAATAAAAAGATAATCTAATTTAAAAATGAGCAAGAGAGTTAAAACTGCTACTTTACAGAAAAAGATAAAAAGTATATGAAAAAGTGCTCAATATCATTAGCTACAAGGGAAATGTAACTGAAAACCACAATGAGACAATACTATACACACACCAGTAGACTAAAATTAAAAAGACTGACAGCACAAAATATTGATAAGGATGTGGAGCAAACACAATTCTGTTTTTTTTTTTTTAGGTTTGAGACATAATTCATGTATAATACAGATTTATCAATTATGTAATCCAATAGTTTTTAGTTTAGTGCAACCATCACAATGGCCTTCCATGGTAACTCAGTGGTAAAAAATCCACCTGCCAATGCAGGAGATGCAGGAGACTCGGGTTTGATCCCTGGGTTGGGAAGAGCCCCTGGAGAAGGAAATGGCAACCCACTCCAGTACTCTTGCCTGAGAAATCCCATGAACAGAGGAGGCTGGCAGGTTACAGTCCATGGGTTCACAGAAGAGTCAGACATGACTTAGCAACTAAACAACAACAACAAAAAATCAGAACATATTTTGGAATATTTTTATTACACCAAAAAGAAACTCATATGACTTAGCTGTCACCCTCCAGTTGTCCCACCACTCCTCCCAAGCCCTAGGCAGCCACTAGTCTACTTTCAGTCTCTATATATTTGCTTGTTCTAGACACTCATATCACTGGAATCATAAAAAATGTCATCTATTGTGACTGGCTTCTTCACGTTGCAGTGTTTTCAAGGTTCATTTACGTGGTAGCATGTATCAACAGTTCATTTCTTTTTATTGTCAAATAATATTTTATTGTGTGCTTATATCACTTAAAAATCCACCAGTTAGGCCAACTTTTTCATGATTATAAATAATGCTTTCATAAAGATTTGTGTGGACTATGTTTTCATTTCTCTTGGGTGTATATCCAGAAGTGGAATTGCTAGGTCTTGTGGTAACTCTGTGTTTAACCATTTAAGGGACTGTCAGACTTCTTTTCTGAAATGGCCATGGCATTTTACATTCCCACCAGTATTCAGGATTCCAATTTCTCCACCAACACCTGTTATTATCTGTCTTTTTGATTATAGCCATCCTAATAGGTGTGAAGTCACATCTCATCATGGTTTTGATTTGAATTTCCTTGATGGCCAATCATATTGAGCACCTTGTCATATGATTATTGATCATTTGTACATCCTCTTTGATCTTCCATGGTGGCTTAAACAGTAAAGAATCTATCTGCAGTGCAAGAAACCTGGGTTCCATCCCTGGGTCGGGAAGATCCCCTGGAGAAGGAAATGGCAATCCACTCCAGTATTCTTGCCTGGGAAATCCCGTGAACAGAGGAGCCTGGTGGGCTACAATCCACTGGGTAGCAAAGAATTGAACATGACTTAGTGACTAAACAACAACAACAACTTCTTTAGAGAACTGTTTTTTCAATCTGCTGTCCATCTAAAAAATTGGGCTATTTGTCATTTTTTACTGTTGAGTTGTTACAGTTCTTTACACATTGTAGATACCACCTCCTTACCATATATATCATTTGCAAATTTGTTTACCATTCTGTGGATTGTCAGCAACTAGAATTCTTAATCTAAAATAATAAAAACACTGAAAAAGATTTTAGGTTACATAATTTGCCCAAGGTCACTAAATTCTTAGTGTGTTAGAGGCAGGTCAGGACTGAATACATAATTTGTGGAGCTTAGTGCAAAATGAAAATGCAGATTCCTTTGTTCAAAAATTATTAAAAGAATAGCAATAAAGCAAAGGCACAGTCCTTCTAAGCATGGGGCCCTGTGAGCCACAGATTACACACACATGAGGCTGGGGCATAGGGAAGATTTGAATTTTGGACTTATCATGGGAAAGCCCATGCTTTTCAAAGTAAACCATGCTGATGATTGTTCATTTTTTGTGCACACTAACTGACGGTGATGTCAGAGTTCAGTTCAGTCACTCAGTAGTGTCCGACTTTGCAACCCCATGGACTGCAGCATGAAAGTCTTCCCTGTCCATCATCAACTCCCGGAATTTACTCGAACTCATGTCCATTGAGTTTATTATGCCATCCAACCATCTCATCCTCTGTTGTTCCCTTTTCCTTCTGCCTTCAATCTTTCCCAGCATCAGGGTCTTTTCAAGTGAATCAGTTCTTCACATCAGGTGGTCAAAGTATTGGAGTTTCAGCCTCAGCATCAGTCCTTCCAATGAATATTCAGGACTGATTTCCTTTAGGACTGACTGGCTGGATCTCCTTGTAGTCCAAGGGACTCTCAAGAGTCTCCTCCAACACCACAGTTCAAAAGCATCAATTCTTCAGTGCTCAGCTTTATAGTCCAACTGTCACATCCATACATGACTCCTGGAAAAACCATAGCTTTGACTAGATGGACTTTTGTTGACAAAGTAATGTCTCTGGTTTTTAATATGCTGTCTAGGTTGGTCATAGCTCTTCTTCCAAGGAGCAAGCGTCTTTCAATTTCTGCAGCCACCATCTGCAGTGATTTTGGAGCCCCAAAAAACAAAGTCTGACACTGTTTCCACTGTTTCCCCATCTATTTCCCATGAAGTGATGGGACCAGATGCCATGATCTTAGTTTTCTGAATGTTGAGCTTTAAGCCAAAATTTTCACTCTTCTCTTTCACCTTCATCAAGAGGCTCTTTAGTTCTTCTTCGCTTTCTCCCGGCAGTCTTGATTCCAGCTTATGCTTCACCCAGCCCGGCATTTCTCATGATATACTCTGCATATAAGTTAAATAAGCAGGGTGACAATATACAGCCTTGACATACTCCTTTCCCAATCTGGAACCAGTCTGGTGTTCCATGTCCAGTTCTAACTGTTGCTTCTCGACCTGCATACAGATTTCTCAGGAGGCAGGTCAGGTGGTCTGGTATTCCCATCTCTTGAAGAATGTTCCACAGTTTGTTGTGATCCACATAGTCAAAGAATTTAGCATAGTCAATAAAACACGAGTAGGTATTTTTCTGGAACTCTCTTGCTTTTTTGATGATCCAGTGGATGTTGGCAATTTGATCTCTGGTTCCTCTGCCCTTTCTAAATCCAGCTTGAACATGTGGAAGTTTGCGGTTCAAGTACTGTTGAAGCCTGGCTTGGGGAATTTTGAGCATTATTTTGCTAGCATGTGAGATGAGTGCATTTGTGCCATAGTTTGAGCATTCTTTGGCGTTGCCTTTCTTCAGTCCCAAAGAAGGTGATGTCAGAGGGTGATGTCAAATAGCAATTTCCCACAACTGATTAAAAACTGAATTGGAAGTCAGGAGTTCTTTCTGTCGCCCTGTTTGTCCTCTGTTCAATGGTTATTTGGTAATTATATTTGAGGTAAGTAGAAAGGTAATTTTGGACCAAAGCCTTGACGGTATATCCACAGATGTCAAATTGCTGAGACTAACTCCTTCAAATTCCCTCTCTCTGAAATTCTTCCCTGAGTTCCACCTTCTTGATAAATCTATCAGTGCTTCAGTGGTGATGAAATGTTTGCTGAGGGACATCTGGGTGTATCAGGTGGCAGAGGACCAATCTTCTGTATCTATGTAATAGTGGATACCAGTGGATGAGTTAAATTTTGGTTTCATTGAAGAGTAGGCTACTTTCTAAGTGCAATTATGCCTTCACTGATAACAGTAACTTAGTTCAGTTGAAGACATATCTATCATCTCTTAAGGAGATAATTCTTGTCTGTCATTAAGACTGGGGAATTTATAATTTTTCCAAAAAACAGGAAATATTAATATCTCAATACTAATATTCTGCTGTTAGGCTAGCAAAAGATTACATAAATGTCTTCTTATCACATATATTTCATCCATTTGATTCTCAGAATAGAGAGTAAGTTTATATTTTTTAAAATTAAAAACAAAATTTTTTTTACCCCACCGCCAGGCATGCGGGATCTTAGTTCTCAAATCAGGGATAAAATTTATGTCCTCTGAAGTGGCTGGCTGCACAGTTTTAACCACTGGACAGCTAACGAAGTCCTAAGCTTACATTTTTAATTTTAAAAAAGGCCTTAAAGCTCCAGAAAAGTCTCTTCTATCACTCTTCGATAGTCAAAGTAAGCTACCTAGACCGCTTGGGCTTTTCCCAACAGAGCCCCTAGCGAGCAATCTCCTCCCACGCTCCCTATCAGCCCGCCTCTGCTCTCTAACCGCGTCTTCACCCCCACCTCGACCTCCGCCTTCACCCGGCCCCGCTCCGCCCCCCGGCCCCGCTCCGCCCCCCGGCCCCGCTCCGCCCCCCGGCCCCGCTCCGCCCCCCGGCCCCGCTCCGCCCCCCGGCCCCGCTCCGCCCCCCGGCCCCGCTCCGCCCCCCGGCCCCGCTCCGCCCCCCGGCCCCGCTCCGCCCCCGGCCCCGCCCCGCTCCGCCCCCCGGCCTCGCTCCGCCGGGCCCAGCCCACCTCCTTTCTCTCTCAGTCCATTTCCTCAGCAGTTGTTCCCGCCCTGCCCCTTAGCGAGGCGCAGCGGAAAAGGCCTGCTCTAGGCCTCTCTAGCTCTCTGGAGGACTTGCCGTCTGTTTCCGGAGGCTTCCGGCGGCAGTAGGCGGGCCTGACGTGAAAAGCCACGCCGAGGGGGCTGCTCAGTCAGCGCTGATTTAGCTCGCGTGTTTTGGCAATGGGGTTGCAGGGGTTGTGCAGACTCATGTCGAGGTGAGTAAGCGAGCGGCTAAGGACAGCCTCGTCAGTTGCGCTTGCCCGGATGAAAAAGGTCGGGAGTGGGGACTGTCTGGCCTTGAAGTTTCTCATCGCCTTTGGAGACTCAGCTCTCAGACCCGACTCGCGCGGGTCATCCCTCCACCCACCTCCTCGCCTTACTCCTTCTAGCACCGTCTTCTCAGCATCGCCTTCGTTTTCTGCCTCTCTGGCTCTTAGGCAGCCTTGACCCCCGTTCCTTTCCTTCTTTAGTTGAGTAAGTTTGGGGGACACGCAGAGTTTCCACTTGGAGGAATTTTGTGGCATTTTTGGTGCTGCTAACAAACATTCGTGCTTTGCTAGGTGTCTCTGTGCTCGTGGTGTGATTGGTGTGCTAGGTGTCGCATGATTCCAGCGTTGGTATAGGTGTCTGAAACTTTGAGCCGTGTGTTGCGCACACACAGCTTGCCTTGGGGAAGTGTGTGTGCAAAGATGTTTAACTTTTGAAAGTGCTGCTTAATGCCACTGGAGCTCAGCTGAGAAAATCTGATAGCTATCACTGTAGGCAGGCAGGCAGGCTGCAGCAGTCCTGAGACCGTTTGCCTGCCCCCCGTGCATTACCAGGTAGCAGATGGGACCACTTGAAAGAGAACCGCTAATTGGCCTGACAGCTGAAATTCCTGGGGTTTTTAACCTTGGCTTTTGCCTTGGGGATAAGAGATGGGAGTGGTTTTTTCATTTAAGGATAGTTGAAATGGCAACCCACTCCAGTATCCTTGCCTTGAAAATTCCATGGATGAGGGGCCTGGTGGGCTGTAGTCCATGGAGTCGCCAAGAGTCGGATAGGACTGAGCGGCTTCACTTCATTTTCAGGGCTTTAGAGGGGGCTTCCCAGGTGGCGCTAGTGGTCAGAAACCCATTTGCCTGTGCAGGAGACAGAAGAGACCATGGGTTCGATCCCTGGGTGGGGAAGAACTCCTGGAGGAGGAAATGGCAACCCACTACAGTGTTCTTGCCTGGAGAATCCCATGGACAGAGAAGACTGGCGGGTTATAGTCCATAGGGGCGCAAAGAGTCGGACACGACTAAAGCGACTTAGCATGCACAGCTTTAGAGCAATGTGTCTTGTCTTAACTTTGTATCCATGGGCCTGGGGGCTTCCCATGTGCGCTAGTGGTAAAGAATCCGCCTGCCAGTGCAGGAGACATAAGAGAAGTGAGTTTGATCCCTGGGTCTGGAAGATCCTCTGGAGGAGGACATGGCAACCCACTCCAGTATTCTTGCCTGGAGAATCTCCTGGGCAGAGGAGCCTGATGGGCTTATAGTCCACAGGGTAGCAAAAAGTCGGACACAACTGAAGGGACAGCATGAATGGACACCGAGGACCTGGTGTTCAGTATTTGGGGAAAAAAAAAAAAAATAGAAGAGTTGCTTTTGTTCTCTCTGTGTGGTTATTTTTTAAAAAATTTATTTACTTGTTTATTTTTATACCTTGAAATTAGTTGTCCCTGTGGCTCTAACTAGCTCACAGAGAGACTTGGCAGGTATAAAGAACAATCACTGCTGCTGCTTTTTTGAAGCTGTGAACAAATACCAGATTGTTTGAGAAACAAACTGGGAAGGCATATTTGTTAACAAAATTAAATGACTTGGGAAAGACTTTGTTATTCCCAGAGTTCAGGCTGGCTTTGTTCCTTCCAGTATTGCAAGGTGCACTAATTAGGCAAATCCTGGACCCATTTGGGGGTTTTGATCAGAGATGCATTTTTCCAGGAGTAGGCCTGGTGTGGGTGTTAGCCTAGCAAAGCAGAGCACGGAGGCCAGTATCATCCAGTCTATAACCATGTAGTCTACAAATGTACTAAGTAATAGGGTGCCACAGTTTTCTGAGAGGAAGTAGGGTCTCTGTGCTGTGGTTGACATTGTTGTCCAGTCCTTGAAGTCCGGCTACCCTTGGCTGTTCGGCCAATGTCTTGCTTTCCTACTACCACTGTCCACTACTTATCTTGCCCTGGTGCCAATACAGCCCTTGGAATTTGTCGTCATTATTCCCCAATAAAGTACCTCTCTCTGAAGATAACTCTCAGGTTTGTATGACTAACCCTAATTTGTCCTGAGCTCCAGTACTATTCACAAACACCTGAATGTCTTCTTTGCACCTCAAATGTACATTTGGACGTAACTGCAACCCTTTTTCCACCTCTGCACTTTCAACTTCTTAGTACTGTCCATCCTTTTAGATTCCTAAAGTTATCTAAGTTCTCCCACGCGCTCAATCCTTATCTCTTCCTGCTCATTTGAATTTGAACACACTTCTTATGTTCACTTTGTGGAAACTTGATTTATCTCTTGTTCAGTCGCCAAGCTGTGTCCAGCTTTTTGTGACCCCATGGTCTGCAGCTCTTCAGACTTCACTGCCCTTCACCATCTCCCTGAGTTTACTCAAACTCATGTCCATTGAGTTGGTGATGCCATCCAACCATCTAATCCTCTGTTGTCCCCTTCTCCTCCTGCCTTCAGTCTTTCCCAGCATCAGGATCTTTTCCAGTGAGTCAGCTCTTTGAATCAGGTGGCCAAAGTATTGGAGTTTCAGCTTCAGTATGAGTCCTTCCAATGAATATTCAGGACTGATTTCCTTTAGGATGGACTGGTTTGATCTCCTTTGTGGGAATTTTCTTCCCGGGACTTGGAAACAGTGAACCTGAAAGAATAACACTTGGACAGTCTCTGCAAGGACTGACAATTTTATTTCTGCAGTCAAGCCTTTTTATAGGAGCAAGGAACAAAGAGCTTAGAGCATACGGCCAGCAGAGCATGTACAAGGCTAAGATATAATCAGTAAAAGATACTTCAAGGAACAGCGTGTTCTTAACGACCCATGTGTTTATCCATGACCCATTTTCTCAAGCAATGTCTTTAATGTTTAATTGCTAAATTTTGGCGCCGAGCATAGCCAAAGGCAGGAAATGTTTTTCAGCTATCAATACACAATGCCTGGGTACTTCTGGCCCTTCACCATTTCCCCGAGGACCTTCTCCTTCAAGGCTATTTTGCATTGCACCTCCAAACATCCTTGCTGTCCAGGGGACTCTCAAGAGTCTTATCCAGCACTACAGATCAAAAGCATCAATTCTTTGGCGCTCAGCCTTCTTTATGATACAACTCTCACATCTGTACATGACTGCTGATTTATCTCTTATCTCTTTGCAATTTGAATAGTTTCTGCACATGACTGCCATGTTAATCTTGTGAAAGTTTACTTCAGTGCCATCCATTTCTCTGCTCAGAAGCTTTTAGAGGTGTCCTCTTAGCTATGGCAACCTCCTTCAAAAGATCCCGTGCATGTACTGCTACATTCACTGCCCCCACCCCTGCAGCAGGCCGCCACCGACCCATGCCTCCACTGGAGACTCCTGGACACTCCTCAGCAAGTCTGGGTCAGTCTCATGTGGGGTCATTGCTCCTTTCTTCTGGGTCCTGGTGCACCAAAGGTTCTGTTTGTGCCCTCCAAGAATCTTTTTCCCAGTCCTGTGTAAGTTCTGGCAGCTCTATGGTGGGGTTAATGGCAAGAATGAATGTTGACATTTTAGGAATCAGTGAACTAAAATGGACTGGAATGGGTGAATTTAACTCAGATGACCATTATATCTACTACTGTGGGCAAGAATCCCTTAGAAGAAATGGAGTAGCCATCATAGTCAACAAGAGTCTGAAATGCAGTGCTTGGATGCAGTCTCAAAAACGACAGAATGATCTCTGTTCGTTTCCAAGGCAAACCATTCAATATCATGGTAATCCAAGTCTATGTCCCAACGAGTAATGCTGAAGAAGCTGAAGTTGAATGGTTCTATGAAGACCTTCAAGACCTTTTAGAACTAACACCCAAAAAAGATGTCGTTTTCATTATAGGGGACTGGAATGCAAAAGTAGGAAGTCAAGAAACACCTGGAGTAACAGGCAAATTTGGCCTTGGAGTACAGAATGAAGCAGGGCAAAGGGTAATAGAGTTTTGCCAAGAGAACTCACTGGTCATAGCAAACACCCTCTTCCAACAACACAAGAGAAGACTCTACACATGGACATCTCCAGATGGTCAATACTGAAATCAGATTGATTATATTCTTTGCAGGCAAAGATGGAGAAGCTCTATACAGTCAGCAAAAACAAGACCAGGAGCTGAGTGTCGCTCAGATCATGAACTCCTTATTGCCAAATTCAGACTTAAATTGAAGAAAGTAGGGAAAACCACTAGACCATTTAAGTATGACCTAAATCAAATCCCTTACGATTATACAGTGGAAGTGAGAAATAGATTCGGGGGATTAGATCTGGTAGACAGTGCCTGATGAACTATGGAATGAGGTTCGTGACATTGTACAGGAGACAGGGATCAAGAACATCCTCAAGAAAAAGAAAAGCAAAAAAGCAGAATGGCTGTATGAGGAAGCCTTTCAAATAGCCATGAAAAGAAGAGAAGTGAAAAGCAAAAGAGAAAAGGAAAGATATACTTATTTGAACGCACAGTTCCAAAGAATAGCAAGGAGAGAAAAGAAAGCCTTCCTCAGAGATCAGTGCAAAGAAGTAGAGGAAAACAATAGAATGGGAAAGACTAATGATCTCTTCATGAAAATTAGAGATACCCAGTGAACATTTTATGCAAAGATGGGCTCAATAAAGGACAGAAATGGTATGGACCTAACAGAAGCAGAAGATATTAAGAAGAGGTGGCAAGAATACACAGAAGAACTAAACAAAAGAGATCTTCATGACCCAGATAATCATGATGGTATGCTCACTCACCTAGAGCCAGACATCCTGGAATGTGAAGTCAAGTGGGCCTTAGGAAGCATCACTATGAACAAAGCTAGTGGAGGTGATGGAATTCCAGTTGAGCTATTTCAAATCCTAAAAGATGATGCTGTGAAAGTGCTGCACTCAATATGTCAGCAAATTTGGAAAACTCAACAGTGGCCACAGGACTGGAAAGGGTCAGTTTTCATTCCAATCCCAAAGAAAAGCAATGCCAAAGAATGCTCAAACTACTGCACAAGTGCACCCATCTCACACACTAATAAAGTAATGGTCAAAATTCTCCAAGCCAGGCTTCAACAGGACGTGAACCGTGAACTTCCAGATGTTCAAGCAGGATTTAGAAAAGGCAGAGGAACCAGACATCAAATTGCTAACATCCGTTGGATTATTGAAAAAGCAAGAGAGTTCCAGAAAAACATCTACTTCTGTTTTATTGACTATGCCAAAGCCTTTAACTGTGTGGATCACAACAAACTGGAAAATTCTTCAAGAGATGGAAATAGCAGACCTTCTGACCTGCCTCCTGAGAAATCTGTATGCAGGTCAGGAAGCAACAGTTAGAACTGGACATGGAACACCAGACTGGTTCCAAATAGGAAAAGCAGTATGTCAAGGCTGTATATTTTCACCCTACTTATTTAACTTAACAATAACCTCAGATATGCAGATGACACCACCCTTATGGCAGAAAGTGCAGAGGAACTAAAAAGCCTCTTGATGAAAGTGAAAGAGGAGATTGAAAAAGTTGGCTTAAAGCTCAACATTCAGAAAACTAAGATCATGGCATCCGGTCCCATCACTGCATGGGAAATAGATGGGGAAACAGTGGAAACAGTGTCAGACTTTATTTTTCTGGGCTCCAAAATCACTACAGATGGTGACTGCAGCCATGAAATTAAAAGATGCTTACTCCTTGGAAGGAAAGTTATGACCAACCTAGATAGCATATTGAAAAGCAGAGACATTACTTTGCCAACAAAGGTCCGTCTAGTCAAGGCTATGGTTTTTCCAGTGGTCATGTATGGATATGAGAGTTGGACTGTGAAGAAAGCTGAGCACCGAAGAATTGATGCATTTGAACTGTGGTGTTGGAGAAGACTCTTGAGAGTCCCTTGGACTGCAAGGAGATCCAAGCAGTCCATTCTGAAGGAGATCAGCCCTGGGATTTCTTTGGAGGGAATGATGCTAAAGCTGAAACTCCAGTACTTTGGCCACTTCCTGCGAAGAGTTGACTCATTGGAAAAGACTCTGATGCTGGGAGGGATTGGGGGCAAGAGGAGAAGGGGATGACAGAGGATGAGATGGCTGGATGGCATCACTGACTTGATGGACGTGAGTCTGAGTGAACTCTGGGAGTTGGTGATGGACAGGGAGGACTGGCGTGCTGCAGTTCATGGGGTTGCAAAGAGTTGGACATGACTGAGTGACTGATCTGATCTGCTCTGATTTAACTTATATGCAGAGTATATCATGCAAAATGCCAGGCTGGATGAAGCACAAGCTGCAATCAAGATTGCCGGGAGAATTATCAATAACCTCAGATATGCAGATGACACCACCCTTATGGCAGAAGGTGAAGAACAAAGCCTTTTGATGAAAGTGAAAGAGAAGGATGAAAAAGTTGGCTTAAAACTCAGCAGTCAGAAACCATAAGATCATGGTTTCTGGTCCCATCACTTCATGGCAAATAGATGGGGAAACAGTGGAAACAGTGACAGACTTTATTTTTGGGGGGCTCCAAAATCACTGCAGATGGTGACTGTAGGCATGAAATTAAAAGACGCTTGCTCCTTGGAAGAAAAGATATGACTGACCTAGGTGAAGTCGCTCAGTCATGTCCGACTCTTTGCGACCCTGTGGACTATGTAGCCTACCAGGCTTCTCCATCCATGAGATTCTCCAGGCAAGAATACTGGAGTGGGTTACCGTTTCGTTCTCCAGGGGATCTTCCCTACCCAGGGATCGAACCCGGGTCTACCGCATTGGAGGCAGACGCTTTAACCTCTGAGCCACCAGGGAAGCCCTATCGACCTAGACAGTATATTAAAAAGCAGAGACATTATTTTGCCAACACAGGTCTGTCTCTTCAACAGAGTGGTTTTTCCAGTAGTCATATATGAATGTGAGAGTTGGGCTATAAAAAAAACCTGAGTGCCGAAGAATTGATGCTTTTGAACTGTGGTGTTGGAGAAGACTCTTCAGAGTCCCTTGGACTGAACCAGGCCAATCTAAAGGAAATCAGTGCTGAATATTCATTGGAAAGACTGATGCTGAAGCTGAAACTTCAACACTTTGACCACCTGATGGGAAGAACTGACTCATTGGAAAAGACCCTGATGCTGGGCAAGATTGAAGGCGGGAGGAGAAGGGGATGACAGAAGATGAGATGGTTGGATGGCATCACCATCTCAATGGACATGAGTTTGAGTAAACTCTGGGAGTTGGTGATGGACATGGAGGCCTGGTGTGCTACAGTCCATGGGGTTGCAAAGAGTCGGACATGACTGAGCAACTCAACTGAACTGAACTTAGCTATGGAATTAAATAAAAACTTCCCAGCCTTGGTTTCAACGATTTGACCCCAGTTTACCTCATGAATTCAATGGTACTTACTCTTCTGTTAACAGCTCCTGGGAGATAGTATTCTAGGCGCTTCTCTTATCCTGTGGCCAAACTAGACTACTTGTTCTTATTGTTTCTTACTTCAGGTCCTTGAAATCCAGGGGGATCAGATGAGAAACAGATATTTAAATAGAAGTAATATTTATCAGCTCTGGTAAGTGTGTTAAAGGAAAAGAGAACCAGGTTTAGAAGGAAGTGAGAGATCAGGGAGCCTCTTCAAAGGGATTGATCTCTTTTAAGTTGTTAGTAACACTCATTCCCTTCATCTTCTCTGTGGTTTGCTGAACTGTATTCTTTTGGTTTGGTTCTTGGTCTGCCTCTCTCTACTCTTATGTAGTTGTTTCTGAAGACTCAATACTTGATTCAATTTTGTTTTCCTATGCTGAAAGTGAGAGTTAGTCACTCAGTTATGTCGGACTCCTGGAGTTTGCTCAAACTCAAGTCTATTGAGTTGGTGATGCCATCCAACCGTCTCATCCTCTGTCGTCCCCTTCTCCTCGTGCCGTCAGTCTTTCCCAGCATCAGGGTCTTTTCCAGTGAGTCAGCTCTTTGAATCAGGTGGCCAAAGTATTGGAGCTTCAACATCATCCTTCCAATGAAGGAAGGACCCCATGGACTGCAGCTCCTTTCTGTTCAAAGAGTCCCAAACTCATATGCAGATGCTCAGATGGGAGCATTGAGTGGTGCTAGCTGGTGGGGATGAGCAGGGAACCGGTGAGCAATCGAGGGGGCTTCCCTGGTGGCTCAGTAGTAAGGAATCTGCCTGCCAGTGCAGGAGACTTGGATTCGATCCTGGGTTGGGAAGATCCCCTGGAGAAAGAAATGGCAGTCCACTCCAGTATTCTTGCCTGGGAAATCTCTCGGACAGAGGAGCCTGGTGGGCTACAGTCCATGGGGCTGCAAAAGGTCAGACGTGACTTAGCGACTGAACAAGTGAGCAATAAAGAGCCCTCTGTCTCAAGGAGGCAGCTTTTCTGCCTTGGGCATTGTTGCCATTGTGAAACCTAGTCCCAGTGTTTCCATAACTATCAATATTTCTGGAAAGACTGGAAAACTCCATTTTTAAGTGAAATCTCTTGATTTTTTAAATCTTCATAATTTTAAAATCCTGCTAACTATACAACATGTTTGTCAGCACAGGAAGCCTTCAGGCCACGGTTCTTAGCTGCAACTTTCTAATTTATTCCCCATAGAGAACTGAGAGGTGTGTATGCCTCAGTGATTGTCTATGCATGTGACTTGTTGACAAGTCTTTAGCTAACTTTTCTTTCAAACTCCAGTCTCTTCTCCACTCACTGTTGAGTATTTTTACTTATACCATTACAAATTCAAGAAATTAAAAATGGAATTCATATTTCATTCTACAAACTAGCTAGTTTCCTTTCCAACCTTTTCAGTACCTATTTCTCCTGATTCTCTTGGCTTGAAATCTTGGGATCATTTTTGGCATAATTCTTTTTCTTTTCCGTTGAGTTTTTACTTGATAATAACTCTGTAAATCATGCTTTTGTTTCCACAATTGCTTTTCATCAGTTCATGTCTGAATTACTTGGCCTTGGACTTGATCTTCTATTCTATTCATATTCTACTTTGCCTATTTCTGCTGTAATAATCTTCATTAAGCACTGTTTTTATTATATTGTCATCTTAAACAGGTTCACTGAAAGTTAATTTTGTAAGCCTGTGTGTGTGTGTGTGTGTGTGTGTGTATAATCAAAAATTTCATAAATGATAAGGTTCTCATTCTTCTTAGTTGTTTTTAACCTTAGCATGTATCAGGATTACCTGGAGGGTTTGTTAAACATAGATTTCTGAGCCTTACCGCACAGTGTCTGATTCAGTAGGTGTGGATGGGGTCAGATATTTGCATTTCTACCATGTTCCCAGGTAAACTGATGATGTAGGGCCAGGGGCCACTTTTGGAACAACTGCTGCTGGCAGTAGAGTTGACCATCATGTGAAGAAAGTAAGCCTTATAAAGAGAATTAGTAAATTAGCAGTCGCTGGGATGTGCATGCCTCTTCCCTTCCACCAGATGGCACTCTGGGAGCCAATAGGAAGGAATATGAAGATCATAAATTCAGAATTACTAGGAGACTCTGAACATGCAGATACATTTTTGAGTTATAAAAGTTAATACCAGTTTAAAAATAATAGTTGAGTATAAATTGGAATATATAGAACTAATAGATTATATAGAATCTGGCAGGAAACTTAGTTGTACTTAAGTTTATTTTCTATTTGCTTTATAGTAATTGGTCCAGAGATTTTTTGACCTGTAAAGGTGATACATAGTGGTTTGAACTGATGTTTTATAGTTTTATATTAACTTTCCTCAAATGAAATAAAATTTTTTTTGTGCTCATTGATTTATTCACCTTTTCCCCTTTATTGTGGACTTGAATTTTCACTACTGGAATGGTGGAACAAATTTGGGGTAGTTTCTTTTTAAAAAAATTTTTTATTGGAATATAGCTGCTTTACAATGTTGTGTCAGTTTCTGCTACACAGCAAAGTACATTATTTATACATACACATATATCTACTCTTTTTTAGATTTCCTTCCCATGTTCAGTTCAGTTCAGTCGCTCAGTTGTGTCCGACTCTTCGCGACCCCATGAATCGCAGCATGCCAGGCCTCCCTGTCCATCACCAACTCCCGGAGTTCACTCAGACTCACGTCCATCCAGTCAGTGATGCCATGCAGCCATCTCATCCTGTGTCATCCCCTTCTCCTCCTGCCCGCAATCCCTCCCAGCATCAGAGTCTTTTCCAATGAGTCAACTCTTCTCATGAGGTGGCCAAAGTACTGGAGTTTCAGCTTTAGCATCATTCCTTCCAAAGAAATCCCAGGGCTGATCTCCTTCAGAATGGACTGGTTGGATCTCCTTGCAGTCCAAGGGACTCTCAAGAGTCTTCTCCAACACCACAGTTCAAAAGCATCAATTCTTCAGCGCTCAGCCTTCTTCACAGTCCAACTCTCACATCCATACATGACCACAGGAAAAACCATAGCCTTGACTAGACGGACCTCTGTTGGCAAAGTAATGTCTCTGCTTTTGAATATGCTATCTAGGTTGGCCATAACTTTTCTTTCAAGGAGTAAGTGTCTTTTAATTTCATGGCTGCAGTCACCATCTGCAGTGATTTTGGAGCCCAAAAAAATAAAGTCTGTCACTGTTTCCACTGTTTCCCCATCTATTTCCCATGAAGTGATGGGACCAGATGCCATGATCTTAGTTTTCTGAATGTTGAGCTTTAAGCCAACTTTTTCACTCTCCTCTTTCACTTTCATCAAGAGGCTTTTTAGTTCCTTTTCGCTTTCTGGCATAAGGGTGGTGTCATCAGGTCACCACAGATCATTGAGTAGAGTTCCCTGTGCTAAATAGTAGGTTCTCATTAGTTACCTGTTTTATATATAGTAGTGTATATGTCACTCCCAGTCTCTGAATTTGTCCCCCTGTCTCTGCTGTAACCATAATGTTCTTACATCTATAACTCTATTTCTGTTTTGTCAATAAGTTCATCACAGTTATTCTGGGGGACTTCCCTGTGGTCTAGTGGCTAAGACTCCTGTGTTCCCAATCAAACCTAGGATCAAACTCCTGGATTTGATCCCTAATCAGGAAACTAGCTTCCACATGCCTCAACTAAGAACCGGCATAGTCAAATAAATATTAAAAAAAAAAAAAAAGTTCAGTGTTATTCTGGATCTAAAAAAAAAAAAGAAATTAGCACTTAACTTTTTTGATACTTAATTTTTCTTTCTGGAAGGTTTTGAGTTAAGTTGAAATAAGTTTTAGAAATGGTGCTTTAGGGTAAGTATAATTCAGATTTTAAAAGTCTGTATGAAATTTATTTTAGAAATGCTCCTAAATAAGCTAGAATCTATCACTTCAGATTTATTGATTTTAATGATAACTTGTCTGCACTTTGGAATCATATAGGAGGAGCTTCAAACAAAATACGTGTCCTATTTTGTTATGTTAGGACACACAATATGTCTGTATCCTTCCATAGTTTTCAGAATGTCCTATGCTTGGGATCACAATATATAGCCTTTTCAGATTGACTGCTTTTGCTTAGCAGTGTGCATTTAAGGTTCCTCTGTTTTTTTGTTTTTTTAATGGAATAGTGTTGTTTCTTTTTATTGCTGAGTAGTATTTCATTGTATATATATACACCACAGTTTGTTTATCCATTCAGCTATTGAAGGACCTCTTGGTTACATCCACATTTTGGCTAATATGAATAAAGCTATCATCAACATTTACGTGTAGGTGGACATAAGTTTTTAGCTCATTTGGATAAATACCAAGGAGTGCAATAGCTGGGTCATATGATAAGAGTATGTTTAGTTTTTTAAGAAACTACCAAAATTTCTTTGAAAGTGGCTGTATTGTTTTGTGTTCATACCACAATGAATGAATTAAACTTTTTTTTAAAATTTTTTATTCTAATAACTGTTCAAAGAAGCTAAAGCAAACAAAAGGGAATGTTGTATTTATACATTGAAACATGACTATCCACATTACTGTGTTCATTGTATTCTACATTTGTTTCAGGTTTAATTCATATAAAAGGACTAATATCATACTGCAGCATTTGGTAAGTTTGGATTTTGTTTTTCTGGCATATTTATTTATTTTTCCATAATAAATTATTTTTCCATCATAAATTACCCATCATATTATAAATTCTGATGGGTAATTTAAAATGTTGTTAGGGAAGTAGAGAAATACTGGCAGATTTTGTTGACTGTGGTACACTGTGATTTCCAATTTTATAGTGTCAAGTTTGACACATATAACTTGTAGGAGGTGGCATAAGGTTATAGGTAAGAGGATGAATCTTCAAGTCAGAATGCTTAGGTTTAAATAACGAATCTACTACTTAATCTTGGGCAGATTACTTGCTCTCTCTCAGCCTCCTTTATTGATATTTTAAAAAGGGGGATATTAGTATTCACCTTAGAGTGCTTATGAATAATAAATAATTCATTTAAAAATCTGATATAGTGCTTGGCATATAATGGTCATTTAATACATGTTACTACTACTATTGTAATAGTACCCTTCCAGAGCTTAGATGGTCTTAGTTTATCAAGTTGTAAGGAAGAAATGATTTTTATTCATTTTTGTATATCTCCACTATCGACTGAATCTGTCCCCCCAAATTCATATGTTGAAATCTAATTGCCAGTGTGTTGATATTTGGAGATGGGGCCCTTAAGAGGTGATTAGGTCAGGAAGGCAGAGCTCTCATGAGTGAATCAGTACCTTTATAAAGGAAACACCAGAGAGCTCCCTCCCCTCTTCTGCCTTCTGAGGAAGGATGTAGCGAGAAGACAGCCATCGATGTATGAACTGGGAAGTGAGACCTCACCAGACACTGAATCTGCAGGCGTCTCGATCTTGACTTCCCAGCCTCCAGAACTGTGAGAATCAAATGCTGTATAAGCTATGCAGTCTATGGTGTTTTAGTTATAGCAGCCTGAATGGGCTAAGACACCCTCTCATACAATCTGACAAGCACCTTGCACATAAAAATGACAAGTCCCTCTGATGTAGCACTTACGGCATGCCAGGTGCTATTCAAAGTACTGATACTTATTAATAGTTCAGTTGATTCTCGTAGTCTTATGGGATAGATACTACCGATCTTTCATCTGTAGTTCTGAAACCTCAAAATCAAACGTTTGAGGATGTTTGTGGTAAATGCATTTGGTGGCTGTCTTGCAGTGATCGCTGAACCCAGGGTATACAAGGCACAAGCTAAGAGACTGGAAGGAGACTCAGGAAGCCACAGGAACTGCAGACACATTTATTCTCTCCCGGCTGGCACGGCAGCCATAACACAGCCTCTCTTCTGGCTGATGCAGCAGCCATAGCAGCAGCCGTAACATAACCAGAACGCAGCTGTGACATATTCATAGCATAACCTCACATAACATAACCATGATGTCACTCCAGTATAGCCCTGATGCAGCAGCAGCAGCAACTGGGGCTTTCATGGTGAAGCTCATACAGGTGTACTGCGCACACTAGCCTGCGACCAAGTGAGTACCTCGTGATGCGCATGCGCAGTACCATAAGCAATCTCAGCTGTTACATACCGTGCACAGTCATTGTCTACAGAACACGGGGTGAGAGGGCCTGACTCGTGCCGTCTTGTTGATTTCTCCACATTCCACCCCTTCAGGCTATAGTCCATGGGGTCGCAAGAGTTGGACATGACTTAGAGACTAAACCACATTCACCCCTTCAGGGTCTCTCACCTCACAATCTATGCACAGTCCATCGTCCACAATATTCCCTTGGCAAGTAATGCTGATCTTTGAATTTAGATCTCCCAAAAGCAGTAGCTATAACAACAGTTACATCCCCCAAAACATAGAAAATCCAGTGCCAGGTATCACCTGGAACTCATGTTGCAGTCCTTGCCCTCATGGGGCTAGAAGAGCCACCTACTGCATGTGGAGTGCCTTTTTCTTCCTTGACCAAGTCCAGTCCCCCATCTGTCCTTGTGAGATTTCAGGAAAGCCTTCACAGGAGCAACTCCACCCCTGCTGGTGTGTTTTTTATTAAGGATCCACAACCCCCCCCACCCCCCCCACCCCCATAGGCTCCAGGCCCAACCCCTTCTAGGAGGGGATTCTTTTTGTGGTATTCAGGGACAACCCACATGATTCCAAATGTTTTCACACTGTTCTAAATATGCAAGAGAATTAGAGGTTAGTAGCACATCACAGGACACAGCCTTTGCAGTACACTGTTCTACTAAATCTACATCATAGGACACAGCCTTTGCAGTACAATCTATATCACAGGACACAGCCTTTGCAGTACACTGTTCTACTAAATCTATATCACAGGACACAGCCTTTACAGTACACTGTTCTACTAAATCTATATCACAGGACACAGCCTTTGCAGTACGATCTACATCACAGGACACAGCCTTTACAGTACACTATTCTACTAAATCTACATCATAGGACACAGCCTTTGCGGTACGATCTGTATCACAGGACGCGGCCTTTGTGGTACACTGTTCTAAATCTACATCATTTGGCCACCATAGCCATCAGTGTATGCACTAGGAATGGGAAACTGCTCTGGCTTGCCATAAACAAGGCTGCATTCAGCACCAGTGTCACCCAGGGCCATTACTCTTTGTACACTGGCTAGTGACCAGTGAATTGCAAGTTCTACATGGGGCCTCCAGTCCCTGTTTGGGCTCAGGAGGGTGCCTTGATCTGAGCCGTATTCAAAGTGAAAAAGGGTGTCATCTAAAGGAATATCTTGGGTGCATGTAATCTTCTAACGGAACCACCTACATCTCTTGCTGTGGGTGCTTCCTGAACTTGGTAAACTGCTCCTTCAGTCTGTTGCCTCCATAGCTCTCTAGGAGCAGAGCTCTGGGCTCTCAACTTTATTTCTGCAAACTCCTGCTGCCAGCAAATCAGCCCACATTTGCAGTCTCATCACCTGGGTGGGGCTGTTATCAGTTTGGGCCCCCTTCAGGGTCCTCACACTTCTAATCCCCTGTGCTTGTGGCCATCCCTCTATTTCTCCCAAGCTAGCCACCATCGAGATCACTGCATAGATGGGACATCCCACATAGGGTGCAAGAATAGCAGTCAGGGATCCAAAGTGGTAGATGGGGCATTGTTCAAAATAGTATCTTGAATGCCACCAGTAAAATGCTCATCATCTAGGCCTCAGCATTAGGGTTAGATATCTACTGCTTCATGCCCGGTTCTCTCACCACTTGGGTAAACTCGGCATAGGTATGCCTCTTAGAGTATCCGGGAGCTCTCCCGTGTTTGACCACATGGTGCAGATGGCAGCGTTAGTCCATTCCATCAGGGTGTGTGCTTGGTTAGGTGCACCCTGCATGAGCCACCTAGCCTTCTGTGGCCTTTGTCTCAACGAGAAGTGAGTGGTTATAGATGCCAGCTGTTCTACCTTGTGCCCGGAGCACAAGATACCGTCTACCCTGGTATCCCAGAGTTGCAAAAGCATCCATACTGCCAAGGGTTCCCTGTGCGTTTGCTGAAACTGCGTACCCAAGTCAGCTAGCTTGACCTGAGTATACGGTGGATGCCTCATTAACTCAGTCACATTGGAGCCTGCTTGAGGATGCCCCCACCCCAGGTCATAGACCGCTTATGCTTCACTTTCTGCTGCACGACGGGCCTCACTGCCAAGTGGAGACCCGCAGTCTCAGAGCGTTCATCACCACTGTCACTTACCGCCTCGCTGTCAGAGATGCTGGGTTCCCCGGGGCCACGGGGTTCTTGCTCCAATGCCAATACACTTCTTCCAATCATCTTTGCATGTTGCACACTGGTGTGGCATCATGGAGAGCACTCTCCATGTTCGCCTTCAAGGCAGCCAGGAAGGTCTACTGCATGGTGCCAGTGGCAGTCCGTGCCCCTTGCGCAGCAGACGGGAACTCACCGCCTGGTACGCCTTTTCAGTGCTGTCCAGTGAACTGTCCACCACTTCGCGGTCTTCCACTGGAGCCCACACCAAGAGGATCGCAGCCACACAGTACCACATGCTATGAGATGGCCACTGTCTCCCCCATCCGGTGGAGCCTCAGGCTCTTCTCCCTTCTGGGTATCCCGCCACCTCTTCTTATGTGGAGCCTCAGGCTCCTCTCCCTGCTGGGTATTCTGCCAACTACACCAGTTGTATTGCTCTTCATCCTGTTCCTGACACCAGTTGTCTTGCTGTTCACACTGTCCTCACTGTTCGCTGAACCCAGGGTAGGCAAGGCATGAGCTAAGAGGCTGGAGGGAGACTCAAGGAGCTGTAGGAACTGCAGACATGTTTATTTTCCCCGGCTGGCACAGCAGCCATAACACAGCCTCTCTCCTGGCTGATGCAGCAGCCGTAGCAGCCACAACATAACCGTAATGTAACCATAACAGACTCACATAACATGATCAAGACGTTGCTCCAGTGTAGCCCCAGGGCAGCAGCAGGCAGGGCTTTCATGGTGAAACTCATACGGGTGTACCGCACACGCTAGCCCACAACCAAGTGAGTACCTTGTGACGTGCATGCACAGGGCTATAAGTGATCTCAGCCGTTACACAACCACGTAAGGTCATTGTTTACAGAACATGGGGCGAGATGGGGTAAGAGCAGCGGGTGAGAAAGCCTGATTGGGGCCATCTTGTTAGTTTCCCCACCGTGGCAAAATATGACTGGAACATACTTTTGAAACTCTTTTTGTCTTTATCCTTTTTTTAAAAAAAATATTAATTTATTTTAATGGAGGCTAATTACTTTACAACATTGTATTGGTTTTGCCATACATTGACATGAATCCACCATGGGTGTACACGTGTTCCCCATCCTGAAACCCCCTCCCACCTCCCTCCCCGTACCATCCCTCTGGGTCATCCCAGTGCACCAGCCCCGAGCACCCTGTCTCATGCATTGGACCTGGACTGGCGATTCATTTCACATATGATAATATACATTTTCAATGCCATTCTCCCAAATCATCTCACCCTCTCCCTCTCCCACAGAGTCCAAAAGACTGTTCTATACATCTGTGTCTCTTTTGCTGTCTCGCATACAGGGTTATCATTACCATCTTTCAAAATCCCATATACATGCGTTAGTATACTGTATTGGTGTTTTTCTTTCTGGCTTACTTCCCTCTGTATAATAGCCTCCAGTTTCGTCCACCTCATTAGAACTGTCTTTATCCTAACTAGTGTACATATTCATGGTTCGGTGCAGAAGTAGTAAAGCATTTGGTTACAGTGTACTGACCAAGACTGGATGTGATATGTTCTTTTACCTTTCCAAAGTCTAGAAAATTTTCTGAATTTTGAAATGTATCTGGGCGCAAGAAGTTTTGATAAACACTGTGGTCTTATCTCTGTTTAGTGGGTCAGCATCAGAGGCTAAGTAGTGTGCCCCAGTGTCCCTGCCGCAGAAGTAGGAGGTGGGGTTTGAATCCAGGCTGTCTGGCTCCATAACTGCCTACTGCACTCTGTGGCCTGTGGCACAATGGGCACTGAGTTTAACCACTGCAGCATGTTTCTCCGTCCAGCCTAAGTGGAGATGGGCATATGAAAACTGAAATGTCTTACCCTTGTTTATTTTAGTCAGCTGATTTACACAGAGGCTGAGGAGTTCCCTGGAAAAAGAACTTAGAACAATGTTATTTTTCATATTTAGATTCATATTTAGATACACACAGAAGTGGAATACCCACTTCCAGTGGTATTCCAAGAATATTCTTGCCTGGGGAATTCCATGGACAGAGGAGTCTGGCGGGCTACAGTCCAGGAGGTTGCAAGAGTCAGACACGACTTAGTAACTAAACCACCACCACAAGTGGAATACAAAGACATGACAATCCAAATTTCATAGGATTGTGTGACCTGGGGTATAAACCACTTTGAGCAAAGGAATGTAAATTGGACTCTCATCAAGGCCTGAGGGCTGAATGGTTCTAGGTACCAGTGTTGGTTTTTACATGTCCTCAGATCTGGGGGGAGAGGAGCTTCCCAGGTGGCACAGTGGTAAAGAATCTGCCTGCCAATGCAGGAGACATGAGTTTGATCTCTGGGTCGGAAAGATCCCCTGGAGAAGGAAATGGCAACCACTCCAGCATTCTTGCCTGGAAAATTCTGTGGACAGAGGAGTCTCGTAGGCTGTTGCCCATGGAGTCGCAGAGTTCACATATGCACATATGACTGAGCACATAATGCACACAGAAATAGGGAAGCTGTATCCCAAGAAGTCCTTCTATGACCCTTCTAAGAGAGCTAATGACTCCAGGAGTGAGAGCCCTTTTGACTTCATAGCGGAATGATGGAAATATGTCATTGATGGCAGAACTTTAGGCAGAGTTATGAGAAATGGATAGAACTGACTTGCGATAGTAGTGTGACATTCCTTTAGACCCTTCAGAGATATTAGATGGACCTTACCTGCCTCCTGAGAAATCTGTATAAAGGTCAAGAAGCAACAGTTAGAATTGGACATGGGACAACAGACTGGTTCCAAATAGGAAAAGGACTATGTCAAGGCTGTATACTGTTACCCTGCTTATTTAACTTATATGCAGAGTACATCATGAGAAACGCTGGGTTGGAAGAAGCACAAGCTGGAATCAGAATGTGAGGAGAAATATTAATAACCTCAGATATGCAGATGACACCACCCTTATGGCAGAAAGTGAAGAAGAACTAAAGAGTCTCTTGATGAAAGTGAAAGAGGACAGTGAAAAAGCTGGCTTAAAACTCAACACTCAAAAAACAAAGATCATGACATCTGGTCCCATCACTTCCTGGCAAATAGATGGGGAAACAATGGAAACAGTCACAGATTTTATTTTCTTAGGCTCCAGAATCACTGCAGATGGTGACTGCAGCCATGAAATTAAAAGATGCATGATCCTTGGGAAAAAAGCTATGACCAACCTAGACAGCAAAGCAGAGACATTACTTTGCTGACAAAGGTTTTTCCAGTCGTCATGTATGGACATGAGAGTTGGACCACAAAGAAAGCTGAGTGCTGAAGAATTGATACTTTTGAACTGTGGTGTTGGAGGAGACTCTTGAGAGTCCCTTGGACTGCAAGGAAATCAAACCAGTCAATCCTAAAGGAAATCAGTCCTGAATATTCATTGGAAGGACTGATGCACAGCTCCAATACTTTGGCCACCTGATGTGAAGAACTGACTCATTTGAAAAGACCTTGATGCTGGGAAAGATTGAAGGTAGGAAGAGAAGGGGATGACAGAGGATGAGATGATTGGATGGCAACACTGGCTCGATGGACATGAATTTGAGCAAGCCCCGGAAGTTGTTGATGGACAGGGAAGTCTGGTGTGCTGCAGTCCATGGGGTCACAAAGAGTCAGATACGACTGAGCAACTGAACTGAACCTGGAAAGGAGGTCAAAGTTCTGCGGGTTTGTCAAGCTAATGTAACCTGGTGGGACCTATTAATGAGGTCTTATTTATATTCATAGGCTGAATGAATGTTCTAATGTTATATTTAAAACTCATATACAGCATTTAATTTAAAATGCAGAAGCTCATTTTTTTTCCCACATAAGTTTGACCTGGACATGGAAAAAACTTTTTTCCTTCAGAAAGTAGTTCTTTTCAGTATGAAGGCATGCTGGTTGGACTGCATGAACTGATACTGCATATATCACTTTCATGACAGCAATCATGTTTGTATTCTGTATGTCCAGATGATCTAGAATCAGTATCAACCAATTTATAATCTATGCCTTTTGAAAAGACATACATTAAATGTTTGCTTTGTGTATATAAAGAACTTGACTAAGCGGTTAAGAACATTATTATGAAAAAGACAATTCCTGACTTCAGAAACGAATAATGAAAGAGGTAGAAATATGTACTAATAATGTATTGTAAAAAGGCCAGATGAATTAGAGGTGTGAACAAAAATGGGATAGACTGATATTGGCTTTATGTCCAGTGAAAGCTTACTGGAGAGAAACCATTTATTTGATCTGAGCCTTCAAGCGTGGTTAGGGTTTCAAGATGGGAAGTGGTGGGAGTTCACAGAGTAACACTAAGAGATGATTCTGTTCTCTATCGTAAGGTGATTTCTATTACAAACGCAGAAATTGAGGTTCTGAGATGAGCTTGTCTGAGGGTGTATTAGTCGTGAGTGGCGAAACTAATGTTTGAGGTCATCTGACTCCAAAATCTGTTTTCTTTCTGTTACACAATATATTTATTCCTGTGCAAAGAACTGTGAGATAGGAGAGTGGAGATTACACTCAGGGCTTTCTATGTATCCTTGGTAAGGAGTGCTGTGGGCTGGTGAATTTTCCTGGAATCACATGTGGAGAGACTTGAAGGCCAGGTCATTAATTTGGATGTTTTTGAAATTAATGGCCTGAGTCATGGAACATTTCTGCATGGGAGTAACAAGATAGAACTGTGCTTTGGCAAAATTCTCTGAATGCAGTGTGACAAATAAACCATCTGGCAAAAATTCTGAAAGTCTGCCAAAAAGGAAAGTTATAATACTGCTGTATGGCTAGGGTAATGAGAATAGAACGTAATGGATAGACAGAATCATTTTAGAAATAGTTTCTCTAGTATTTGGTAACTGCTTCAAGTTATTGGCAGAGAGAGGAAGAGAACATTTAGGAATCAAAGATAACACTAGCATTGTGTGCTTGTATAACTGAAAAAATGGTGTTACCATTACCTGATAGAGGAAACAGAGGAGGAGAGACAGATTTGTCACAGAGATATTTCTTGGTAAATGTGGTTTCTAACAAGTTGAGTTTGGGGTGCAGAGTAGGTACCTCTGTAATTGTAGCAGGCATTTGGAATAAAGGGCTGGGGCTCTGGAAAAGTAAAGATACAGATGTAGGTTTGAGTCAGCTGCTTAGAGGTAATAATTGAAGATGGGAAGTAGATGATATCACAAAAGGTGAGAGAATAGAGCACAGCTGAGGACAGTTTGAAAGATTCTCTAAACTGTTTCCATATGGAGGAATTTACTTGATGCAGTTTGAAGGCAGGAAGGATTGAGTGAAACTTGAGTAATCCTTTAGCCAGTGTTTTTTGATGCTTTCAGTTGTATGTGCTTTGGTGTCATATTTTGTTACATTAATTTAAATTACATTCTTCAGTATTGGCTGGAAATTGATTAAATGTCAGAATAAATCATATTCTGCAAAGGTAGGCTATCTCCCTGGGTATGTCTTTGAGTGCAACTTAGTTCACTGCCGGAGGATATTATATATAGTGAAAGGTATGTGGTTGAAATTTGAGATTTGTTGTGTTATAGTAGGACTGCGTCCATATAATGATGGATTATTCATTCAGCTTATTAAACATTTGTGGGAGACGTGCTGAGTGTCAGACACTCTGTCTTCCTCAAAGGAAAGGCTTGTTTCTCTCAATGTTTATGAAGTCTCTACAGCATTTTCCAAAATGTAACCTGTAAAATACGAGTCCCAAGAGAGCTTTTCCATGAAAATGTAAAAGTTCTTTAATCAAGTGAGAAATATCTGCTTATTGTATTTTAAAAGTTTACATTGTATTCACATATTAAAGACTAAAAATCTTATAGCAATTAAACTTTACATTGGTTTAAGGTTTTCTCAAACTTATTTGCCCATGGGTCATTTTCTCCTTCCACATAGCAGCAATAATCATCTTTTTGCACACTTTGGGAAATGTTGCTACTGTGGATTTTGCCAGAATAGTTCCACGTTCCAGCAGAGAATATTCTAAGTTATTTTTGTCTCAGGAATTTTATTTTGACAGGCTTTACGCACTCAGATCAGCATAGGGCTGTGTGTTGATGGTGTCCATACATTTTAAGAAGTTTCCTTCTCATTTCTCCATTGAATGGATGTTCTCCTTATCCCTGCTGTCGTCCTCCCCAGCCCCAGGTTTGGGTTGTATGTGAATTTCATTTCTGACTCTCCTTCTCTGTAATCTTTCCTAGTATGAGAAATTTTTCTTCATAGAAAACTTTTCTAGGTTTTAACTAAAAGTTAATGATATTTTTGGAAAAGAGCTGTTTTCTGCAGAATTAACATACATAAAAGACACTAATACTGAGGACTTCATCTTTTCCTCTTCTTCCCTTTTGCATGAATGTTTTTGATTAATGCACCAGTAGTTGTTTTCAGGTTTTAAGAAGGCCATGAACTTTTCAGATAGGAAAAAGGATCCTTTAATAATTTTATCATACTAGTGGCTTTTAACAGAAGATTTTGTAATATTCTTTGTTTAAAGTTTGACCCTCTTTGTAAATGTCCTGCAAAAATACTTCACCTAAGTGCTGGAAAGTCCATGTTTAAAGATATTCCTACATCACTGTAATAGCAACAGTAAACAGTTAGACACAGTGCTGATCAGTAGGGGACTGACTAAACCATAATTGAGAATGAACAACTGTTAAAAATAAGTGGGTAGCATGAGTGTGCAATTGGCAAAATGCATACTAGGAAATAGCGTAGGTTAAATGCTCTTCTCCCTCCCCCGCAACAAACTGTAGAGAAAACAAAGGGATGGAGGCTGAACCTGAGATTTTAAGACTCAAAAGATACACCCACTTTTAAAAAATGAACAGATGACGTTTATGGATGTATATTTTGTGTTTATCGTGAAAACCAAGGCAGTTGTTACTTTTGAGGGGAAGGAGGAGTCTCTGATCGGGCTGGGGCAAGTGAAGCTGGCTAGATAACCGAGTTTGGGTTAGGTTTTAGTCTGGTAACTAGTAGTTAGCCCATTAAAGTTCCATGGATGCTGGGAAAAGATATGAAACTCTTGAGTTAGAGATAGAGAACATCAGTATTAGTGACCCAGCGAGCAGCGTTGAGCTTCAGGTTAGTTCCAGTTCCCCTTGCCCCAAGCCCCATGGGGTGGCAAAAGGCCCAAATGAATGAGTTCATATGCAGTGAGTTGCATTACAAGACAGTGGTACTGAGTTTGGGGGAAACTGCCAGTCTGTAGCATGCTGTAACCAAGCTACTGTCTGTCCCAGTGGGACACTTTACCTTTTCTTCAGTTTTTCTCACAGCAAATACAACTCTGAGCAGAGCAGTCAGGCCCTTGGATACATGACATACAGCACTAAAGTACAGGGAAACCTCAGGACCCGCGGTGGATGGCTTCTCCCAACATCCAGTCAGGTCACTGCAGGTGTAATTAGTTAAAATGAGGTCATATGGAGTAGGAATCACTGGAGTAATTCAGTATCGCTCATCCTTACATTGTCCTCGTTGTTGTCCAGGCGCTAAGTCATGTCCGACTCTTTGTGACCCCGTGGACTGCAGCACGCCAGGCTCCTCTGTCCTCCACTTGTCCTTATATAAAGGGGAAATGTGGAGATACACACAGGAGAATGCCATGTGAATATGTGAGTTATGCTGTGACAAGCCAAGGAATGCTCAGAAGCTAGGAGAGAGGCCTAGAACAGGTCCTTCCCTAGTGACTTCAGAGGAGGTTTGGTCCTGCTGACAGCTTGATCTCAGCCTTCTAGCCTCCACACAGTAAATTTCTGTTTAAGCCTAGACTTAGTCTGTGGTGCTTTGTTACAACAGCCCTAGTAAAGGAATATAGTTACTATGTTACACTTGTCAAAATTAAGAACATTGCAATATTAGTGTTAGTATTAATTTTGGACTTTGTTTGGATTTCACCAGTTTTTCCGTTAATTTTCTATTGCAGAACCCAGTCCAGGATATCACCTGGCTTTTCTTTGTCGTGTCTTCTTAGTCTTCCAATTTGTGCGCTTTATCAGTATTTCCTTATTTTTCATGACCATGGCAGTTAGGAGGAACACTGTCTGGTAGCCTGTAGAATAGTCTCTAATCTTGGCTTGCATCTATTGTTGCTGTTTGTTTTTTAATAACTAGACTACAGTTAAAAGTTTTTGGAAAGAATATTACAAAGGAAAGCCCCCTTCTCATCACATATCAGGGACTATCCGAGGGTTTTGACATATGCCTCAGGGAGTGCATGACATCCTTATGACAGCTGGTGATGCTGACCTTTATCATGTAGCGAACATGGTATTTGTCAGTAGCTCAGCTGGTAAAGAATCCACCTGCAATGCCAGAGACCCCGGTTCGATTCCTGGGTCAGGAAGATCCGCTGGAGAAGGGATAGGCTACCCATTCCAGTATTCTTGGGCTTCCTTGGTGGCTCAGCTGGTAAAGAATCCACCTGCAATGTGGAAGACCTGTGTTCAATCCCTGGGTTGGGAAGATCCTCTGGAGAAGGGAAAGGCTACCCCCTCTAGTATTCTAGCCTGGAGAATTCCACGGACTGTATAGTCTATGAAATCACAAAGAGTCGGACACAACTGAGCAACTTTCGCTGCTCCCTGAAGTTACCGTTTTTTTCCCTTTTCTACTCTGTGTTTTGGAAGCATGTCAGTAAGTTCAGCCCACACTCAGAAGGTGAGGGGGGCTACGCTTTACCTTCTGGAAGGGGGATTTCCATAAATTATTTAAATTCTTCTGTGGGTGAGATCATCTCATCTCTCCCATTGATTTTTTTAAAAAATATTTATTCCATTTTTATTTGGCTGCATGGGGTCTTCAGCCGTGGTCCACAGGCTCTTTGATCTTCACTGTGGCATGCCAGATTTTTAGTTGCAGCTTGTGAACTCTTAATTGCAGCAGTTAGTATCTAGTTCCCTAACCAGCTTTGCAAGAAATGTTCCCTTGGTATCTCTAATTTTCTTCAAGAGATCTCTAGTCTTTCCCAGGAATGGTATGGACCTAATAGAAGCAGAAGATATTAAGAAGAAGTGGCAAGAATACACAGAAGAACTATACAAAAAAGATCTTAATGACTCAGCCAGCCATGATGGTGTGATCACTCAACTAGAGCCAGACATCCTGGAATGAGAAGTCAAGTGGGCCTTAGGAAGCATCAACAAACAAAGCTCGTGGAGGTGTAGAATTTCCAGTTAGCTCTTTCAAATCCTAAAAGACGATGCTGTGAAAGTGCTGCACTCAATATGCCAGCAAATTTGGAAAACCCAGCAGGGGCCACAGAACTGGAAAAGGTCAGTTTTCATTCCAATCCCAAAGAAAAGCAATGCCAAAAGGTCAGTTTTCATTCCATTCCCAAAGAAAAGCAATGCCAAAGAATGCTCAAACTACCACACAATTGCACTCATCTCACACGCTAGTAAAGTAATGCTCAAAATTCTCCAAGCCAGGCTTCAACAGTATGTGAACCATGAATTTCCAGATGTTCAAGCTGGATTTAGAAAAGGCAGAGGAACCAAAGATCAAATTGCCAACATCCGTTGGATCATCGAAAAAGCAAGAGAATTCCAGAAAAACATCTCCTTTGCTTTATTGACTATGCCAAAGCCTTTGACTGTGTGGATCACAACAAACTGTGGAAAATTCTTCAAGAGAAGGGAATAGCAGACCACCTGACCTGCCTCTTGAGAAATCTGTATGCAGGTCAGGAAGCAACAGTTAGAACTGGACATGGAACAACAGACTGGTTCCAAATTGCGAAAGGAGTACATCAAGGCTGTATATTCTCACCCTGCTTATTTAGCTTATATACAGAGTAAATCATGCAAAATGCCAGGCTGGATGAAGCACAAGCTGGGATCAAGATTGCTGGGAGAAATATCAATAACCTCATATATGAAGATGACACCACCCTTATGGCAGAAAACAAAAAGGAACTAAAGAGCCTCTTGATGAAAGTGAAAGAGAGTGAAAAAGCTGGCTTAAAACTCAACATTCAAAAAACTAAGACCATGGCATCTGGTCCCATCACTTCATGGGAAATAGATGGGAAAACAATGGAAACAGTGACAGACTATTTTTGGGGGCTCCAAAATCACTGCAGATAATGACTACCTCCATGAAATTAAAAGACACTTGCTCCTTGAAAGAAAAGCTATGACCAACCTAGCAGCATATTAAAAAGCAGAGACATTACTTTGCCAACAAAGGTCCATCTAGTCAAAGCTGTGGTTTTTCCAGAAGTCATGTATGGATGTGAGAGTTGGACTATAAAGAAAGCTGAGTGCCAAAGAATTGATGCTTTTGAACTGTGAAGTTGGAGAAGACTCTTGAGAGTCCCTTGGACTGCAAGGAGATGCAGCCAGTCCATTCTAAAGGAAATCGGTCCTGAATATTCATTGGAGGAATGATGCTTAAGCTGAAACTGCAGTACTTTGTGAAGTATCTTTTTATCGGTTCTTTTTATCAGTATATTGTTTTGTGTATCACGCTTTTAATGTTGTAGCCCATTAACCATTAATGTTTGGAAAGCACTGTGAGTCATAGACCAAGTGTGTGGTCCTTATAAGTGCTCCTGTCCCTTCTCTGGGGATGGGCTGCCTTTCACTCACTTTTCCTTTGACTCCTGTTCCTTTTCTCCAACTCTGGGTGGTAAACACTAAGGTCAGGAGGCTGTGATTTTGAAATGCTTCTCCCTTTGGATTAAGATTCTTATTTTGTAAATCTCCATCCTATTTCCCCACTGTGGAAGGGCTCCCCTGGAACAGGGTTTTGAAGTCCTTTCTCTCTCTCCTGCAGACTTAGCCTTTTGCTCTGTTTGTAAGATAAGGGGAAGGGATTTAGCTGTGCCTGATGTTTCCCTCCCCCAGCCACCACCACACGGGGGAGCTTTCTCTAGTCTTCCCTGGGAGAATCTGATTGGTTTCCAGGAGGAAAAGCCAGCAAGAGTAGGACCTCCCCTATGATTGTGACTCCCCCACCCCCAACCAGGAACTTCATACTATCAATTTGCCCACGTTTGACCTCTCAGTTCAGTTCAGTTGCTCAGTCGTATCCGACTCTTTGCAACCCCGTGGACTGCAGCATGCCAGGGTTCCCTGTCCATTACCAACTCCTGGAGCTTGCTCAAACTATGTCCATTGAGTTGGTTGACTTGACCTCTAGCAAGTCATTAAACATTCTAGTTAATCTGCCTTAGGGCTTCTGCCTGAGGTAAGCAAATATACTGGTCCTGCACCTCCCTGAAGGCACCTCTCTCTCCAGACTTTATTATGGGACTGTTTGCCCTCTGACCTCCTGTATCTGATTGAGTTCATCAAAAGCCATTAATTTGCAGTCTCTTCACCCTTTTTTCTTGTTAGAAGGTCAGGAGGTGCATCTTTTCAGTCTCAGCATCTCTGAGCTGAAACCAAATAACAGTCTTAAGATTGTCTTTGATATTAGGTGGTAATTTATGTTGTTGTTCAGTGAAACTTTTTTTTTTCTGACTGGCAAGTCTGACTTGGTTTAAGTAAAAAAAGAAATTTAGTGTGAAGAGAGATGAAAGTTTATTAATACTTGTATGTAGCATGTTGTATAATATGAAACTTTTATCTGTATTATTTTAAAATTTAGAATGATGTAGGTATCTGAAAACTGCAACTTTTTTGGTCTATCATCTGTTTTTTTGTCTGAGTGAGGGTTTAATCAAGGAAGTAGAACCACTGAGTATTGAAGGGGAGCAAAATACGCCACCCCAAGACGTGCCACTTGCCTCACTCAGCGTGGTGCGTGAGGCCCTTCTTGTTGTTGCTTAGTCACTTGGTCGTGTCTGACTCTTTATGACCCCATGGACTATATATAGTCCATCAGGCTCCTCTGTCTATGGGATTTCCCAGGCAAGAATACTGGAGTGGGTTGCCATTTCCTCCTCCAGGGGATTGTCCCAATCCAGGGATCGAACCCGAGTCTCCTGCGTTGGCAGATGGATTCTTCACCACTGAACTGCCTGGGAAGCCTGGGTGAGGCCCTAAGAACTTCTGTATTAGGCATGTTCTTCACTACTACTGAATATGATTTTGTAATCCCATTTTATAATCTGGCCTTAAAGCACTTTTTCTGCCTACTTTCCTGTCATTTTCTCAAGCAGCCTTTATTCCACTCCTGTTTAACAACTTAATATTTTCAGATAGTCATTCATGTTTTAGCAATGTGCTACTCTCCAGGATTTTCACTCCTTTTTTTCCTAGAGTACATCAAGGTCCAGCTCAAATATCATTGTTTTTTCTTTTTTCCAAGTTGTTGGTAGCTACTATAGTCAGAATTATTTGCCCTCTGTGTTCATCTTTGATTTTCAAGTACCTAACATATTGCTTCAGAGAAGGCAGTGGCACCCCACTCCAGTACTCTTGCCTGGAAAATCCCATGGATGGAGGAGCCTGGTAGGCTGCAGTCCATGGGGTTGTAAAGAGTCGGACATGACTGAGCGACTTCACTTTCACTTTTCACTTTCATGCATTGGAGAAGGAAATGGCAACCCACTCCAGTGTTCTTGCCTGGAGAGTCCCAGGGACGGGGGAGCCTAGTGGGCTGCCGTCTATGGGGTCGCACAGAGTCGGACATGACTGAAGCAACTTAGTAGTAGTAGTAGTAACATATTGCTTGGTATACAGTAATAAAGATTTAAGAGTATTTCATAGTCTAAGAAATTTTAGGACTGAGTTCTAATCAATTCACAAAATTAAGAGATTTAAGAGATATATATCTTTTTTGGAATTGTTTATCTACACTGTGTAAAGAACTTTAGGACACTTTGTCAGATGTACCAAGTTGTCCGTTTGATTAGCTGCTCTTAACATTGTATGAAAGATGTGCATTTAATGTGTGATGTTGATGTTGACTTGTGACAAAAACGTAATGAATTTTATCCTGAAGTTATTCTTTGTTTACACAGAAAATGTCTAATCACACAGATGCAGCAGCAGAAGTCCTGTTGGAAAGAAAAGGTTGTGCAGGAGTGATAACACTAAACAGACCAAGGTTTCTGAATACCCTGACTCTTGGTATGATTCGGCAGATTTACGCACAGCTAAAGGTTTGTCATTTCCTTAAAGCAGTCATATGGATCCTTTTAAAAGTTGTCTTTATAGAACTTTCCTAGTGTTTTCTCCCGCAGAATCGCTTCAGTGTATCGGCGCAGTGCCCAAACCCCATTGCTTCTGGAGTCCTCGGTTCTTTCCTTAGTGGTTGTCCTGGAGCGTCCCTAGTGACGGGGAGTTCATTGCTGCATAAGACACGCCATTCCACTTTAGCATGGCTCCAGGATGTGGTGGCTCAGATGGTGAAGAATCTGCCTGCAATGTGGAAGACCTGAGTTCGGTCCCTGGGCTGGGAAGATCCCCTGGAGGAGGGCATGGCAACCCACTCCAGTATTCTGGCCTGGAGCGTCTCCATGGACAGAGGAGCCTGGTGGGCTACACTCCATGGGTCACAAAGAGACACGACTGAGCGACTAAGCACACCACAAGTTTCTTCGTACATTCTGCCGCTCTTCATTTTTCCAACGTTTTGACCAGTAATATTGGCTCTGCCTCTTGGGTCATGAGTATACACATATAGTCTGCTTCTACATGACAGCTTTTTTGGTTGGAAGATGACTGTTTTTGAAGTACTTGTGCAGCCTTTTCTTGGAGAAGGCCTTAAGCTTTCCTATTCTAAGAAAACTGCATGGTGTAGTGGAAAAACATGACTCAGTCACACTACCTGGGTTTGAAATTTTGAATTTCTGTTTATTAGCTGTATAGATTGGAAATGTTATTCTCTCTGTTACTCCATTTTCCTCGGCTGTGAAACAGGGATGGTAATTCATAGAATTGTTGTAAAGATGAAGTGAAATAGTATACCTGATACACTTGGCCACATAGGGGTTAAAGATGAGTTCTCCCCTGCTCACCGGTTCCTTAATTCTTCATTTGATGAGTCTTCCATTCTTTATCTGTTTGGGCCACCTTATAATATGAGCTTAAGTGTGATATAGAGGAATAAACCAGGTGTTCCAGGTTAAAGTGGAAGAAAAGTAGAAACTTCCATGTTAGAATACCATATTTCCATTAGTGTAATCCAGTATTGCATTAACCTGTTGGACAACCACCTCTTCCCAGGTACATCTCTTCTTTATCTTGTATATTTTTATTCTCTAGTGTAGAATTCATGGAACCCCGGTTAATTCTTCTGACTCTGGTAAACTAATTTTTTATTTAGTCCATTGTTCTAGCCTTTTCAATATCCATTGGCTCTTGATTCTTTCATCCTGCTTATTTATTAGCTGTCCTTACCAACCCCAAAACACTTCCAGATTTGATCAGGAAAAGTGTTTCCACTCTGTTATTTACAAATTTGTCAGTAGGACAGAGCCTTTATCACCACAGTAGAAAGATTACTGCTGTTTATCTGCAATCTCTGGGCTGATTTGTTTATCAGATTTATAAGCTTATGTAACATAACATTATTAGGCCCATATTTTTTTCACCTTGGTATCAAAGTTGTCATTATCAAATACGGATCACAAAATGTACTCATTTAGCAACTTTGAAATAGCTTCTAATTTATGTCAGAAAAGAAAATGAAGTTAGAATCCATTCTTCTGGATATGCTTTATAAAGCTTATGCTTTGCATATATCCATATATGTCTATATATACACATATGTGTTTTTGTGTATATGGATATATCTCATTCATTTTTGTAATTTATTTTTTTAATTGATGAATAATTGCTTTACAGAATTTTTTCTGTAAAGCAGAAAAAACCTCAAACCTCAATGTGAATCAGCCACAGGTCATGAGTTTGTATTTATAATATGCTTATACCATCTTCTTTTACATTTGACTAGAAGTGGGAACAAGATCCGAAAACTTTCCTGATCATCATAAAGGGAGCTGGTGAAAAGGCTTTCTGTGCTGGAGGTGATATCAGAGGTAAAAACATTGCTCCCTTTCACCCAAATACTTTATTTCCCCTAATCATCTTGAACAAAATGTCTAATTTATGATACGTGAATTCACTTTTTATTTTTAAATAGCTGTTATTAAGCAGCTCAGTTTATCACAGGCAGGCATGCATGCATGCTCAGTCGCTCAGTTGTGTCTAACTCTTTGCGACCCCATGGACTGTAGCTCACCAAGCTCCTCTGTCCATGGGATTCTCCAGGCAAGAATACTGGATTGGATTGCCATGCCCTCCTCCAGGGGATCTTCCCCACCCAGGGACTGAACCCACATCTCCTGCATTGGAAGGCAGGTTCTTTACCACTGAGCCACCTGGGAAGCCCTTTGTTTAGGCAGTTTATCAGAAATGCTTCCTGGTTATAACTCAGCTTCCTCTCCCTAAACACTCATAGGCCTGACAATCTGGCTATGTTGAGTACTTGCCATTCTCCAGATATAACGTACTCTTACATATATCTATGACTTTGTGCTTTCCCACTGTTCATGATCCCAAAGCAAGAATGCACTTAATATAGTATTTATCCTGTTTATATTATCAATGTTTTTATGTTTAAATACACATGTTGAGATAGTCAAAAAGATTAATTTTCCTTATCTTGCTAATTATTTACGTCAGTCTGTACACATTTAACAGTTAAAGACAAAAGAGAGAAGAAATGTTGAGTTTGTAGGCTCCTGGGATTTTTTTTTTTAGTGTTTTATTTTTTATATTTGATTTTTTTGTATTGTGTTAAGATGGTGTTAGGGTTATTCTGTTTGCTAAATTTATAATTTTAGGTAAACCATTACATTTGGAATAGAAAGAAACAAGCTCAATTCAGGACATAATTTCGAATATCTATTAAAGGAACTGAATCTTGAAATCTCACTTTGAAATTTTCAGCTGCTTAGACTGTTTTTGGCTGTGCTGGGTCTTTCTTGCTGTGAGCTCTCTCTAGTTGCGGTGAGCAGGGTCTACTCTAGTTGTGGTGCTTGGGCTTCTTATTGCGGTGGCTTCTGTTGTTGCAGAGCATGAGCACTAGGGCATGCGGGCTTCAGTAGTTGCTGCACATGGGCTCAGAAATTGCGGTTCTTGGGCTCTAGAGCACACTGGCTTAGTTGTCCCACTGCATATGCGATCTTCCCAGACCAGAAATCAAACTGATGTCCTTTGCATAGTGAAAGTGTTAGTTGCTCAGTCATGTCTGACTCTTTGTGACCCTGTGGACTGTAGCCCACCAGGCTCCTCTGTCTGTAGAATTCTCCAGGCAAGAATACTGGAGTGGATAGCCATTCCCTTCTCCAGGGGATCTTCCTCACCCAGGGATAGAGCCTAGGTCTCTCCTACACTGTAGGCAGATTCTTTACTGTCTGAGCCATCAAAGAAGCCCTAGAATGACTTGTTAACTGAATTGTTTTTGAATTTATTGTTTTGCCTACAACTTAAATATTTTTAAAACACTGTTTTTCAGCCTAGAATTAACTTTTGCTCTAGAGTTGGGCCTTTGATCCTGTCAGTTTACAAATGAGCAGAGCCTTATGTGTTGATTTTAGCATCTTCTATTTGTGCGTATGAGTTTTAACTTTATATTGCTGTTTGGAAATACATTTACAAATTCTAGAATTATTCTCATTTACATGTATTAAGTATTAAGATCTCAATTCCAAGAAATTTAGTTTCTTTAAACATCATAGTCCGAGACAGTAAGTGAGCACTCTGAAAAAAATTTTTAATGATATTACTAAAACATCATTTAATTTATATGGAACTATTAATAATTGATTAGAATAAGATTAGAAGGCAATCTCAGAGGATTTCTGAAGTAAAAGAGATTTATTTCACCAGCAATACAATTTGTACTCCTTTTCTTTTAGAATTGGTGAGAAATGAAAAAAGATAATGGATAAGAGTTTTAGGGATTTTATCAGTGAAAGCCTCAGAATGAGGCTCAATAGCAAACCTTTTTAAAAATTTTTATCTTTTTAATTTCACTTTCAACGATTAATTAATTCGGCTGCACCGCATGGCCTGTGGGTAGTTCCCTGACCAGGGATTGGACCTGGGCCATGACAGTGAACTCTGACTCCTAATCACTGGACCAGCAGGGAGTTCCCAATCTTTTTAAAAAAAAAAAACAACAGGAAAAGAAGTCAATATTTGGTTAGAACATTTTGAAGGAAGCTGTATCAGTTCTGAAGTTTGTCTAAAAATCTAATAGTCACCAATTTTTATGCAGCTGTTTCTCATAAAAGAAGAAACATGTATATATATTTAGTTTATATTTTAGTAGGTAATTTTCATGGAGAAGGAAATGGCAACCCACTCCAGTATTCTTGCCTAGAGAATCCTGTGGACAGAGGAGCCTGGTGGGCTGCTGTCCATAGGGTTGCACAGAGTTGGACACAACTGAAGCGACTTAGAATGCATTCGTGTGTTGGAGAAGGAAATGGCAACCCACTCCAGTATTCTTGCCTGGAGAATCCCAGAGACAGAGGAGCCTGGTGGGCTGCCGTCTATGGGGTCACACAGAGTCGGACACGACTGAGCAACTTAGCAGCAGCAGGTAATTTTCATAGGACTTAAAGACAGGAAAAGCGTATACACTTGGTAGTATATGGAAGAGAGTTTTGACGGCAGTTTTGACATTGACCATAGTAAGAGTGTAGTGGATGTGAATTCTGGATAACAGAAAATTGCAACAGAAATGAAACCATTTGATTTTAACATCCTTATTTATTAATATCCATGAAAATATAATAAGAATATTACTATGTCATTTACCTCTCGAGCCTCACCTTTTACCATTCTCCTTTAGTCTTTTAAAACTACTTCTTTTTCTTTACTTATTTCTTGATTTTATTCTTTCTTGCCTGTTTGCCATTGTAGGTACTCCTTTGTCTACTCAGAGCCCCCAACCCCCAACTGCCATCATTTTCTAGGAAACCCTCACCTATCGTTCACATTTGGCTCAGATGTCTCTCTTCTGGAAAGCCTTCTTTTAATCATTATCTCTTCTGCTTCCATTTCTGTCGCATCCCAACCCTAGAGTGGGCATGGCACAGGGAGTATATTTTAATAGTCTGTCTTACTAGTCTGAACTCCAGGCAGCTGTCTTATAACAGCACTGAAAATAGTGCATGGTATCTAGTAGATGCTCAGCAAACGTTCCATGAGATGAATATGACAGACGTATTTAACTAGTTAGAATATATAGAACTCTGTGTGTGCATGCCCAATGTGTGTATTTATTTCTTTGTGTGTATGCATATAATGTACTTTTTTTTGGCTGTGCTGCACAGCTTGTGGGATCTTAGTTCCGCCACCAGGAACCGTGCCCCCTGCAGTGGAAGTGTGAGTCCTAACCACTGGACTGCCAGGGAATTCCCTGTATAACGTATTTGTGTTAAGATACGTTGTCAAAGAAAACATGTATACAGCAAATGTTTATTCAGGTGGTATAGAAAATAGTCAAAATAATATGCATTTGGTACCAATATATAACTTACAATTTATAGCACCTTGTAAGTTGTTCTAAATAAGAATTTTTGTCTTGAAGTTTTGACATTGGACTATGGATTTGGGGCTGACTATAAGATGTCTGTGGTATGGGCGACTTCAGAACCTTAAGAAACCATTCTAGACTTTCCCTTTGGTACTTTCTGTCACAGTATTTTAAATTTATCTGACTGTATTGACTGGAAAACACTTTTTTATATTTGTAATCCTTTTTTTTTTTTTTCCCTTTTCTCGTATTTTAGCACTCTCAGAAGCTAGAAATACAAACCAGAAAATGCTTCAAGATTTATTCCGAGAGGAATATATTCTGAACAATGCCATTGGTATGTGTGCCCTGCTGAGAGCTTTGAAAATGGAATGAAGACAAAAGCTGCATAGAATGAGTTATTAAAATGTAGTCAACATGCTTTATTTAGTCTTTTATATACTTTGTGACAGAAATGAACTCAATTAGCCTGACTGCTCAGTTCAGTCACTCAGTTGTGTCCGACTCTTTGAGACCGTGTAGACTGCATCACGCCAGGCTTCCCTGTCCATCACCAACTCTCGGAGCTTGCTCAAACTCATGTCCATTGAGTCGGTGATGCCGTCTAACCATCTCATCCTCTGTCATCCCCTTCTCTTCCTGCTTTCAGTCTTTCTCAGCATCAGGGTCTTTTCCATGGAGCCAGTTCTTTGCATCAGGTAGTCGACGTATTGCAGGCTCAGCTTCAGCATCAGGCCCTCCAGTGAATATTCAGGGTTGATTTCCTTTAGGATTGACTGGTTTGATCTCCTTGCAGTCCAACGGACTCTCAAGAGTCTTATCCAACTTCACAGTTCAAAAGCATCAGTTCTTCAGCACTCAGCTTTCTTTATGATCCAACTCTCATATCCGTACATGACTACTGGAAAAACCATAGCTTTGACTAGATGGGCCTTTCTTGGCAAAGTAATCACGAACAAAGCTAGTGGAGGTGATGGAATTCCAGATGAGCTATTTCAGATCCTAAAAGACGATGCTGTTAAAGTGTTGCACTCAATATGCCAGCAAATTTGGAAAGTCGGCAGTGGCCACACGACTGGAAAAGATCAGTTTTCATTCCAATCTAAAAGACAGGCAATGCCAAAGAATGCTCAAACTACTGCACAAATACACTCATCTCACACACTAGCAAAGTAATGCTCAAAATTCTCTAAGGTAGGCTTCAATGTTGTGTGAACTGTGAACTTCCAGATGTTCAAGCTGGATTTAGAAAAGGCAGAGGAGCCAAAGATCAAATTGCCAACATCTGTTGGATTATTGAAAAAGCAAGAGAATTCCAGAAAAACATCTACTTCTGCTTTAATGATTATGCCAAAGCCTTTGACTGTGTATGTAGATCACAACAAACTGTGGAAAATTCTGAAAGAGATGGGAATACCAGACCACCTTATCTGCCTCCTGAGCAATCTGTATGCAGGTCAATAAGCAACAGTTAGAACCGGACATGGAACAACAGACTGGTTCCAAATTGGGAAAGGAGTACATCAAGGCTATATATTGTCACCCTGCTTATTTAACTTTTATTTGCAGAGTACATCATGCAAAATGCTGGGCTGAATGAAGCACAAGCTGGAATCAAGATTGCCGGGAGAAAAATCAATAACCTCAGATATGCAGATGACACCCCCCTTATGGCAGAAAGCAAAAAGGAACTAAAGAGCTTCTTTATGAAAGTGAAAGAGAAGAGTGAAAAAACTGGCTTAAAACTCAACATTCAGAAAACTAAGATCATGGCATCTGGTCCCATCACTTCATGGGAAATAGATGGGTAAACAGTGGAAACAGTGAGAGACTTTATTTTTGGGGGTTCCAAAATCACTGCAGTTAGTTACTCTAGCCATGAAATGTCTTTTAATGCTTTCTCCTTGGAAGCAAGCATTGCTCCTTGGAAGAAGGCTGTGACCAACCTAGACAGCATATTAAAAAGCAGAGACATTACTTTGCTGACAAAGTCTGACTGCTCATTCCAGAACAATTCACACTTTTTTATTAAATGGCTTCCCTGGTGGCTCAGATGGTGAAGAATCTGCTTGCAATGATGGAGACTCAGGTTCTGTCCCTAGTTTAGAAAGATCCCCTGGAGAAGGGAATGGCTACCCACTTCAGTATTCTTGCCTGGTGAATTCCATGGACAGAGGAGCCTGGTGGACTACAGTCAGGTTTAACTACTGTTTGCCCTATAATCAACATGGAATCATGGATTCTCATCATATGGTTGGGTTTCTTGGAAAACAAAAAAATAGGGTCCCAGTTTTCTCTATAAAATGAAGTATCGTTTCCTAATTCCTGAGAAACTCTGGGATGAAATTTCTTTATAGTCATCATTCCGGATTTCATTGGAAGTGAAGTAGTAGTTACTTTTATCAAGCATGTGTTTCAAGTGTTAAATTACAGTGGATAATATAGTGAATACTTGTATATCCACCAGCTCACAATGAACAGACCTCTGTATTTTATTTCTGTTTGATGTTTTGAAACTTATTTAAATTAAATAGAATACTATGAATTTTTAAAATTTTTACTGTCCAGTCTACTTTGTTGCTCGCTTCAGTGCCATTTCTTTCTCCAGAAGCAGCCTGATCCCTCCTCAGAAGAAACCATTGTCATTAATTTTTAGCACATCTGATTAGGCTGTACGTTATATTTTTACTATATATTTATGAACAAAAGTAGTATTATTTCATGGTTTTGAAATTTTCATAAGTACTTTCTTACTGCATATGCCAAAAGTTGTTTTTTAATAGCATGGAATGTAACTGTTCTATGTTATTCAGCTACCCAGTATTACTTACCTATTTGACATTAATGGATATTTTAGATTATTTCAAATTTTTATTAATACAGATTGTTACATCTTTATATGTAAATCCTTGGTGCCCATGTGCAGAAGTTTCTAGAAATAATAGAAGCCAAATGGATGGGTCATAGTTTATACCTCTTCAGTGTGTTTCCATATTCATCTCCAAAGTACAAGACTTTATTTTCTGCATGTCATTGCTGTCATTTGTTTGTTTTTAAACTTTGTTAGCTTGATATCTTACTGTGGTTTAATTTGTGCTTCATTGTAAGTGCATGAGGTAGAAGGTGTTTTATGTTAATCATTTAGATTTTCTTTTCAGTTTCATCCTTTGTTTTTCTTTCTTATGGATCATTTTTTTCTTAATTGATTTTATAGGTCTTTATGTAAACACACTTCTCTCAGTCTGCTACTTTATCTTTTCATATATACAAGTTTTTGTTTGAGATGAAATGAATGCATTCTTTTCCTTTATGATTTGTGTTCTTTTGCACTAAAAAAAAAAATAAATAACATAGGAGTATTTAAGATGTTCTTTTATATCTTCTTTTAATAGTTTGTTTTTTATACTCTAAATCCAATGTACTTGGATTTTTTTTGCATGTGACATCTTTTATTTTCTTTTTAGAAAACTAGATGTGTAATGTCTTTGACTGAAAAGGCTTTGTCTTCCTCACTGGTTTTAATGATACTTCTATCGTATATCAAGTTCTTTGTGATCAGATCTGTTTCCGGACAACTTTATTCACTGGTCTGTTTGTACTTATGATGAAACTATAGTGTTAAAATTAGTATGGCTTTAAGATATGTCTATATGTGGTAGGAAAAGTTACCCTTCTTTCAGGATTGTCTTGGCTACTCTTGGACTTGATTTTCCAAAAGGATCTTAAAATTATTTCGACGTTTAGTAAACTTATGCAGACATCACCATAAACCAGTTTTAGCACATTTTCATCAGATTGACTTTCATGTCCTTTCATGTTTTGTGATTTTCTCTATAAAGATCTTGCTGATAAAAGTATTTTTTAAGTGTTATTCTTAAATAGTTTGTTTTGTTACTTGTTACATTTCCTAATTGACTATTTCTAGCCTATAGAAATATTTTTGATTTTAGTATTTTGTTTTTATAACCAGCAACCCTGCTGAAATTTGTTGTTAGTTCTAAAGATGTTTCTGTAGATTATCTTGGCTTTTCTATATAGGTAATTCTACCCTCTGCACATGACTTTTCCCCGTCTCTTTCCAGTCCTTATATTTATGACTTTTCTTGTTACATTTGGTTAGAACCTCTGTTATAATACTGAATGATTGTAGTGTTGTCTTATTTCTGATGTACATGGGAAAGCTTTTAAAATTTCATTCTTTAGTATAATCTTTTTGTAGACGCTTTTTTACCAAGTTACAGACATTATTTCTATTCCAAAGTTGTTCGGGGTACTTTCTTTTGTTTGTTCAGTTGCAATGGTCCAGTACTTGAGCATCCACTTTTTCTGACTTCTTCCTCTTCTCTCCTGGGCAGGGACTTACTGAGTCCCAGCATCAGCAGGTAGAGTTTTCCTAGCTATGTTTCACAAACCACATAGCTCTTATTACTATAAGGCTTTATGTAGGTAGCTCATTGCATGTTCTCTGTGGCCTAGAATTTCTTCCTGATTCAGAACAGATACACACACCCTCGCTCATAATCTTTGGCTGTAGCTTCCATACAGCTATTAACTTTGAGTTTTCTTGTATGTTTCTGGCACTTGGGGATTTCCCTTGTTTGGCTTTGAACTTGGATATATATTGAAAAAAATTTATTTTCTAGAATTTCAGTGTCTTTGAAGTAGCAGTGGGGAAAAGAGGCTGTTTCCCAATTTAAGTGAGCCACTTTCAGTGGAGAGCTCACATTTCTTTCATAATCTGTAAAATTATACAGATCAGATTCACTTAGAATGTTTTATTCATTCTAAAAATTCTTACCAGCACTGTCCAACAGTACTTCCTGGAATGATGAAAATATTCTGCTTCTGTGCTGAGTAATATGGCCACTGCTAGTTACACGTGACTAACAAGCACTTGGAATGGGGCTACTTGTGATCAATAAGCCTAATTTTACCTTTGTTTAATTGTAATTAATCTAACTATATTTGGCTGTTGGCTGGTATATTAGTGCTGCTGCTGCTATACTAAATAAAAGAGGGGATAAAACCTCTAGTTTTAAAAGAGTTTGGGGAAAAAAAAAAAAAGAAGAAAAGAGTTTGGTAAAATATTAATATACAAGAGAAGCCTTCCAGGCATAATTTCTGTACATTATAATGACCTATCTTAATCATGAAGGAATTTGACAAATTTTGGCCTTGTGTCCTGCATCAGTTAGCTTTTAATACTTTATAACTAAAATATATGCATCTGTAGCTGAAATGGTGAATTTGTATGTATCTCCACCCCTATCACGATTGAGCGACTTCACTTTCACTTTTCACTTTCATGCATTGGAGAAGGAAATGGCAACCCACTCCAGTGTTTTTGCCTGGAGAATCCCAGGGATGTGGGAGCCTGGTGGGCTGCCGTCTATGGGGTCGCACAGAGTCGGACACGACTGAAGCGACTTAGCAGTAGCAGTAGCCACCCCTATCAATAGAGACATTAGTTTCTATTGTTTCTAGGGGATTATAGTTAAAAATTGAGGGGTGTGGACATGCTTGTGTATGTGAAATTAAAACTGTACTTTGGTGGTTTATTTGGCAGGTTGGGAATATTTACAGAATTGCTAGATGGATCAAAACTGAAATTTTATATTGGTCTTTGGTAAGGAAGTTATATTGGCAACAAACTGTAGTAGAAGTACAGTGATGGATATGTTTATGTTGTGGGTGACTCCCTCTCTCAGAGGAAGGAAAAACAAAAGAGGGAAAGGAGCAGAGTAAAAGTTTGCAGAATTTTTGAGCTGGAAGGAACTTCTGAGGCAAGTCTCATTTAATAGATGAGAAAATGTATCTATGTGTCATATACATGATATGGACATGTATGATAGGCATATATACATATAGCTTATGTGTGTGTATGTATACAAATGTGTACATATATGGAAATGCCAGTATATAAGTAGAGACATCACCTTGCCAACAAAGGCCCGTATAGTCAAAGCTATGGTTTTTCCAGTAGTCATGTATGAATATGAGAGCTGGACCATAAAGAAGGCTCCTGCTCCTGCTGCTGCCAAGTCACTTCAGTCGTGTCTGACTCGGTGCGACCCCATAGATGGCAGCCCACCAGGCTCCCCCATCCCTGGGAGTCTCCAAGCAAGAACACTGGAGTGGGTTGCCATTTCCTTCCCCAATGCATGAAAGTGAAAAGTGAAAGTGAAGTTGCTCAGTCGTGTCCGACTCTTAGTGACCCCATAGACGGCAGCCTACCAGGCTCCTCTGCCCATGGGATTTTCTAGGCAAGAATACTGGAGTGGGGTGCCATTAGCTGAAGAATTGATGCTTTCAAACTATGGTGCTGGAAGACTCTTGAGAGTCCCTTGGACAGGAAGAGATCAAACCAGTCTATCCTAAAGGAAATCAATCCTGAATGTTCATTGGAAGGACTGATGTTGAAGCTGAAGCCACCTGATGTGAAGAGCCAACTCACTGGAAAAGACCCTGATTCTGGGAAAGATTGAGAGAAGGAGAACGGGGTGGCAGAGGATGAGATGGTTCATTTCAGTCACTCAGTCATGTCTGACTCTTTGTGACCCCATGGACTGCAACTTGCCAAGCTTCCCTGTCCATCACCAACTTCCAGAGCTTGCTCAAACTCACGTCCATTCAATTGGTGATGCCATCCAACCATCCCATCCTCTGTCGTCCCCTTCTCCTCCTACCTTCCATCTTTCCCAGCATCAGGGTCTTTTCCAAAGAGTCAGTTCTTCACATCAGGTGGCCAGAGTATTGGAGCTTCAGCATCAGTCCTTCCAATGAATATTCAGGACTGATTTCCTTTAGGATGGACTGGTTGGATCTCCTTGCAGTCCAAGGGACTCTTGAGAGTCTCCTCCAACACCACAGTTCAAAAGCATCAAGTCTTCAGTGCTCAGCTTTCTTGGGGTCCAACTCTCACATCTGTACATGACTACTGGGAAAACCATAGCCTTGACTAGGCAGACCTTTGTTGGCAAAGTAATGTCTCTGCTTTTTAGTATGCTGTATAGGTTGGTCATAGCTTTTCTTCCAAGAATCAAGCATCTTTTAATTTCATGGATGTAGTCACTATCTGCAGTGATTTTGGAGCCCAAGAAAATAAAGTCTCTCATTGTTTCCCTTGTTTCCCATCTATTTGCCATGAAGTGATGGGACTGGATGCCGTCATCTTTGTTTTTTGGATGTTGAGTTTTAAGCCAGCTTTTTCACTCTCTCACTTTCATGAAAAGGCTCTTTAGTTCCTTTTTGCTTTCTGCCATAAGGGTGGTGTCATCCGCATATCTGAGGTTATTGATATTTCTCCTGGCATCTTGATTCCAGCTTGTGCTTAATCCAGCACAGCATTTTGTATGATGTTCTCTGCATATAAGTTAAATAATCAGGGTGACAATATACAGACTTAACATACTCCTTTACTAATTGGAACCAGTTCCATTTCTGGTTCTAACTGTTGCTTATTGACCTGCATACAGATTTCTCAGGAGGCAGATAAGGTGGTCTGGTATTCCTATCTTTTGAAGAATTTTCCAGTTTGTTGTGATCCACACAGTCAAAGGCTCTAGCTTAGTCAATGAGGCAGAAGTAGATGTTTTTCTGGAATTCTCTTGCTTTTTCAGTGATCCAACAGATGTTGGCAATTTGGTCTCTGGTTCCTCTGCCTTTTCTAAATCCAGCTTGAACATCTGGAAGTTCTTGGTTCACGTACTGTCGAAGCCTAGCTTGGAGAATTTTTAGCATTATTTTGCTAGCGTATGAGATGAGTACAACTGAGTGCTAGTTTGAGCATTCTTTGGCCTTTCCCTCCTTTGGGATTGGAATGAAAACTAGCCTTTTGCAGTCCTGTGGCCACTGCTGAGTTTTCCAAATTTGCTGGCATATTGAGTGCAGCACTTTAACAGCATCATCTTTTAGGACTTGAAATAACTCAGCTGGAATTCCATCACTTCCACTAGCTTTATTCATAGTGATGCTTCCTAAGGCCCACTTGAGCTCGCACTCCAGGATGTCTGGCTCTAGGTGAGTCATCATACCATCATGGTTATCTGTGTCATTAAGATGTTTTTTTGTATAGTTCTTCTGTGTATTCTTGCCACCTCTTCTTAATATCTTCTGCTTCTGTTTGGTCCATGCTGTTTCTGTCTTTTATTGAGCCCATCTTTGCGTGAAATGTGCCCTTGGTATCTTATCTGTAATTTTCTTGAAGAGATCTCTAGTCTTTCCCATTCTGTTGTTTTCCTCTATTTTTATGCATTGATCACTGAGGAAGGCTTTCTTATCTTTCCTTCCTATTCTTTGAAACTCTGCATTCAGATGAATGTATCTTTCCTTTACTCCTTTGCCTTTTGCTTGTCTTCTTTTCTTAGCTATTTGTAAGGCCTCTTCAGATAACCATTTTGCCTTTTTGCATTTCTTTTTCTTGGTGATGGTTTTGATCACAGCCTCCTGTACAATGTCATGAACCTCTCTCCATAGTTCTTCAGGCACTCTGTCTATCAGATCTAATCCCTTGAATCTATTTGTCACTTCCACTGTATAATCATAAGGGATTTGATTTAGGTCATACCTGAATGGCCTAGTAGTTTTCCCTACTTTCTTCAATTTAAATCTGAATTTTGCAATAAGGAGTTTATGATCTGAGCCACAGTCAGCTCCCAGTCTTGTTTTTGCTGACTGTATAGAGCTTCTCCATCTTGGCTGCAAAGAATATAATCAATCTGGTTTTGGTATTCACCATCTGGTGATGTCCATATGTAGAGTTGTCTCTTGTGTATGGAAGAAGGCATTTGCTATGACTAGTGCGTTCTCCTAGCAAAACTCTGTTAGCCTTTGCCCAGCTTCATTTTGTACTCCAAGGCCAAACTTGCCTGCTGCTCCAGGTATCTCTTGACCACCTACTTTTGCATTCCAGTCCCCTGTGATGAAAAGGACCACTTGCCTGTTGCTCCAGGTATCTCTTGACTGCCTACTTTTGTATTCCAGTTCCCTATGATGAATAGGACATCTTTTTTTGGTGTTAGTTCTAGAAGGTCTTGTAGGTCTGCATAGAACTGTTCAGCTTCAGCTTCTTCAGCATTAGTGGTTGGGGCATAGACTTGGATTACTGTGATATTGAATGGTTTGGCTTAGAAACAGAGATCATTCTGTCATTTTTTAGATTGCACCCAAACACTAAATTTTGGTCTCCTTTGTTGACTATGAGGGCTACTCCATGTATTTTAAGGGATTCTTGCCCATAGTTCATCTTCCAGTGTCATATTTTTGCCTTTTCATACTGCTTTTGGGGTTCTCAAGGCAAGAAGACTGAAATGGTTTGCCATTCCCTTCTTCAGTAGACCACATTTTGTCACTGGAGAGATGGTTAGATAACATCATTAAATCAATGTACATGAGTTTGAGCAAACTCTGGGAGACAATGAAGGACAGGGAAGCCTGGCATGCTGCAGTTCGTGGGGTTGCTAGAGTTGGACATGACTTAGTGACTGAACAACAGCAGCAACATATATATTGAATATGGTTGAATTGCCAGTTAATGACAAAGCAGAGACTGCAATTTGGGTCTTCTCACTCTCAGTCCATGCTTTTTCCTGTATGCTGCACTTCTCTTTATATCCAGATGCTTCTTTAGATGCATAAAAAACAAATTATGTTCTTTAAAATACAGCTGTGTTAGATAAACATTCATGACTTACAAGGGAAACATTGTTTTTCTCAGTAGCTGAATTATATGGTCTTTCATTTGTTTCAAATTGAGGTATTGAGTTATTTAATAACAATGAATAGCTGGTTAGGATTGTATATGAATTGATGTTTTGTTTATTTATTTTTAAATTTTATTTTATTTTTAAACATTACAATATTGTATTAGTTTTGCCAAATATCGAAATGAATCTGCCACAGGTATACCTGTGTTCCCCATCCTGAACCCTCCTCCCTCCTCCCTCCCCAGTACCCTCCCTCTGGGTCATCCCAGTGCACCAGCCCCAAGCATCCAGTATCATGCATCGAACCTGGACTGGCGACTCGTTTCATACATGATATTATACATGTTTCAATGCCATTCTCCCAAATCTCCCCACCCTCTCCCTCTCCCACAGGGTCCATAAGACTGATCTGTACATCAGTGTCTCTTTTGCTGTCTCGTACACAGGGTTATTGTTACCATCTTTCTAAATTCCATATATATGCGTTAGTATACTGTATTGATGTTTTTCTTTCTGGCTTACTTCACTCTGTATAATAGGTTCCAGTTTCATCCACCTCATTAGAACTGATTCAAATGTATTCTTTTTAATAGCTGAGTAATACTCCATTGTGTATATGTACCACAGCTCTCTTATCCATTCATCTGCTGATGGGCATCTAGGTTGCTTCCATGTCCTGGCTATTATAAACAGTGCTGCAGTGAACATTGGGGTACATGTGTCTCTTTCCCTTCTGGTTTCCTCAGTGTGTATGCCCAGCAGTGGGATTGCTGGATCATAAGGCAGTTCTATTTCCAGTTTTTTAAGGAATCTCCACACTGTTCTCCATAGTGGCTGTACTAGTTTGCATTCCCACCAACAGTGTAAGAGAGTTCCCTTTTCTCCACATTTATTGCTTGTAGACTTTTGGATTGCAGCCATTCTGACTGGCGTGAAATGGTACCTCATAGTGGTTTTGATTTGCATTTCTCTGATAATAAGTGATGTTGAGCATCTTTTCATGTGTTTGTTAGCCATCTGTATGTCTTCTTTGAAGAAATGTCTATTTAGTTCTTTGGCCCATTTTTTGATTGGGTCATTTATTTTTCTGGAGTTGAGCTGTAGGAGTTGCTTGTATATTTTTGAGATTAGTTGTTTGTCTGTTGCTTCATTTGCTATTAATTTCTCCCATTCTGAAGGCTGCCTTTTCACCTTGATAATAGTTTCCTTTGTTGTGCAGAAGCTTTTAAGTTTAATTAGGTCCCATTTGTTTATTTTTGCTTTTTTTCCCAATATTCTGGGAGGTGGGTCATAGAGGATCCTGCTGTGATGTATGTCGGAGAGTGTTTTGCCTATGTTCTCCTCTAGGAGTTTTATAGTTTCTGGTCTTACGTTGAGATCTTTAATCCATTTTGAGTTTATTTTTGTGTATGGTGTTAGAAAGTGTTCTAGTTTCATTCTTTTACAAGTGGTTGACCAGTTTTCCCAGCACCACTTGTTAAAGAGATTGTCTTTAATCCATTGTATGTTCTTGCCTCCTTTGCCAAAGATAAGGTGTCCATATGTGCGTGGATTTATCTGTGGGCTTTCTATTTTGTTCCATTGATCAATATTTCTGTCTTTGTGCCAGTACCATACTGTCTTGATAACTGTGGCTTTGTAATAGAGCCTGAAGTCAGGTAGGTTGATTCCTCCAGTTCCATTCTTCTTTCTCAAGATAGCTTTGGCTATTCGAGGTTTTTTGTATTTCCATACAAATTGTGAAATTATTTGTTCTAGCTCTGTGAAGAATACCATTGGTAGCTTGATAGGGATTGCATTGAATCTATAAATTGCTTTGGGTAGTATACTCTGAATTGATGTTTTAAAAAAC